>NC_081565.1:32503323-32625566 GCF_022355385.1 Mustela nigripes
TTTTTTTTTTTTTTTAAAGATTTTATGTATTTATTTGGCAGAGAGAGAGATCACAAGTAGGCAGAGAGGCAGGCAGAGAGAGAGAGAGGAGGAAGCAGGCTCCCTGCTGAGCAGAGAGTCTGACGCGGGGCTCGATCCCAGGACCCTGGGATCACGACCCGAGCCGAAGGCAGCGGCTTAACCCACTGAGCCACCCAGGCGCCCCCAGAAGTCTCTTCTTATCAAATAATTACTTTAGATGTAAATGGATTAAACTCTCCAAGTAAAAGACAGAGATTGACAGAATGGATAAAAACACATGATCCAACAACATGCTGTATACAAGAGACTCACTGTAGATCCAAAGACACAAATGGATTGAAAGTGAAAGGGTAGAAAAAAATATTCCACTCAACAGTAACCAAAAGAGAGCAGGGTGGCTATATCAGATAAAAGAGACTTTAAATTTTTTTAAAGTTACAAAGGACCACAAAAGACATTATATGTTAATAAAAGGTTCAATACAGTGAAAAGATACAAGTCATATACAACTGATGACAGACCAGCAAAATATGTGAAGCGAAAACAGACAGAACTGAAGGGAGAAGTAGATAATTCTACGATAGTAGTTGGACACTTTAGTACCCCCACTCTCAGTAATGGTTAAAACAACCAGACAGAAAATAAGTAAGGAACTAGAGGCCTTGAACAACACAGTCAACCAGCTGGATCCAACAGGCATAGCACAGAATACTCTACCCAGTGACAATAGCACACATATTCTCCTCAAGTGTGTATGGGACATTTTCCAGGACAAGCCATATGTTGGGCCACAAATTCTGTCTCAGTAGATTTAAAAAGATAGATACTATGCTAAGTATCTTCTCCAACTGCCACAGGATGAAGTTAGAAATCAATAACAGAAGCAAAACTGGAAAATTCACAAACTTGCGGAAGTTGAGCAACACACTTTTCAACGATGAGTCAAAGAGGAAATTACAAGAGAAATGAGAAAATACTTAAAAGCCAAAGAAAAAGAAAACATAACACACCAAAACTTAGGGGATGCAGCAAAAGCAGTGAGATGGCTTGAAGCTGGGGCTCAGCCAATGTTTGGAGACGGTAACCCTGGGCAGGAGTGCAGCAGAATGGCGGCCATGGCCCAGAGGCAGTCATGGCCCGGAGGTTCGCCCTCTGCCACCGCAGGACAAGACAGGAGCTAGGCTGGTCTGGAGGTCACAGCGATGCACTGAGGCCAACTTTTCCAGTCCGGCTTACACAGAAGGAAAGTGGGCCCAGGAAAATGGCCTGGCTTGCTCAGCACACCCAGCTTATGGAAAGAGAAGTACAAAAGTTCAAAACGGGGGCAGGGAGTACACAGGAAGGCCACTGGTGGGAGAGAGGTGGTGTGTTGGAGGAATGGAGAGAGCTGAGACTGCAGAAGCAGAAGGGGCAGGGCAGTGGCCAGAGCCTCGTGGCCCTCTCCTAGACACTGCTCAGTAGTAGCACTACAGAGAGCTGCTCTAGGCCAGGTGCCCTGGGAGAGGTTTACACACAGCTGCTTGCTAATCCTCAACAGAGTCCTGGGGCAGGCTCTATTATTTCCGTGGTTTAGATGAAGAAGCTGAGGTACAGAGAGGTTAAGCAACTTGCCATAGGTCCCCCAGCCAGCAGTGGCTGAAGCAGGATAGGACTTGCAGTCCCCAGCAAGAACCCACACTGCCCCAGCCCACCTCTCCCCTCTTTCTTTGGAATCCACCTGCAGCCCTGGGCCTGGCTGTCCGGCCTGGAGCTGCTTGTGCCTTGCTATAAACCCTTGGGTTTGGGGCCCACCTCCTTTCTCTTAGGTGATGGGCTTGGGGTGGGAATGGGGTGGGAGATGCCGCTGGAGAATGGCTTTGCTGCCTGCAGCTGCTCAGGCCTCATGGGGGGCGGGGGAATGCCAAGCAGATGGCCTGACAGCCACTCCCTGCCCTCCACAGTGTGCCTACCTTCAAGCCAAGAACTGCCAGGTGGAGAGCAAGTACCTGGCCGGGCTGCAGAGGCTGCAGGAGGCTGCGGAGGGTGAGTGCGCCGAGCTGCTCAGGCAGCTCATCCAGGAGGCACTGCAGTGCGAAGCCAGGGAGGCCTTGGCCGAAGGCGTGGAGCTGAGCCCCGTCAGGTGAGCCCGGCAGCCAGCGAGGGCGGCTCTTGGTCTATGTGACCTGAGGGGACCCGGCCGCCCTGGTGCTGGCTCCTGCTGATCACATACAAGCCCTGCACTCCCCTTACTTTCTCGTATCTTCAGATAAACAGGCTCTTGGCATGAGCCCCATATTACAGTTGGGGTGATGCAGGCTCAGAGGAGGCTGCCCCTTGCCCAAGGCCACACAGGTTGTTCGTGCGGCTGACCTGGGTCTACCCCTGAGAGCACCATTTTTTCTGCTTCCCCAGGCTGCCTCCCTGAGGTGCTTGTCAGAGAGGGGAGGAGGGGAGACAAGCCCGCTGCCTTTCCTGAGCCAGGTCCTTGCTGAGCATGTGAGCAGGGGCAGTTAAATATAACAGAAGGGGCTGTGGGTGGGATCCAAGGGTCCCCCGAGGCTGGGTGGCCCAGGGGAAGAAGCCCAGGCTTTGGAGCCAGACCAGGTTCTCTCATTATGTGATCTTGGACAAGTCACTTTACCTTTCTGGGCCACATATTCAGCCTCCATCAGATGTGGGCTAAGATCCTCGCTTTGCGGGATCGGATTTGATGAGACAGCACATGCAGAGCACACAGTGAGGGCAAAGAACTGTGGACTCAGCGAAAGGCCATCTGGAATGGACCCCCAGTTCTCCCATCTTGCTTGTCACTGCTGCTGCCTATTCCCCATCCATCTTACTCTCTGTGCATGTGGGATTCTGTATTGGTGGTGCCAGACTCCTTGAGCCCAAGGCCTCATGGAGTAATAAGAGGGTCCTTTATATTTGCACAGATGCACTTACTATGCTCTTACTGTGCACCAGTCACTGTCTAGGCCCCGAGCATTTTACAACAAAAGATATCAATGGGTCTTCATGAGGCAGAGCAGGAATTCTACCCATTGTAAAGATGAGCAAACTGAAGCTCAGAACTGAAGTGACCCACCCAAAGCTGCATGGCTAAGCCACAGTGAAACCCAGGCAGGAAGCTTGCCTGGGGCCCCCCCTTGTCCTGCCCCTTGTCAAGGAAAGGGCTCTGCAAGGTGCTGCTAACATAGGCTTTTGCTGGCAGTGAGTATGATGAGTATGGCTTCCTGACGGTGCCCAACTACGAGATGGAAGACCTGAAGCTGCTGGCCAAGATCCAGGCGCTGGAGGTGCACTCCCACTACCTGCTGGCCCATGAGGCTGTGGAGCGGCCGCTGCGGGAACGCTGGGCTGCCCTGGGTGATCTTGCGCCCTCGGCCGAGCTCAAGCAGCTGCTGCGGGCAGGTGTGCCCCGAGAGCACCGGCCGCGTGTCTGGAAGTGGCTGATCCATCTCCGTGTCCGGCATCTGCAGATCCCTGGCCGTTACCAGGCGCTGCTGAGCCAGGGCCAGGTCCGAAAGCACCCTGCCGCCCGCCAGATCGAGCTGGACCTGAACCGGACCTTCCCCAACAACAAGCACTTCACCTGTCCCACCTCCAGCTTCCCCGACAAGCTACGCCGGGTGCTGCTAGCCTTCTCCTGGCAGAACCCCACCATTGGCTACTGCCAGGGCCTAAACAGGTGAGCATTAAAGCCCTAGGGAGGGCACAAGGTTCTTTACAGCACCCTTCTGTCTCTTTGAAGCCTCCCAAGAACCTAGAGAGGTGAGTCCAGGAGGCTTTATTCCTCCTGGAATTCCTGGATTCCTGGATTCCTCCTTGAATCCTCCTTGATTCCCCCATACAGATGGGGACAACATGGACATGTTCAAGATGGAGGGGCTCCTCATGCTTTGTTCTCTCCTTTGGCTTGTGTTCAGGGTGGTACCATCCTGACAGCCTACAGACAGCCTTGTGAACAGTTCCCTGGAATTCTGTAGTGCACGGCTCAGCTTGCATAGTGCAGAACTGACTGGGTCAAGGATCATTTACTTTAAACAAAACCCATTCAAGGGAGCCCAAGAAAAAGAGAATTGGTAAATGTCACAGCAAAAGTTCATAAAAGCCAGGAAAAGAAAATAGAGGACAGCAGGGCACCTGGGCTCAATCATTAAGCGTCTGCCCTCAGCTCAGGTCATGATCCCAGAGTCCTGGGATGGAGCCCCATGTCACACTCCCTGCTTGGTGGGGTCCTGCTTCTCCCATTCCCACTCCCCCTGCTTGTGTTCCCTCTCTCGCTGTGTCTCTCTCTGTCAAATAAATAAAATCTTAAAAAAAAAAAAAAAAAAAAGAAAAGAAAGAAAGACAGTAGAGGACAAGACCAGATGGTCATTAGAAACTGAGGCATCTCCTCTGTCCTGCAGGCCACAGCACTACACAACCCCAGGGGTGCTGTGGGGACAAGTCCCCCAGGCTGTGCAGCACCACAGTCCTGCTCTGCAGCCCTGCATGGGGCCGCTTCATCTCTGGCCTCACTTGCTCTACATGTTTGCTTCCTTTTCTCAGCAGACCAGCTTCTGTCTGCCATTCTTTGGACCTTTAGGGCCCCTCGAGGCTGTCAGAATGGAGACCTCAGCCCCAGAGTCTGGAGTCTTTTCAGCAAATCTTCCCACTGGTCAATACTCTCATGTTCCGGGCTGAAATTCCCAAAGGAAGGAATGTGATTGACCCAGCCTGGATTCATTTCTGCTTCTGGTCCAACAGTAGGATGGAAGGGTTTGGGAGTGGAGGTGGGGTGGGGTCACCTGCTAGGGCTGCCCCCTCCAGTACTTCAGGACTCTCATGGATGCCCCCCAGCTGTCTCCATAGGGATTACATAATTTCAGATATTCTCTAAAGCAAGTTTTGACTCATTCAATTTAAACACGCATATATTCAAGTGAAATTTACATAAGACATTCTGCCCCCACCCCCAGAGGCGGTGTGTGACATTTATTTAACACAGAATAAACATTCAGAGAGTCCCTGCTCCAATCTGAATGATTCCTAAGGGTAGAGATTTTCGAGCCTAATTTCCAGCATAAACTGGGTGAAATTGAGCATATATACATGTTCAGTTACTAGAAATTCAGAGTTAAGGCACAGCACAGCTAATCTAAGCTGGAGGGGCAGAGGGAGATCCTGTAGCGAGAAGGGTCTTGAGATAAACCTCCCAGAAGGAAAGAAGCTTCTCCCTGTGTGGAAAAAGACAGCATGAAGGCTATGGAGGGGCATGTAGGAAAACAGATCGGGGGAGGGGCGTGTGACACCCAGGATTATTTCTTTAACTCTTTCTCTGAATGCTTTTTTTTTTTTTTTTAAAGATTTTATTTATTTATTTGACAGAGAGAGATTACAAGTAGGCAGAGAGGCAGGCCGAGAGAGAGGAGGAAGCAGGCTCCCCGGCTGAGCAGAGAGCCCGATGCGGGACTCGATCCCAGGACCCTGAGATCATGACCTGAGCGGAAGGCAGCAGCTTAACCCACTGAGCTACCCAGGCACCCTCTGAATGCTTTTTTTAACTGATAATTGATGTTTAGGCAAATACTCATATTATTGCTTAAAATCGAAAGTTACTTAAAATGGGAGGAGCCCCTTCACCCATGGAGAGTGGGGCCATTTAAACTCCACCCTGCAGACAGGCCCCTTTCACTGGTCTGAGAGCCGCCATCTAGTGGCAACCGGTAGAACAGCGTGTATGGTGTCCCATAAGACCCTGCAACAAATCAGCCTGTTTTTTTTCTTTTCTTTTTTTAAAAGACATTATTTATTTATTTGTCAGAGAGAGAAAGCACAAGCAGGCAGAGTGGCAGGCAGAGGCAGAGAGAGAAGCAGGCTCCCCGCTGAGCAAGGAACCCGATGTGGGACTCAATCCCAGTGCGCTGGGATCATGAACTGAGCCAAAGTCAGCCGCTTAACCTACTGAGCCACCCAGGTGTCCCCAGGCTGTTTAGTTCTATTTTATTTTATTTTTTCTTTCAAATCATCCTGTTTATAGGGTGACAGATATCATAGTAATGATACAGTGCTAATTTAGGGCAAAAACTTTAAAGCCAATTCTCTTCAAAATATAAATGGAGTGCATTAGAAATAGCTGTTTCTTTCCCACATCACCACATTACCTCCTTTGCAGACTGACTTGAGCCTGGATGCCTTAGGTTGGAGTCTGGCTGCAGCCCTGAGCAGTTGGTAGGCCCTGGTTGATACCAGCAGCCTCTCTCCACTGACCTTTCAATGTGTGCAGAAGTCTGTGCTGGTGTCTCCCTCCAGCTCCTAGACTGAGCATGTCCTGAGGCTCCAGTGGGATGGGCTGGGGTGGGGAAAACACCAGGCTGGACTTGGGGAGCCCTGGGTTCTGTCTCCACTCTGCTCAACTGACCCTGTGACTCTGAGCCAGTGACTTCTGCTGTCCAGGACTCGGTCTTCCTATCTGCAATAAGTTTATCTAGACCGGGGATGACCAGCAGGAAGCACCTGCCTGGAGCCCTGTCTTGTGAGTTTCTGAGGCAGCCTCCAGAGTCTGGGGAAAAGAGCACAATGATTAGTTACGTCTGCCCTGCACATAGACAAGAGAGAGTGGTGGCCTGTGTTTCACACATTTGCTATCCTGGAACTAAATGACCTCGGAAGACCCCCTTCCCCAACTTGGAGAGGGAAGAGCTCCCTATTGCCCCCAAAATCTGTGACTCTTCCTTTCCTCCACTCAGCTCAGACTCAGGAGGGTTTGTACAGATATTTTAGCCAGAGTAGAAAGAAATTCCTTCCCAATCTACTGGGGAGAGAAAAGGGGTTTCTTTTTCCTTTGGAGAATTGACCCTGTTTCTTTAAACAGTGTGAAACTCAGAACTGAGATTGGAGATCATGAATCCAGTCTACTAAGAGTCCAGAGAAGGAAAACTAGCTGGACAATGAAATGTGTTCTTTAAGCCCAGCAAGAGTGTAAGGCTTCACACTACTATAAGGTGGCATCTCCCAAAGGGTGTTCAGTGGGTGCACTGTACCAAAGGGGCTCCCTAGCTCCACTGGACAGCCTTGGGTTAGAGTCACATAGGGTTTGTCACTGCAGAATTTCTCAGAGGCTTTTAGGAAGATGTTGTATATCATCAGCCTCTAAAAGGGGGCTAGAGTATGTAGCATTTCCCAAACATTTTTTGAATTTGGGACCTTGTGTTCACCTAGTATCTTGAGAGACCACTGCATCTTGGGAAATGTATTTCTGGATTGACTGTGGGTGAGACCTACCAGGAAAAATGGGAGAAGTAGAGAAAACAATACTTCCTCTAGGCCGACATCCCTGCTCAGCCCTGTGGGTTTTTTACTTTCTTACCATGATCTCAATAGAGCCTTGTGATAAATTTGGGGGGAGTTCAGAAAGCAAAGGAGAGAAAGAATTCTGTGTATTGAACATCTGCTATATGCCAGATATTTAGCAAGGCACTGCAAGTCTGCCTTCTCGCTCCAAATGCCACATAGCCCTGGGAGGTAGCAATTGTTAATCCCACTTCACAGATGATGAAAATAAGGCTCAGAGAGGTTAACACACTTGTCAAGGTCTCAAAGCCTGTGGCTATTAAATGAGGACAGCTCACATTCATAAAGTACTCATTAGTGTCGGTTCTTAAGCGGGGCATTTATCTCATGCTAACTTCATTCATCCTCATAACAGTCCCGTGATTATTATGAGGTTGAGCCTCAGAGAAGTTTAGGAACTTGCCCAGGATCACCCAGCCAGAAGCAGCAGAGCCAGAATTCATACCTAGGCAATGGGACTCCAGAACCCTTTCTTAGGGACTCAGATCCCCCCATTGCTCCAGAAATCCCCTCTGTAGTCCTCCCCCAAAGCACATTCATCTCGCCCCCGGTGCCGGAACAATAGCCTGGTTAGGGAGTAGGGTTGGACCAGAGGTCTACCTCTGCCACCCTCTGCCTAGCTGCAGCTTCCACACATCACCCCAGGCCTCCTTTCCTCCCATTTCAGACTGGCGGCCATCGCTTTGCTCGTCCTGGAGGAGGAGGAGAGTGCCTTCTGGTGTCTGGTGGCCATTGTGGAGACCATCATGCCGCCTGATTACTACAGCAAGACACTGACGTCATCCCAGGTGAGCAGGGCAGGGATGGCCAGGACTTAGCGGCCACACGGGTTGGTGCCCCTGGAGTAGTTCCTTCAAGCCAGTGAATCTCAGAAGAGTCAGGAAGCTCGTAGGCCTCCATTTCTCCCTCTGTTCAAGGGGCCAGTAACCTCTCCCCCAGACCCGTGGGCAGTTCGGGTGAGCTGATGGGCTTTAGACTTGTGGGGGCCCTGCCCACGGCATAGATTGTTGTTATTCCAGTGGTGACACTAGGTTGTGGGAAATGGTTTGGGGGAGTTGTGTTTTTGTTTTGTTCTTTTCAGAAATGGTTTCTTGGCGGGGGGAGGAGAAGAAAATCTAGAATCTCTTGCTTTTTGCCAGTAAAGAATTTCAAAACCGAGGTCAGGTGGGTGGAAGGGGGACTCAGGGTGGGAGGTGGGGACGAGTCTCTGCACACGCTCGTCACAGTCTCCCGAGAAGCACAGCTGCCTCGATCCGCGCTGCCCTCTCACTCTGAGCCCCAGCCAGCCTGAGAGTCAGGTGCACCTAGGTCCAGAGCCCACCCCCCCTGCCAGCTGCATGGCCTTGTGGCCTCCCACCTCTGAACCCACAGTCTGTCTGCTTTGGGGTGGGAGTACTTCTTCTTGGGCTTGTTGACAGGTGTAAATGTGAAGCCATTTCTGATCTCCCATGTCCTCTCTCACTTCACCCCTCACCCGGGCCCTGGTGCTCCCACACTGTCTGCTTTATGCAGACGCGCCATGCAGAGGGGACTTTCTTACTTCCCACCCTGAACCTACCAAGTCACTTTCTGCCCACCCACCCTGTTCCTCTCCTGTTATGATCGCCCAACACTGATTGATTGCCCCTGTGGGACACCCACCTGGGCAGGAAGGTCAGCGGACACGTGGGTGACCAATGTGAAGGAGGAAGGTCAGGGCCGGAGATCGAGACTGAGGAGTTGCCAGGGAATAGGTGATGAAACAGAAAAGGAGGCCCAACCTCATGGTGGCTCAAGGGGTGGCCCATTCCCCTGAGAATGACGAAGCTGAAGTCCCCTTCAAGCACACTGCTCTGCCGTCACTCACATAATGCTTTCAGCCCCCTGCTCAGGGTCACAGGACAGCTGTACCACCTTTGCCACTGTGGCCGTGGTTCAGGCTGGAAGAAGCAGAGGGTGCAAGGCAGGCACGGGCTCCACTTCCCATAGCTCTCCCGCCTGTCAGGTGCTGCTTACACCTTATTGGTCAGAACTATGTCACATGGTACCTCTCCCTGCAAGGCAGGCTGGGAAATGTTCCATATTTTATGGTCATGCTTTAATGTCTCCAAAATTGAAGTGTGTTGTATAACCAGTGTGGTGGTGTGGGGTTGTTGGGAGAGTTTTTTTCTCATTTTTTTGTGTAGAAAAC
Source organism: Mustela nigripes (assembly GCF_022355385.1). NCBI lineage: Eukaryota > Metazoa > Chordata > Mammalia > Carnivora > Mustelidae > Mustela > Mustela nigripes. The sequence goes on from NC_081565.1 coordinate 32,512,829, forward strand.
TTTGAATGTACAAAAAAATAGAGAAAATCATATATGAACCTCCATGAATCTATCACCCAGTTTGAATAATTATCAACCCAGGTACCCAACTGCTGTTCCATCTCTACTCCCACCCACTCCTCCTGCTTTGGTAATCTTGAAATAAATCCCAGACATCACATCAGTAAATCTGTGACTCCTTCGGCAGGTTCTGTGACATCTTAGGGTCAGTGAATCACCTTCGGTCTTAAGCTGGGTGCAGTGCACAGCTTTTATGTCAGGCCCAAAATGGAGGGACAGAAGGAGCCATGGTGTCAGCCGATACAAGTCTGAATTCCTGCTTGGCTTCGGGTTCAGGAGGGTAAATGGGCCAAAACACCACTAAGAACTTAGCCCACAGAGACCTCTGGCCCAGAGCCCAATGCTCCAGCCCAGAAGACTGCCAGCCTGTGCTGGAAGCAGCAGGGTGCTGTGTCGCTGTGCCTGTCTCCTGGCCATGGGAGGCCCCAGCTCCTCCAGGCACTCTGTGCTGCTTGGGGCCAGGGGTGGTGGGGTCCGGGGTGGTGGGGTCCGGGGTGGTGGTGGGAGTTGGGGGACATAACTCCAGGACTGAGTGGGAAGGGCAGGCAGGGAGGGAGGCAGCCCCTTCTCTAGGGTGGCCCCCGACAAGCCCTCTCTCTCTGACTCCCAGGTGGACCAGCGGGTGCTCCAGGACCTCCTCTTGGAGAAGCTGCCCAGGCTGATGGCTCACCTGGGGCAGCACCGTGTGGATCTCTCCTTCCTCACCTTCAACTGGTTCCTCGTGGTCTTTTCAGACAGTCTCATCAGCAACATCCTTCTCCGGGTCTGGGACGCCTTCTTATATGAGGGCACCAAGGTGGGGCCCTGCTGGGGGTGAGCAGGACAGTCCTGAGCAAAGCCCTGCAGCCCTCTGGGTCTCCCTTCTGCCCCAGAGAATGGGAAGACAGTCCTCCCCTGGCAGGGCTGTTGAGGGCCTCTCCTGAGAGCATGGCTTTGTAAACTAAAGTGCTTTGCACACGAAGGAGAAGGGGTGGTTCTGCCTCTGAAGATGTGTCTTAAAGTTGGGGGGATTTCCTTTCCCTAGGGAAGAGGCATGGCCATGATCCAGGAGGCCCATCCCTGTTCTCTCTACTGCCTATCCAGTCACCCGGGCCCCTCCTTCTCTTCCTCCTGTTTGGACTGAGCCCCCTATTGGGAGTCTGACATGTGGGTAGGGTCCCAGCTTTGCCTCTTACTTTTCTAGGAGACCCTGGACAGGCCTCCCTGTGACCGCCCCAGTTTCCCCATAGTGGTTGATAACGTACCACAGTGTACAGAGCACCTTCAGATCTGTTACTCTGTTTGACTCCTGCTTTACTCTATTTGACTGCATATAAAGACAGTATTGGGGCCAACAGGGTAGCACCTCAACCAAGGCCCTGCGACAAGGCAGGACAGAGCCAGGACTCAGTCCCCATGCCCAGGTTCCACACTGCGCTGTCTTCCCCTGCCCCTCAGCCATCCTGCACCCAAGCTTTCAACCTCTGGGTATGGGGGTTTTCCTCCCCCTGGGGATTACCTGCCCAGGCCCCACCCCTCGTGTCCCACCTGAGCCCCCACTTTGCCCCCCAGGTGATATTCCGCTATGCCTTGGCCATTTTCAAGTACAATGAGGAGGAGATCCTGAGACTGCAAGATGCCCTGGAGATCTACCAGTACCTGCGCTTCTTCACCAAGACCATTTGCAACAGCCAGTGAGAGCCCACTTCCGCCCCCGCCCTGCCTACCCGGCACTCCCACCACCCGCATGCACCCCAGGACCCATAGCCGAGGGTAGGCAGGTGTTCGCTGAATGGAAATTTGTTAGTGATACTGATTCTCCATTACAGCTTAGAAGCCTTTAGGGACATCTCCCTGCCCTGTGGTCTGTCAGCCCCTTACCGTGGCATTCAAGCCTCTAGGCAGTTTCATTTCTTTCCCACCTTTCCCTGCCAAACAATTATTTGAGTTCCTGGCTCGACACTAGCCTCTGGGACTTTGGCCTTGCACTTTCTTCTACTTAGAATGTCTCCCTGTCACCTCCACCGCTGCCATCTTTGCCAGGCCAACCCCTACTCGTTCTTTAAAACTCTGCTCACATGTCACCTCTTCCAAGAAGCCTTCCCTGATAAACCTTTTCTTACTGAGTTAGAACTACCATAGCCCTAAGCTTCTTCCTGCCTCAGTACACATCACTTTGGGTGGGAGTTGTCTTCTTATTCACTGTTTCCTTCCTTGAAGGTGAGTCTCAGCCACATGGACAGAACGAATGGCAGGGTGCCCGGGAAGGCCCAGTGAATGCAGACCCAGCAGGGCCCTGGCTTTGGACTAACTGTGTTCTCCCCCCAGGAAACTGATGCACATCGCCTTCAACGACATGAACCCTTTCCCTATGAAGCAGCTGCAGCAGCTGCGGACGGCCCACCGGGAGCGGCTGGAGGCTGAGCTGCGCGAGCTGGAACAGCTGAAGGCCGAGTACTTGGAGACTCGGAACTCCCAAGGCCCAGCGGTGCCAGAGGGTTGCACCAGTGAGGACGAAGGGGAGGGAGAGGCCTGACTTGGCCACCTGCCCTTTCCAAAGCCCTTTCTCCCCTTTGGCTGTCAGGCCTCAAGGAGGATGGCCATGGAACAGGGGTCTGGCCCATGAGCCCCAGCACCATGTGACACTGGGCAAGTCCCTTCCCCTCTCTCAGCCTCAGTCTCCCCATCAGAACAATGTCTGCTGTGAAGCCATTGGTTGGGACTCATGAGCACATACCCAGGGATGCTACCCCTTTCTCTCTTCTTCCACAGAGCACTTTAGCACATAGACAAGCAAGAATGCTGTCTTATAGGGTAACCTGAACATTCTCTAAGTTTTATCTATATAAAACAATGCAAATGTTGGAAATAGTTGACAGGCTTTGGAATTTGAATGATTCCTAGTCACCAGCTCCTCCTGGGTAGGCCCAGGGCCCCATGGTGTCCCATCACTAGGGTCTTCCCAGCCTGGGACATCCCTGAGTTCTGTTTCTTGGGTGCCCCTGCAGGGCCCGCCCCCTCCTGGTTTCCTGAGGAGCAAGGGCCCTGTGCATTTCAGGGGTGTCCTCCTGGGCCATGGCACCTCTCCAGTGCTGGTTCTGCTTTTGTCCCAGGTCCAGCTCCCATCCACTGAAGACCGTTTCCTGAGCCTTGCACCTATGAACTCCTTTCCATTCATAGCCTGTTTTGGAAAGAGGGGTTCTGAGGGAAAAACCCCTGCCCACACCAAGAGGAACTTGGTGCCAAGAGGAACTTGGTGTGGGGGTTGGGTAGAGAGCCCTGGGTCAGGTGCCAGATGCCTGATCTCCCTCTCCCAGCTTCATGGGCCCAGGCAAGAAGAGTCCCCTCCTCTCTGAAAAATGAGTGGCTGGAGGGTGAGGAAAACATGGTGAGAGGGACAGAGCTACAGCCTGTCGCCAAGTCTGGACCGGCTCTTTTGGCACCCACTGTGTGCAGGAACTCGGTTTCAGTGGTTCTGGGCTCTTCTGTACCCTTCCTCAGCAGTCAGAGGCCTCCCCGTTCCCCTCAAGGCCGGGGTCAAGACTGCACAAGTGATTTTGGCTGCTCATTTCTCAGCGAACCCTTGGCTGAGGGTTGTCTTGTCTTTGGCAGGAAGGATTAGGGCTGGGGGATTCTGGCATGGGAACTTCCAGTTCTGATCTGAGGTTCCTGTCCAGGGCTGGGAAGGAGACCACACACTTGGGACTTTGAGGTGTTGGCGCACCAGACACCCAGTTCCCAGACACCGTGCCCCACAGAGCTCTGGGGAAGAGACGTTCAGAGTTCTTTCCTCCCACATGATAGAGGCTGCTGGCTGGGCCCAGGGCCCCGGCTTTGCCGTGAGCACCCCACCTAGGATCTTAACAGCCTTCCTCATTTTTCCTAAACATTTACATCTACTGAGATCCTTTCACCGCCAAATGGCATCTGTGAAGTGTGAAGGCAGCCTGCGGGAGTCCTAGCTGCATCCCTAACAGGCTGGGTGCTGTACCCCTAAGGGCATCGCTGAGGAGACAAGGCCAGCCTTCCGGAGCTCCCAGGAGGGCTAAAGAACACAACGCTGGTGCCTGGCGCAGAGTAAAGCACCACCACTAGCAGGGTGAAACGTCAGCCAGTCAGCTTTGAAAAGACCCAAGGCTCCAGGAAAGATGACCTTCAGGTTCTTCAGGTCCAGCCTTGAAATTCAAATTCCCTCCTCAACAAAAAAATAAACAACTCCAGATCAGACACGGCCTGTCAGATAAATGACACCCCCTCTCCCCTTCCTAGCTCTCCCCTGCTTCCTCTCTGTGTCCTGCCTCTTTCCTCTCCTTCCCTCTCCTCCTTCCCTCATCTCTCCCCTTCTTCTCCTGCCCATTCACACCACCCTTCCTTTCTCCCTCTAACCCCTTCATCTCCCCTCCCCACCCGGAGGAGAAGCAGCTCAGCCAACAGCTCGGGGCCTCCACCTTGCCCCTCCCAGACTAGGGGAAGGGGTGGTGATTTGCTGCTGACCCAGCCCTCAGCCCCCAGTAACCTCTGGTTTGTACCTGGCCCAACGACAGAATCACCTAAGTGGCTCTTAAAGAACGCTGGTGCTGTGTGCCGCACAGCCTGTGGGGTTGGGGCATTTTGATACACCGGGGGCGGGGGGGGGGTGCAGGTTGGAGACCACAGGACTGGCCCTGGTCCGGCTTCCTCCAGCTGTGAAATGAGATGCTTGGAGCTGGAGCCGGGAATCAGAACTGCCTGTCCTAGAGCAGTGCTCACTCCAGGCTGCGCTCAGTTTAGAAACAAGACAGCGAAGCCTCAGGGAGGTTCACCAACTTGCCCAAAGTCACACAGCCCGCCACTGAGTGGTTAAGCCATGCTCAAGCCCTAGAGGTGCTAACTGTTAGACCACGGAGGGTTCATTCCAGCTCACCTCAGCTTCCTCTGGAGCCTAAAACACCAAAGGATGGGGGGGGGGGGGGAACAGACCTGGCCTCTAGCTTCCTGAGGGGTGTAGGGCCCCATGGGAGAGCTCCAGGCAAAGGAAAATGGAAGAGGCATCCACCTGACAGGGAGGCTGTAACAGCGACTGGTGGGGGTGGAGGCTGTCCCAGCTCAAGAAGGTCTGTGGCTCCTGCTGCCTTCCCTTCCTCCCCCTTCTTCCCCAAGGGCACTTGGGGCCCACCCATGGTGTCAGATTCCTGGGCCTGCACCACAGCTGTTGCCCCCCATCCCCAGGGGCTGCGGCCTTCTAGAGCTGGAGGATCTGATTCCTCACAGCCCCACCCTCCTATCCCAGGGGATGGGACCTCTCAGCTCACAGCATCTCTCTCAGCCACTAGGCCCCCAGCAAGCTGCCATCCATGCCGCACTGGATAGGGGAGGGGACAGGAGTTGCCCAGGGAACCTCCCTGGGGCAATGTCCCCCAAAAGGACTCCTCAAAGGAGGAGGAAGGGCTTGAAGGGCACTTTGGAAGACGCCCCCACCTCCGCCTCAAAGTGGGAGGTGCACACTGACTTCTACAGAATGCCTGTACTCCACTAACATCCCCCGCACTCAGAACCTCACCCCCCAGGCATTGCTGTGCCCTCATTTTTCATTCAGTCTCCCAGGACACAGGCCAATGGTGCCCAGAAAGCTCCATGTCGGGCAGGTAGGTGAAGAATTTGCCACCCTTCTCACACACATTCTCGTCCTGCACATGGCATTGATCCACACGTGGCAGATTAGACAAAACTGGCCATGTTGACACATAGGGAAGGAAAGGGGTGTCTGTCCCATTCAACCAAGACCCAACAGAAGATACTGGCAGATGGGCCCAGCTTTGAGGCCAAACCTATTGTGTGATTTTCTAACTAGGGGCTCCTGGGCAGGTCATCCCTGCTCTGGCCTCAGAATGTGCAATTCATAAGCTTGAGGGGGGCAGGTAGCCCTCCTGAAAAGGACCAGGGGGGGAGAAGAGGCAGGAGAACAAAGACCCCCCCCCCCCCCCCACACACACACAGGTGTACAGGCATGCACTCATGCAGCATCCCCAGAAAGGGTCCTGGATTGTCTACTGCGGAGGCCTCCAATGGCCTCCCAATAGTCCATATGCCTGTGGCCCCCAAAGGTCCCTGCCAAACTGCCCTTTCCCCAACACAGTCCCAGCCATCCACCACCATGGCGCAGGGGGACAAGATGCAGCTGTAAGGCTGGGAGGGCACGCCCACTGGGCACGGAGGAAGGCTTCCTGGGAAGGTGGCGAACCTGGAAGGAAGGATGCCTTGGTTCAGACAGATGGGAGATGCTGTAGGAAGAGACTTCCTCATAGAACGGAGTTTGTGGGGGTTGTGGGGACGGACCTGAGATACTGGCCCAAGCCCCAGGTGAATTAGGACATTCAGATAGCTTAGCCTTGGAAAGGTGGTGGTGCCCACCCACCCCCAGGAGTAATTAAAAATAAAGGCGATATTGAGCCGTTAAATATAAGGAACTCTCAAAACATTCTGACTTCTCTGCTTTTCTGAAATATGAAATACCCGACTCAGGCTGATACTTGAAGCTCACATTCTGTCTGAGCGGGGAGGGCGGGGCTTTGAGGACCACGCACAGGAGGGATGGGGAGCGGGGAGGGGACTCAGTGCGGGGAGTGGCCCAGTGAACACCGAATAAGGTGCAGAATTTGACCCTGGTTATTCTTTCCAAGGAGATACTCAAGAACCCCGACTTACTTAGCCATTCTAAGTCTCAATATTCTTACCTGTAAAATGGGGGTAATAATAGCAGCTAAATAAAAGGGTCACTAGGATTAAATGAAATAATATACGTAAAGTACATAGTATGCTCTGTTATTCACTCAGAATTGAGCTGGCTACTGTTCTAAGTGCTCCGAGATGCACAACTGAACAAAACAAAGCTCTTCTCAAGAAGGGTGGTGTGATGAAGTGGCTCTGAGCTTGAGCTTGGGAGCCGTGCTGCTTGGGGCTGATGACTAGCTGTGCGATCTCAAGCGAGGTGCTTAACCTGTGTCTCAGCCTTCTTATTTGTAAAATAGTTAATAGTGTAACCTCACAGGCTTGTGTGACGGTAAAGTGAGGTAATGCATTTACGGTGCCTACAACAGTGCCTGGCTCAGTAAGTGTGAGATGGCCGTATTATTAAAAGGAGGGATCTCCCCATCTCCCATTGCCTAGTGTGCTCAGGACCCCAGAGCCGGCGAGACCGGGCGGCAGCGCCCCCTCCTGGCTCCTGAGAGAACGGAGTCCCCCGTTACTGAGCTGCCCTCCCTGCTCTGCTCCTCCCTGCCGACTGGGAAGCCTCGGAAATTTCTCTACCAGCCCGGGTTTACCAAGCGCCACTCCCGTGGCCGGCTCTGCGCGCGCACTTTGCCAGGCCGGTAGATTAAGTCGTCTCGTCTAATTCTCCAACACTCTCGGACGCGGAAGCAGTCACTGTTCCCATTTGGCCAGGGGAGGAAGGGAGGCTCGGGAGGTCGAGTTCCTTGCCCCCCGGCACGCCCCAAGGGAGCTGCGGGTTCGCTTCCCCCAGCCTCTGCTTGGGCGCCGGGCGGCCCGCCCCAATCACTGCGGCGTGTGCGCTGTGAGCGCCTGTTCTGTGCGCGTGCGCCCGCCCCAAGACCGGTCCCGGGGGCCAGGAGCGCGGTCGAGAGGGTGGGGAAGGAGGGGTGCCCCTCGGCCCCGGGGCGCGCGGGCGGGGCTCGTGCCCGGCCCTAGCCCCGCCCATCGGCCCCGCCCCCCCCCGCCTGCGCCGGGAGGAGGCGGTGGCGCTGCGCGCGGGCACTCGGCGGGCGGTGAGGAGCGCGGAGCCGGAGCCGGACGCCGCCGCCGCCGCCGCTGCCGCCACCGCCACCGCCACCTGCGCGGTCGTCATCAAGGTAGGGCGGCCCCGCGCCGCCAGCGGTGCCTGCCTTCCCGGTGCGCGCGGTGTGTGCGCCCAGCGCCTCCCGGCTGCAGCGCCCTGGGCGGGATGCAGGGCTAGGCGCGCCGCGGGGGACCCGGCGGGGCGCAGGGGGACGAGGCTTCCGTCACCCCCGCGTGACCTTACAAAGCACCGCTCTTCTCCAGGCCTCAGTTTCCTCACTGGGATAGCGGGCGCAAGGGTGGCCCCTTGCGCTCCGCGCCGTTGAGAGAGGCCGCGCTGAGGTCCAGGCTCCCGACGGCTTGGGGCTGGGATCGGTACTGTCTGTATCGCCCACCCCAACCCGCAGCGAGGGCCGCTCACGCTGGGTGTGGCCAGGCGGTCCCGACAGCCCTCCCCACTCGGTGGCCTGCGTGCCCCCGCGGGACCCTGGACGCTCCCCCTCCTGACTGGGTGGCCTGCAAGGCCTCAGCTTCCAGGTACGGGAAACTGGAGGAGGCGACAACCCGGGGTCCCCTAGGCATGTAGGGTAGGGCCCTCGAAGCCGGCCGGCCAAGTCTGCCTTGCTGGGGGAGCCCTGAGTTGGGAGTGAAGGGACCGTCAGCTGCAGATTTGCCTGGACCAGACCCATGAACCCACCAGGTTTTAGAGCATAGTATCGGACACCCTCATCCCCTTCCCTGCCCCTCCAAGCATGATAGGGCTGGATCAGGTTTATGTGTGTGGACCGCAGAGGGGCGACAGTGCCAAGAGAGCTGTGTCTGGGTGGGGTTGGGTCTGGGACGGAGCACGTGTCTAAGGGACTGTGGCTCCAGGCTCTCAGGGTTAAAAAAAAAAACCAAAAAACCAAAAAACCTGTGGTGTCTGGCCCAGTGGCTCAGTAAGATCCCCTCTGGAAGGTCTGGCTGCTCCCATTACACACCTCTTATGATGGGGATCTCACTCAGCTGGAAGCTGCTGGTCCTGCTCTGGGCACACAGACAACATCTTCCTCCACTCTGGGGCAATCATCAGGTCCCTTAAATCTGCTCACTTCCGGGCTGAACAGCTCCAAGCCCAGCACTCTTTCTCTGGCTAGAGCCAAAGGGAGAAAAGGGAAGAGGCAGGAGCTGAGGTGTCTGCCCCAGAGCCAGTAGTAGTGAGCCTGGGGCTCATTCAGAACCCACCTGCATCAGGGCTAGAATGTGCACTTCCTGTATTTCGGAATGCCTTTGGGTTAGCAGCTCCCTTAGAGGTCTGGGGTGAGGGGAGGAGCGGTAGGAGCCCTTCTCCAGCCCCTTCCTGCCTCCAGTGCCTCTTCATTTTCTCCTGTTGCCTGCCCTGATGGAGGGAGTAGTTTCTGAGAACCAAGACTGGGCCTTCTTGTCTGTTTTGTGACCTGCCCTCACCCAAGAGCTTTCTTACTGCCTGGGCGTGTGGTGAGCTCTGTATCATCAGAGGGATGTGAGCAGAGGCTGGGGGGGGGGGGGCACTTATTGGGGGGTGAATTACCTTTGACTGCAAGTCTGGGGTTCTTGATCTGACTGGCAGTGTGGCCATGACTGTGCCCTCTGGTTATGGTGGAGCCTCACAGAACCTGGAGCTAGACCACAAATGAGTATTATTACCCCCTCGTAAAAGCAGACTAAGTATATGTGCTGTCCCTCGAACGTAGCTCTAACACACACGCTTAAGTGCTACCTAAGTGTCTTGTCATCTCCACATATGTATAATCTGTTTTCCTGCTCAGCATTTTGGCCTGATTTAGGGGCCTGGTAGATTCTGGCTATTATAAAGTCATCCTATCCTAATAATTTGAAAATGTACTGTGGAATTATGGCATGTCCAAGCTGAAAGGCAGCGGAAGAAATCATCGCTTCAACCCCCTCATTGTCTAGATAGGCATCCCCTAGCCCCAGAGGGGACATGACTTGTCCAAGTTGACACGCCAGCCAGCAGCCACGCCCCGGGTTTCTGATTGCAAGACCAGAGTATTTGTTTATTTGTTGGAAGACACATACCATATAGTAAGTGAAAGTGGTCTGTATTTATTCCTATAAAATGAACAAAAATAAATATAAAAGGATAAACCTCCCTGCTGCAAGGCTGTGGGGATCCTCCAGCAGCCTTTAATTTTGCAGGTCTATCTGGTAGCCTGTTACAAGAGTCCAGGAAAATGATTCAAACTGCCCTTTGCCCCTAGACTTCTTCCTTTGAGGACTTTACCTTAAGGAAATAACTATAGAGGAAGATGAATGCAGTGCTGTTATTTATAACAAGTTTTCATGTAGTGACGCTTTTGGTGTTTTACCTGAGGTTTAATAAGTATTTCATTTGAAAAGCGCAGCTTAAAAAATAGTAGCATTAAAGCTTCCATTGCTGGGATCAGGCTGCCGTAAAAGCAGCATGGTCAAGAGGAAAGCTCACGACTCAAGTCAGTAGGCGTTAGGCGTACATCCAGGATGAACTCTGCATGTACCCCACAGTGTGACCTTGGCTCAGTCCCTTTCCCTTTCTCTCTTTCTTTCTTAAGATTTTATTAATTAAAAATTTATTTGAGAGAGAGAGAGAGAGCCCCCGAGCATGAGTGGGGGGGCAGAGGGGGAGGAAGAAGCAGACCTCACATGTTTCTTCATCCCAGGACCCTGGAATCATGACATGAGCCAAAGGTGCATGCCCAACTGAGCCACCCAGGTGCCTCCCCCTTTCCTTTTCTGACCTCACTTTCCCCATCTGTGAAATGGCATAGAGTCAATGATTGCTGAATTTCTTTCAGCTCTGACAACCCGCCTTAAGGACCTAACAGATCTCTGTAACTGAAGCCTGTGTTGGAACAGTGAACATGGTGATAACCAAAGAATGTTCTAGCCTTCCTCCCCCATCATTAAACAAATCCTCTTAGAGGACTGCAGCTATTCTTTTTCCCTTGGAAGGGGCTTCATTCAGCTTTTGACTTTTGTTAGTTCCAGATGGCCAGAAGCTGGATTGTTGTACAGGGGAGTGTGGCTTTGTTTCTATTTTTCTTTGCCAGATATCAGGGGACAGAGATTTTTCAGGAAGACCAGAAAATAGTGCAGCAGGATCTTCTGTTTGTTATTTTAAGGCTATAGGCTGTTCCTTGCCTCCTTCAGACCAGACTAGAGGTGCTTTGCAATCAGACCTAGTATGAAGGGCCAGGAATAGGTGGCTTGCCTTCTGTGAACAAACATTTATTGGGTATCTACTGTGTACGAGGACTTGAGGTGCCTCCTAGGGTCCTGCAGGTTGACATGAGAAATATATTAGGTTAAACTGTGGGAAATGGCCAATATCTGACTGTTCTTGACTTAACAAGAAATGGCAGTTTCGTTCAGTTCAGTCTGAATGGAAAAAGATATAATTAAAGAGCCCTGTGCTCCCTTACCATAATTGAGAGATTGGCAGGGTGCAGTGGAGACTAGGAAAGTGTGATTATAAGCTTGGAAAAGTCAAGGAGGAAGGGCATGGGATCCTCACCTTGAAAAATCAGTAATACTAATAAAATACTAATGACAATGAGTATTTCCCACCTGCCTGATTCTGTCCTAAGTGCTTTACATTTATTCATTTAGTCATTTAGCTGTTCTTTTATTGAACAGCTACATTGTGCTCGGTATTTCCTGGGGTGGAGGCAGCAGTCTTGACAGTAAATAAAATAGACCCCCAGAATCTATCCTAAAGAAACTTCCGATCTGATAGGGAAGAAAAGACAATAAACAGTAAGTAAAGGGAAATGGTGATAAGTGGGGTGGAACAAATAAAACACGGGAGTTACGTTCCAGGCATGTGAAGGGGAGTGGAAGGATGGGGTTGCAGTTTTTAATTGGGTGGTTGGGGGATCACTGAGAAGGAGACTTTTGCGCTAAGTCTTGAAGGAGGTGAGGAAGGTTGCTGGGCTGGTTTCTGGGGAAGAGCCATCCAGGTGGAGGGAACAGCCAGTGCAAAAGGCCTGGGGTAGGACCATGCCTGGCATGTTCACGGAAGAGCGGGCGAGAACAGAGTGACAGAGAAGGCAGGGAAGATGGGTAAGAGGTGCCACTGGTGGTCAGATTTTGGACCCTGCCCTGTGCATCATTATGAGGGGGGGGATGCTCTTTTTTTCCCCCCTTTTTAAGTAGACTTCATGCCACACTTGAGACTCGGACTCGTGACCCAAGATCAAGAGTTGTGTGCTCTACTGACTGAGCCAGCTCTACTCTACTGCCCCGAGGAGGGGGTACTCTTTTTACTTCTCTTTTTCAGTTAAAAAAAAAACAAAGATACAGAGACATTAGGTAGCTTGTTGAGATGAGACGCTGTCTCATAGGGGACCCAGGGCTTCTAGTAGAGGGCAGTGAGGAGCCGTGGGACACGGCCAGGGCATGGCCAGATCTGATGTCAGTGTGTGTCTTCTGGGTTGCAGAGAGAAGGTTGTGGAAATAATCCAGGCTGGGGGGATGAGTTGGACCCAGGCAGTGACCCAGTGGATGTAGGTGCTGGGAATGAGGACGGGGGGTGGGCATCCAGGCCAGGTGAGCACGAGGAGGAAGAGGAGGAAGCCAGGCTGGTCTTAGCTTATTTATTGAACAAACACTTAATAGCACTTCTGCTCTAGGCAACCATCTAAGATTTGACATACATTAACCCATTCAGTCCTCAAAGCATGGTGGAAGATAGATACTCTCATTGTTATTGCTACTTTTTAAGAAAAATGAGTGTATTCTATTATATGTAAGTTATATCTCAATAAAGTTAGTTTACAGGGAAAGTATTTTTTTATATTATAAATACTTGATGGTAATGGGGAATTTAGAAAAAAAGGAAAACAGAAAATAAATTATCTGTATCTTCTCTTTTCATCTCAGGTAATCATTATAAATATTTTGGCATATTTACTTCGCCTTTTTTCAACTATTTTCTCCATTTTTTTTTAAAGCTTTTATTTACTTATTTGAGAGAGAGAGGGAGCACAAGCAGGAGGAGTGGCAAACAGAGGGTGAGGGAGAAGCAGGATCCTGCTGAACAAGGAGCCTGATGCGGGGCTCGATCCCAAAACCCTGAGATCATGACCTGGGCTGAAGGCAGCCAGCCACTTAACCAACTGAGCCTCCCAGGAACCCTGTTCTCCCCCATTTCACAGATGAGGTTGGGCCATTTGCACAGGGTCAGCCACCTGAAGCCATGTCATCAGGCTCCAGTCTCCAGGGTCTTCATCACTGTGCTCTACTACCTGGAATGTCAGTTGGTGGGTTCCCGTGAGCCACACCCCCGCACTCACCCCGCCCCAGCATCAGCTCACACATGGGGAAAGCGAGGCTCAGTGAAAGGTAGGGCCTTGTGGAGCATCTCTCACCTAGTTGGGAACAGATAGGTGAGGTCTCATTCTGACAAGAAATAGGATGCTGAGAACTTGTGCAGGGTTGATGTGGCAGCTGCTTTCGGTCTGGCCTTGAGCCCAGAGTTTGCAGGGGGCTGGCAAGTGGCGTGACCCCACCCACAGGCAGGGCCCAGGACTGCTGGGCTGGGCTGCCTGCCGGGCCGGGCCGGGCTGCCCGGGCAGGCGTGGGTTCCCTGAGCTCAAGAGTCTCAACCCTCCCGTGGGCCCTGGGTGGGAGGTGGCCAGGAGACAGGGAGAGAGAGTTTGGGGCCCTGCCAGGCCTGCAGGCCCCCTGGGAGTTGTCTCTTGTACTCTGACTGTGCATTTATTTCTGGCTCTGGTGCCAGCAAACTCCTGGGGCCTCCTGCTGCTAGGGATGTGGTCCCGGCATCCAGGCCCAGCCGGCTACCAGGTGAGCCTTGGGCCGGGTCTTCCCCGCCCCCGCACCCCGCCCCACCTGCAGAATGGCATCATAATGGTGCCAGCTGCAGGATGAAGTGAGGTGTAAGTGGAAAGTGCCGGCACACGGAGGTGCTCAATAGATGGGTGGCTACTGTTGCTGTCCCTAAGGCTGCCCCCCGGGGTGTTGGCTCAGGCTGGGGGATTGAGCCTGCCCCAGCCAGAGCACCTCCACGACACGCCCCTTCACACCTGGCTGAACCAGGTAGGCGCAGCCAGTGCAGGAGGAGACAGAAATGAACCTGGGGCAGTGGCCTGCAGTCCAAGATTGCAGACAGCAAAAGACAGTGGAAGGAAGGAAGCCACGCCCCCGAGGAGGGAGCCCGCATCTGGCCTAAAACGTGCTCTGTAGGCAAGTCCTGTCCCTTCTTTCTGCCCCTTCCTCTCACCCATAAAGTGGGGAGATTATTTCCTGCCTTGATGATTGTAACGATCTTCATGCCAGCAGCCATCTACTGAGGCTTCCCTGTGCTCAAGGGAATGATGGAGAGAAACCAGACCCAGCACCGTCTGCAAGGGTGTGCAGCCGGGAGGGGGGCGGGGGGCTCCAGCTCTGATAGGGAAGCCCAGGAGCTGTGGCCCTCAAAGAGGGACAGCTAACCTAGCCTGGGTGGGGCTGGAGGTGGGGAAGGCCCCCAGAGGAGGTGATGTCCCAGCTGGGTTGTGAGTGGGATGGAAGTCAGCCAGACATGGGAGGGGAAGAAAGTGCAGAAGGCCATTGGGTAAATGGCTCACCTCTCTGAGCCCGAGCCTCTTCATCTGTAGAATAGCCCAAAGATAAGTACCTGCTTTGCCTAATTTATAGGGTGGTTGTGAGGCTTAAAATTGGATAAAGAGCATGGTAGTACTTCTGAACTCTAAAATGTCAGGCACCTGTTTGTTGTTGCTTATTGTGATGTCTGGAGCCCCTGGCAGTTTAAGAAACACAGGGCCAGCATCCTTCTGGGTCTCAGAGAACATCTGGTCTATTTTAAAAGGCCTCCAATCAAACCTAACAGGGACAGAGAGCCTCTGTTCACCTTATACCCCTTGATTTAAGAGCTAAAGAGTATTTCTGTAGGGGGGTGTGTGTGGCTGTGCTTAGAGGGGGCCCGAGGACAGCCGTAACCCAGTCACAGCCCTGTCCCATTGAAGAGGACGAGTGCCTGCAGAAACACAGGGCCATACGCATGGGCTGGGTCTCAGGACCTGGGCAGGAGTGGGGGCTGAGAGCTAAGGGACGTGCCAGGGGAAGGGGTGGAAGACGGGAGCGCCGTGAGGTCACTGAGGAGAAATAGTTCTGGGTCAAGGAGGTCCGCGAGGTCTCATTACCTGGAAAAGCAAGGCAGAGAACATGGTGAACACGGTGCGGGCACTGAGCCTGCTTGGGTTTGAATATGGGAGAAGAATGTATGTCCACACTTGTGAATATGTGAAAATACGCAGACACATGAAGCTGGTTGATAATCGCTTTTACTTTTGTCTTTTCTATATTTTGAAATTTTTGCACGCTATTTGATGTTTATTTCTAGAACAAGTTGTCCGCATGTAATATATGTGACAGTATAATGCAGAGAGTATAAGGGTCTGACGTCAGCAGGCTAGAGGGTTCCAGGAGGCACCCACAGCGGGTGGCCTTGGGTGAGGCCTGGATGATATCCTCCCTGCCAGCCTTTAGGACAGTTGGGAACCGGGTCCAGGGGTGGCCTGGTTGGAGGCGGCACTGAAGGAGAGGTGTCTGGAGTAGGTTCTAGGACTCTTCCTGGGACAGAGACGGGGGTTGGAAGTGGCTGGTAGCACTCTCCGCACGGTGAGCAGACTGTCCAAGCAGGACCGCAGGCCCCAGCAGCAGGAGCACAGGGTCAGGTCCAGAAGGGTAAGTGTTCTCCTGGCACTTGGGCCACCCCCTGAGTGGGACTGGGATGGCAGGAACAGGTCCAGAGGGCCCGCTGGCTAGGGCAGGGGCCTTGTAAATGCTTCAGGGGCCCACCTCAGTATGCCGACCCCCGCAGACCCTTCTCCCTCAGTGATGCCCTCGCTTGGTCTTCAGTCCGTGGGGCTCTCATACACCTTCCCGCCTCTTTACAAGGGAAGTAAAGAAACTAATCTCCTGTCATATTTTATTGGATGCAGGGTACCATCTGTTGTGAGATATGCCATTGTTTTATAACCCATTAAGAAAGGAAAAACAGAAAACTCTAAGTTGCATTTCAGTTTCAGAGATGTTAAATGTCAAAAAAATGTGTCTTGGAATCAATCAGAACAACAAGCAGGAGGGCCCCACCCTAGATTCTTAATGTACATATACTCATCTAATCTTCTGTCAACCTCCTGGCTAGATAGTCTTGTCCTCTGTTTACAGATCAGGAAACAGGGGCCCAGAGAGGTTAAGGGATTTTTGCAGGGTCACACAGCCAGCAAAAGATAAAGCTGGGATTTGAACCCATCCATCACTTTTTCCTCACCCAACCTCACAAAGCAAAGGCTCCTGAGTGCTGGCCCTTCCGAAGAAGACAGTGTTCACATTGCAAAATGAACATAACACCAGCTCGGAGTTCAGAAATGCCCCTGTGGACTGGTCATTAAACGCCCAGGGCTATATGAGTAATGGGGGGAAGGCCTGGAGGGGAGCTGGAGAGATAATGGACAGGAAAGAGCTCAGAGAGCTTCTTGGCTGGTTCATTAACCTCATCCTTGTTAATGATCATTATCAGGACTAGGTTGACTTACGGCCCACCCTGGAGAGGGACCACAGAGACCTGCCCCACACAGATCAATCACCCTAGAGCCTCACCCAGAAAGGCCCACACATTCATTTCCTACAAAGTTGTTTTTCGATTTACTCTTATGAATGAGACCTTTATTTGCGTATGGGTCACCGAGTGCCTGTGAACCCCGGCGTGGCGCTAGGGTTACAGCACACCGCAGAACAGACATAGGTGCTGCCGTGGTGGGGTCCCAGACCAGAGGCAACAGACAGTAATCCTCGCGTCCCACAAAACCTGCAACAGGTGCCTGTTGGGGAAGAGACGGCATCAAAGCTTACAGAGCAGAGAATGTGTCCAGTTCAGGGTCAACTGCAAAAGGCTATTCTAAGTGAAGGACTCTTCTTTTTTTTTTAATTTATTTTAGAGAGAAAGAGATTGAGAGAACAAGTGGGAGGAGGGGCAGAAGGGAAAGCAGGCTCCCTGCTGAGTGGGGAGCCCGATGTGGGACTCGATCCCAGGACTCTGGGATCATGACTTGAGCCAAAGGCAGACGCTTAACTGACTGAGCCCCACAGATGCCCCAAAGGAAGGACTTTTGAACTGATCTCAAAGACCAGTCAGGGGGAAGTGGAGGCTGCTGGACCAAGGAAACAATGCTGAGGCTGACAGACGGGGACCTCTGAGGACTTGAAAGTTCTGAGTGTCTCCAGCTCTGATTCCTGGGCAGGTAAGGCCAGAGAGGTGGAGTGGGCCAGACCCTTGGGCTTTTGGAGCAGTGGCTGTGGAGTGACATGCTCAGATGGGCATCTTCTGATAAGATAGGGGCCAAGATGGTAGGTAGGCGAGTGTGTGCAGGTGAGAGCCGCTGGTAGCAGTGGGATGAGAGCTGGGTAGATGGTGTACAAGGAGCGCTGGTGATGGGCAGCTGGAGGAGGAGGAGGAGGAGGCCACCCGGGCAACCGCTGGGATCTGGCTGTGCCGTCACAAGACCTGCCTTGCAGAGGGAAGGGTCCCGGGAGGAGAAGAGCTGTAGTGGGAAAGCTGTCACCCCACTGATACATGTCCTGGTTTGGGTTTTGTCCATTTTTTCCCCAGCCCTCCTTAAGTATCCTGGTTCATCCAGCACCAGACTTTTGGTGGCTGATGGGAAAAGAGGTCAGTGGGCGAAGAGGTCTCTGGCGAGGATGAGGTGACGGACCTCGTGGATGGAGAGGAGAGAGAGGCAGATGGGCGGAGATGAGGTAGAGGAGGCGTCTCTCGGGGGCAGAGCTGTGGGCGGGTGTCCCAGATCACTGGACACAAGAAAGCGGCTGAGGTTGGATGGCCCAGACGCCATCCCGGAGCTGGCCTCATGGAGAGGCTGTGTCCAGTCTTGGCAGTGGAGTTGAGGCAGCGCCCAATGGGCGGTCAGCAAGGGGGCGCTTGGATTAGTGACTTTGGAAGCAGGTGGAACGTTTTCACAGGGTGGCAAAGTGCAGGGTGTGGCCAAGAGAAATGGGTGACTGAGGACAAGGAAAGGAGGGCCTTTGGAGAGGATACGGCCCTTGGACAGGGGGAAACTGAGGCTGGAGAGGATCTGGGATGGATCTGAGGTCACACAGGGAGACAGGGACTCTGCTAGTATGCTTTGCCGTGCTGCAGGTTCCAGATCGCACGGGGTGCTTCCTTTCCTCGGTCTTCCTTGGGAGATGAGAACCTGATGCTGCGGGGTCCGCACATGGCCTGGGCGGGGGGGCGGGGGGAGCTGTGGCTAGCCAAGGAGTGCACAGGGATGCATGTGGGAAGACAACGAAGGGGAGCCACTAAGCTGAACCTTGTGGCAGCAGCGGGGCCTGTGGAGCGCTGGAGGGACTTGGCAAGAGAACCAGTGTAAGCCAGGGCTGCTGACGGGGAGCACGCTGAGCCTGTTCGGGCTGTGGCAAACACAGTCCAGTTTGGCTCGGTCCAGGGCGTAGTATCCAGTCCTGGGCAGTCACCAAGGGCAGAGGAGGCGGGAGCAGCCTGGCCTGGCAGAGGGGAGTGTTTTGTCATTTCTGTTGAGAATTGCAGGCAGATCATGATAATAACAGGTCAGACTTTTAGTCTTATTATTGTTTTTAAGTTCTCTATAGAAAATGCACCCCCGCCGGGGCACCCGGGTGGCTCAGTCATTAAGCGACTGTCTTCGGCTTGGGTTGTGATCCTGGGGTCCTGGGATGGAGCCCCTCATCGGGCTCCCTGCTCAGCGGGAAGCCTGCTTCTCCCTCTCCCACTCCCCCTGCTTGTGTTTCCTCTCTCGCTGTGTCTCTCTCTGTCAAATAAATAAAATCTTTAAAAAGAAAGGGAGGTATTGTAGAGCTATAGAGAGTATGTTTATAAAAAAATTTTAAAAATTAAAAAAAAAAGAACGGGAGGGAGGGAGGGAGGAGATCGCACCCCCTTCTTGTCTGCACCCAGCCCTGCTGCCCTTGTCCCCCTTTCTCTCCCCCACCTTGCCCCCACCTCTCTCCTTGGTTCACTCCTGGGCCACACCTCAGCTTCGAATGCCCAACGGAGAAGCCACTGAAGGTTTTGGAAGAAGGGATGCTTCTGTCTCAGGGTCGCCCAAATGGGACTCCGCTTAGAAGTCAGGTGGGGAGATTAGGAAGACAGCGTGGGCGAGGGGAGAGGGATGTGGAGATGAGGCGGATGAGAGCAGCAGAGAGCAGAGCTGTGGAGACAGCAGCAGGACTTAAGGTCTGCCTTGGAAGGCCCGGGATCCATGCCCACAGGTGCCCACCGCCACACCAGGCCTGGGTCGGCACCTCGGGGGACCACTGGGCTGCCGGGGCTCCAAGCCCTGCAGTGTCCAGGGCTCTGGTTGGCAGTCGGAGGTAGACTCCACAGACTCTAGATCTCACCCCCTGGATCCCATCGCCTAAACAAAACCTTCCAGAGTGTCAAGATAACCGTAGCACCCCTCAGGGGTCACTTCCCAGCCCACAGACATCAAGGGGACCTCATGGGTATCCAAAGAGCAAACCCAGGAGCTGGGTTTGACTGGTCCCATTTCACAGACAAGGAACCCAGGGAAGCAGAGTGACTCTTAGAACCGTGGCCTACTGATGGCTCCCTGTGTCCCCCCTTCCCATCCTGATAGCACCTATAACTTGACTGGGACACACATCACCTCCTTGCCACCTTCAGCCGGCCTCAGAGCCAGTGGCCGACCTCGTGGCACGGGGGATACAGCTGCAGAGGGCTGAGAGGGGCAGGGAGCCGAGAATGGCCAAGGAAGGGGCTGGACTGAGGCGGGGACATGGAAGCAGCTGGTTTGCACATCAAGAACTAGACATTTGTGTTCTCTCTGGGCTCTGCGGTGGGCTAGTCACATCCCTCACCCAGGCCTTGTTTCCTCACCTGTAAGGGGAGGGGGTTAGACTAGACGATCTCTACCATCCTGTGCAGCCTGAAAATCCTGCTGGTCTCCCCGGCTTCTGTTCTGGTGGCCTCCCAAGTGAGGGGTGCAAACTCTTATTGGGGCGCAGGGAAGAGCTCTATCGAGACGATCATTCGGCTTTGCTCAAGGTTGGGAGATGCAGACCCACCGACACCACTCAGGCCGTCAGACAGCCTCGTGTCTCGTGTCTCTGGAAGTCTATGCAGAGAAGGGGAAAGTACTCTGAGAAGGGATGGCAAGCATGCCCCTGCTCTCTTTTCGGGAGCTCAGTATAGTTAATTTAACCTGGTTAATGAATCCAAATTAATCCAAATTAATCCAGACTAATTAATCCAGATTGGCTTTGTGGATTATATTAACCAGTTTGAACAAAACTAATCATCACAAAATGGACAAGTGGTTTTAGAAGATTCCCATCTGAGGGCGCCTGGGTGGCTCAGTGGGTTAAGCCTCTGCCTTGGGCTCAGGTCATGATCCCAGGGTCCTGGGATGGAGCCCCGCATCGGGCTCTCTGCTCAGCAGGGAGCCTGCTGCTCCCTCTGCCTCTGCCTGCTACTCTCCCTGCTTGTGCTCTCACTCTCTCCCTGTGTCAAATAAATACATCTTTAAAAAAAAAGAAGATTGCTATCTGAACAGTGGGTTGTTAGTGGTTCTAATAATATGAGTACTATTGGACAAGAAATTAACACTTGGGTTTCTGGCCATGGTCACATCCGCAGCCACACGAAGAGGGGGAAAAAAAACAGTGACAAACTAATCCAATCTGATAAGAAGTCAGCCCAAGCTGTTTTTTAAATTGGGGGGAGGGGCGCTATTTGAAATACAGCTTTAGAGTCACTCTGGTTAGCGATGAATCTCGCCTCATGTATACATTGTGCCTCGTAGCTCCTGAGAGTAGTAACGTGTATAAAATATAAAATATTGGTGGGTGGGGTTCATTTTTTTCTCTTTCGAAAAGTACATGATCAGGAAAAAAAAAAAAGCCTCCCTGCTCTAACTTCCTGGTCCTTTCTCTGCAGCTGCCCCTTCTGACAAATCACCTCGTTTGTGATTTGTTCAGGTAGGGTGTGATTTCTCCATTCTTCTGCCTGTTCCCCGGGCAGACACCCCATTGCTACCTCTGGGTCCACAGAACCCAGCACAGGAATCTGTCTCTGGCAGGAGGCATGAAGAATGTAGTGTGAGTCTATGTTTCCCCATTCACCTTTCCCACTGTGGGGCTGCGGCTGTGCTGACCTTTCTGGCAGCAAAGACTTGGGGTCTGTCTCCCCGCCTGACCCTAAGAAGCCCCATTCTTCTCAGCGTAAACCGCAGTCTGGAGAAATGCAGCCCACCTTTCAAAGTCTGAGTCTCGGGAGGGTCCAGCTGCGGTGAATGACCACCCCACCCCACCCCACCCCACCCCCGCGCCTCACAATTAGAAGCCTTCTTCCCCAGCCATGCTTGGAATCTGTCCCTCTGAGAACAGCAACACAGATAAGGAAAAAAATAT
The DNA here is from genome assembly GCF_022355385.1 of Mustela nigripes. Classification (NCBI taxonomy): domain Eukaryota; kingdom Metazoa; phylum Chordata; class Mammalia; order Carnivora; family Mustelidae; genus Mustela; species Mustela nigripes. The sequence continues at coordinate 32,534,108 of NC_081565.1, forward strand.
TTGGTACTGTATCCAGTCACAGGATCAAAGGGAACTTTGTTCCATGTCTTAGAGGACTCTCCCAGGCTGGGGTGCCAGAAATCCAGATCCCATTCCTGGTTCTGCCCTTTATGGATGTCCCCGGACAAGCTGACTCAATTTCCCTTTCTGTACCCCATGAGCTCTTGAGGTCTGGCCAGTGCTACTATTCTAAGAAGTGAATCTAGGGTCTTTGGGGGGTACCTGCTCCACTGAGTAGTTCTCAGCCCCCATCTGGAGGATTTGAGTCTGGTTTGGGCTCCAACCTAGGTGTCAAATGGGGACAGCTCGGAACATTATGGGGAGGCGATGAAAGTGGGGAGATGGGAACCTGAGTCATACAAGAAACTCCCCCTCCCTGCATGGACCCAGTGCAGGGCCACGTGGTCAGGGGCCTCAGCTGTCTGAAAGGTTGCCATGGGGCGAAGGCCGTGGGTGCCCTTGGTAGAGCTGGAGGAACAGAGGCAGGGGAACTGGGGATTTCCACTCAGTGGGAGAAGGAAGTGTGACAGTGGATCTGCCCTGTTCCCGGAAGGAGTGAGCTTCCCATCACTAGAATGGTACAAGCCAAGACCCTCAGACTTTTCAGACAGAATGGTGTGGAAAGGAGGACTGAGAGCTGGGCTGGATGTCCACCCAGGTCCCCGAGGCTGGGCAGTCCTGTTTTTTTGCCCCAGATGTAATAAGATCATTTGAGAGCAGGAGTGAGTGCGTCTGGCTCAGAATTAGATTAGATAAGAATTAGAGCTTTAAATCAGCACAGAGGGCTTGGGGGAGGGGCACAAGGTTTTCTCTGCTGCCAGCCTGTTAAGGGGGTTCGGCTGCCTCCCAACACAGGTGATCCCCTCCACCCCCAAGTCTTTAGATCTTTAAGCATTGCCACATGGAGGAGAAAAAACGACATGGACACTTTGTGCTTCTGGTTTAATCTGTAAGCTCTGGTCACCTTATGCATTTTTGTTAAACGTTCATTTCAACCCATTAATACAGTTAAATACAGTAGGGAAGTGCCTAGCCCACAGTGAGTACTCAGTAGAATGCTATTATTACTTATTTTGAATTTATCTTGGATTTGCCATGTTCTAGGCAGTGTTCTAAGTGCTGGCCATATATGAACTCATTTACTACTTTAGGATAACAAAACCTAAGACCTGAGAGGTTGACTAGCCTGCCCAAGGTGTCCCAGCGGGTATGTGGTGAGACCAGTGCCTGAGCCAGTCCCGACTGTGTCTGTAGCCATCTCTGCCTCCTCTCCATGTGGTCATACCACACAGTAAAGAAACAAAGCACATGTGCCCCCTCCCCCCCACCCTGTTCTCCCTTCAGAGCCTCCCTAAAGCCTCAGGACTGCGGCAAGCAGAGATGCACACTCCCATTGTACAGATCGGGCCCTGGGGCCCAGAGAGGGCAATGACTTGAACAGGGTCACACAGCCAACGGAGGCAGAGCAGACTGGAGCTGGGCCCCTGGTCTCAGAACATATCTGTGCCTTCCCTGCGCAGAGTGGGAAACCCAGCCAAGCCCAGGGAGAGTCCCTGTGAGCCGATACTGCTCCCTCAGCTCTTTCTGCCCCAAGAGCAGCAGGAGCCAGGCCCGCAGAGGGTCAGGAAGCCTGCAGGAAGGGGATGGGAAGAGAACTCCTCTGTCCAGGCACAGCTCCTCCAGGCCTTTCCTGAAAGGGCCTGGGAAAGTTGTGAGGACACTCGCCCTATCGCAGCCCCTTCTGCTGAGGGCAGTGCGGGCAGAGAAGGCCCCACTAGCCAGGAGTGAAAGGGGTGGGAGGGGGGCCTGGGTGGCTTAGTCGGCTGGGCGACTGTTGGTTGCCTTCAGCTCAGGTCATGATCCTGGAGCCCCGGGATAGAGTCCCACATCAGGCTCCCTGCTCAGTGGGGAGCTTGCTTCTCCCTCTGACCCTCCCCCCTCTCGTTCTCTCTCTCTTTCTCTCTCTCATTCTGTCTCTCAAATAAATATAAAATCTTAAAAAAAAAGGGGGGGGGGACGTCCTCCCGGGGAAAGTAGAGCAGGAAGGGTGGAGCCGGCTGATGGCCTGGGAGAGCCAGGGGAGAGCCAGCCGGATACCTAGGGGCTGCTAGCTCTTTTCTTCCTTTCTTATTGGGGCAGAATTTACATCGCATAAAATTTGCCATTGTAACCATTTTTAGTTCTGTGCCCTGGAGTACATTCATGCTGTTTGTACAACCAGCACCACTGTGATTTTTAAATTTTGATCTCACAATAGCCTATTCTGTTCTTTAATGGATGGTTTTGCTGACATGCCTTAATGAAAAGTGTGCGCTCAGGTGCTGAAATTACCGCCCTTGACAAAAAGGAGCTCCTGTCGGAGCTGCCCCCATGCCAGGCATTGCTTTAAGGCATTTTATTTTATATTTTTTAAATGGTTTTCTAGAAAGATTTTATTTATTTATTTGCCAGAGAGAAAGTGAGAGAGCGCATGCGCAAGCAGGGGGAGCCGACTCCCCACTGAGCATGTGGGCTCGATCCCAGGACCCTGAGATCATGACCTGAGCTGAAAGCAGATGCTTCACCGACTGAGCCACCCAGGCACCCACTGTAAGGCATTTTAAAGGAATAAACTCATCGAATCCTTACCGTTTCCCTGTAAGTTAGGTTCTGTCGTTGACCCCAGTTTACAGATGGGAAGACTGAGACACAGGTTTTAATATCTTTCCGCACATCCCTCCCTGGCCCACCAGTTGTTGCCGTTTGTTGAGGACTCACTGTGTGCCGGTCTAACCGCTCTGTTCAGCCTTTTCATAGCAACCATAGCGCCATTTCATAGCAACGTGGGGAGAGGTCGGTGCCCATGTAGTTGCAAGATCTAGAGAAGGAGAGTCTGGGTTTCTCTCTGGGTCTCTGACTCTGAAGCCTGTGTCTTGACCACCTGACCTTGATGCCTGCAGTTCAGAGGGTGAAGCTAGCTGCCGAGCACCCGCTGGTTCTTGAGGACTGGCCTGACCCTCCCATTTGTACACCGAGAATATTTGCGAGATGGAAAGGCAAGAATCACAGCCCCCAGTGGCCCCCAGTTAGGAAGCGGTTGTGTGCTCCTGGAGCGTTTGGAGGACAGGTTCCTGCTGTCTCGTGGTTGTGTAACCTCAGAGAAGTGCTCTGAGCGGAGCACAGCTCGCTGTGTCCACCCGAAGGGGCTCTGGGTGGTCCCCAGTCAACTGCTTCATGGTCACCTGGGAACTTGTTGGGAATGCTGGTTTTCAGGTGCTGCTACTGAATTGCTAACTCAGAAACTCCAGGATGGGCCCAGTGATCTGGGGAGTGAATCAGCCTTCCAGGTGATTCTGGTGCACCCTTGGGTTGAGACCTGCTCTTGGAAAGCTTCACGCAGAATGTGCATGAGATACGGGCACCAGTCCTAGCAGAGAGTCTGTCTTGGGCCAGAGGGGCCTCCTCAGCCTGGGCTCTGGTGGATGGCCTGCCCTCCCTGGTCCATGGGCCCAGTCCAAACAGATGATTCAGGAGGAGCTCAGGGAGGGTGGAAGTTGGGGGGATGGTGGCCTGGCTGTCCTCCCCTGGCCGCTGTTGCAGCTGCTACCTGAAGAATTGGTGAAGGCCAAGCATTATGTCCGCGTTCCTAAGCAGGGGGGCAGAGAAGCAGGAAGGGACAGCCAGTGCCCCACCCCCCGCCCATGTGCTGGGCTGGGCTGCCCAGGCAGGAGCAGGAAACAGGCAGGCTGGCCCTCAGGCGTATCTGGGGACTCAGCACAGGAATGGGTTGAGGGGGAAAAGGAGACTATATTTTTTTTAATTTTTTTAAAATTTTATTTATTTATTTGACAGAGAGAGAGAGATCACAAGCAGACAGAAAGGCAGGCAGAGAGAGAGGAGGAAGCAGGCTCCCCGCTGAGCAGAGAGCCTGATGTGGGGCTCGATCCCAGGACCCTGGGATCATGACCCGAGCCGAAGGCAGAGGCTTAACCCACTGAGCCACCCAGGCGCCCCGAGACTATTTTTTGATGTAAAGTCCTAGCTGCTGACTGAGATGTGACCTACGAGCCAGGCCTCCCGGCTCCGTGGCTCTCTCAAATTGCTGACACCTGTGGAGACAGGTCAGTCCTTGACTCCTGGCCAGCAAGCCCAAGGCTCTGCGCTCTCCCCCAGTCAGGCACGCTCTTTTCCTCCCAAGCCCAGACAAGGAAGTCCTCGGAATCTTCTTCCCCCCTCCTCCTCTTCATGCCCCACGGCTTCCCCCTCCAGCCGACTACAACCAGCCATGAAACAAGACCCACTCACCCACCTGTTTCTTCCTTAGATACAAGCTGAAAGTTGAGGAAAGAAAATACTTCCTCTGGCCAGACATTCTAACTACCTAATAGCCGGACCCACATTTTATGGCAGCCGTCACGTCGCCACACCACTGGTTTCAAACTGGCATCTTCCCGTGGTCTCAGGTGCCAAGGCCTTAGCCAGATTCGGAGCCGTTGGCGGGGCCCTCACTGCTCCCTTGCCCAGACCCCAACCAGACCTGACCCCTTGTGGTTCGTTCCCTGGCTGTGTCTTTCACTTCCTCCACCTACAGCACGCACCCCCGTCCCCCATCACTCTGTGCTCAGCTCACCCGACTCAGCCTTTCAGGCTGGCCTCAAACAGACCTGCCCCGAGGCTCTCACCCACTCCTGGGATTCCCACCTTCCCGCTGCAGCCTGGTCAGTCCCGTTCGCCCTGAACTGAGCTCACTGGTTCCATGTTGGCCTCTCCCATCTACCTGATCCCCCTGGAGGGCAGAAGTCCCTGCCAGGGTCATCGTCGCCTCTCCCCCTATAGTGCCCAGCACAAGCCAAGCTCTGGGAGGGCTCCAGGAATGCAGGTTGGAGTCCCCCTGGGCCCCAGGGTCCCAGCAACATGGCAAGGTGGGAGCTGAGCTGTGGGCTGGAGGTGGCCCCTGCCGCTGGCAGGTGCCCATCCCAGAACAGGGGCTGGAGGGCTTCTGCTCACTGTGGAACCCTGAGCCAGGCACTCTCCCAGTCCGGGCCTCAGTGGCCCTCTCTGTCCAAAGACAGATTCAGAAGCTCCGCTGGGAGATGAATGGTGAGGAAGCAGTGGAACCTCCAGGTTGTCACCCTCCTGAAGGTGGCTTTAGAAAGTCCCCAGTGACCCTTGTCTCTTGAAACTCTCAGATAAGGAGATTGTGGGGCAATAAAGCTGCCTGAAGTTTTGGTCTGGGCCTGACTTAGGGGAATAAACAGGAAGAAGCCGGGTTCTGTCTCTCTGGAGGAGCAAGACAAGAAGGGCCCCAGGCCTCCAAGGACTAGGACAGCTGATAGGTAGCCCCGTCGTCCTCCCAGTCCCGGGTTTTGGTGCATGTGGGCTGCAGAGCTTTAGTGGACCGTCCTAACAGTCGGGCAAGGTAAGAGTATTACCTGCCTGAGAAAACGAAACCTTAGAGGGGATGGAGATTTGCCCAAGGTCAGGGAGCAGACTGGTGTCAGAATCAGGGCTCTCCCACCTGACCAGCATACCAACTAGGAAAATTACAGGCTCAGCGCACCCCCTGCCCTGCCCACTGTTCCTTGTGTCCAGAGAGGGGTTCAGAAGAGGCTCATGGCGTGAGTGCAGGAGTCCAGGAGCCAGGTGAGTCCCCCTGCACCGTGCCCCCACCCCGGTACATGCTTGTGGGATCTGGCCTGCGTGTGGGCAAAGCAGAGGGGAGAACCATTCGGACTTGGCAGTCTGATGGCCGGATGGCTGGAAGGCTGGACGGAGGGAGCAGGCAGGAGCGTGGGCAGCAGGACCTGGGAGGGAAGAACACAACCACAGCTGAGCTCTTTCTTGGTACCAGAGGTTTGCAAGGTATTTTACAGCCGTTACCTTGTTCAATGCCTGGTAAGCCTCCATGAGGTGGATCGTAGGATACCCTTTTACCCATGCGGATGCTGAGGCCCAGAGACAGGTTGAGGTCCAGAATTTGAACCTGATTCTCCTCTCTCCATGCTCTAGGCTGCTTCAGAGAATAGAGAGTGCTCTGGCTGGTGAGCTGGTGGTGGTTCTATTGGGCCCAGGAAGGTGGAGGGAAACGAGGAGCATCCTAGGAGCCCAGTTAAGTACTTAGCGTGGGCTGATTTGCTTCCAGGCAGAGAGAAGGGGACATGAGCAAAGATGGTGTGCCTGGGGAAAACACGGTGCTTTGAGGGGAAGGCAGATAAACCATTTTGGCTAAAGGTTGAGTTTGTGGAGATGAGATGTGGCCGGTGGAGTGTGGGGCCCCACACCCCAAATCCAGCAGGGGGCTTGATTCTGAGGACAGAGGGGATCTGGGGTGGTAGGTCTTAGGGGAAATGATGGTGTCTGAGTGAGGTCAGGAAAGGAGCCCTGGGCTGGGGTAGGGGCAGAAAGGGAGTGAGGCCCAGAGAAAAGGCTGGCCAGGCTTTGCAAGACTTGAGGGAGGGGTAGAGGACAGTGGGGGGCCATGGGGCAGAGGAGGTCAGGCTGTCCCTGGAGGTGCCCTGCCCCTCTTTGGTGCCAGGGCTCTGGGCAGTGTCAGATGTCAGGAGGAAGCACTCCCTTGGGCCTAATCTCATCAGGAGGAGAGAGGCATTTTCTTGGCTCTGTCTGTGACTCAGGCTGTATTTCCTGTGGGCCTGCCGGGAGGCATCTGTGCTGGACCAGAAGGACTGGAGACCTGGAAGAAGGGAGATGGGCGCAGGGGAGGGGCCCCACAGCAGAGAGAGCCTGGAGACGGGGCTGTTTTTACTTGCCAGCTGGGCTGTGCTGATGGAGGAAATCCCAAGGCTTCCCCTGTCTTGCCCAGCACCGCTCCCACCCAGAACCCACCAGGAACCCCAGCCTCCTTGACACAGGGCTGAGCGAGGCCGCCGGCTTTCCCTCCGAGGGCTTTGACCCTGCCGGGGAGATGCACACATACACTCTTCAGGTTCCTCTCGACCAAGAGGGATTACTAGTTAGCTTTTCATGAGTGCTTGTCTGCGCTCTCCACCACCGTGGTGGGCACCAGGGGTCAGAACTCTGTGCCTAGGGGGCTGCTTTGTACTTTCTGGTTTGGGATTTTTACTCAGATCTCCAAAATGCTGGGCCCTCAACACATACGACATCACGTCCTAGAGTGCGGTAAATTTGGGACCACAGCAGTCTTAACAGCAAACATTTGTTGACCACTAAGTATGCACCCAGCATCACTCCATATGCTGTGTGGATTATCTTATTTAATTGTCCAGGGAGCCCCGTGAGAGAGTGTGGACCCAGGACTCAACAGTTTGGCTTCAAATGCCAAGCTCAGCCGCTGTGTGATTTTGGACAAGCTGCTTAACCTCTCTGGGGCCCCAGCTTTCTCCGCTGTAAAAATGGGATGATAACAGGGGATTGCTTTGAGGATTGAGTTAGGACACGGAGCCTACCTTGTGCAAAGTAAGCGATGCGGTAGCTGTTAATTGTTACTGTGCCGAATTTTGCTGGTGAAGGAACAAACAAGTGAAGTCACCCACCCAAAGTCACATAGGTGTGGGGGACCTACTCTGTAGTTACACTGTTAACTGGGTACCCAGTAGCCACATGTAGGGCACGTGGAACGTTGCAAAGGTGATGGAGGAGCTGCATTTTACATTTTATTTCCTTGTACTTCATTGTGGCTTTAATCTAGAAGCCACAGGGGCCCCGTGTCAGACAGAGCCGGGGTGGGGGTCCCACACCCAGTGATCTGATGTCCCTTATGCTCATGTGCCTTCAGAGTCGCAGCCCGCGGCCCCGTGCTTTAGCAGGCTAAGATCACGCCATCTCCCAACTTCCTGCCCTCGGCCATGTCCCTGGGTGGCGTCCACAGGCGCAGAGCAGGGACAGCACTGCCCATCTCCCGTCCCTGCACCCCGGTGTCAGCACGAGGCCTGGCCCAGAAGAAGCAGTGCACCAACAGCAGATGAAGCTTGCTGATTGAATTAAGGCAGCTTCACCTTCCTTGACAGACCTTGTGTTCTGCTTTGAAAGTGCCGTGCTCTGGTTCAGGATGTTGGGCCTCAATGAGCAGGTTGCCAGAGTCAAGGTTACAAGTGACTCAGAATCGTTGTTTGTGAATCAGATAAGAGTTTTCTGGAAACCCCTGAGGTTGGTGAGGTGCCCAACTTGCCCCTGTTTGCCCAGGACTTTCCCAGGCATTTTCCATTTTAGCATCAGGAGTACGTCCCCCAACTCTTCTCCCCACATCCCGGGCAAGCCAGGACACGTGATCCCCCTGCTTCTGTGGAGAGCGACGAGGCCTCTTCTCGCTCTGAAGGAAGGAAGAAAACAGCCAGTGGGGTGAGACCCTGAGGCCCCAGGTCCCTGGCTCCCGCTGTGTCACTGCAGACCCTATTGCTGGCCCGTGGAAGGCAAAAATAGAGATTATGCCAAGAAGTGACAAATAAACCAGGGCCTGGCCTCAGATGAGCAGAAACTCGTGAGCAGAAACTGTGGATAAAATTCTCACTAGCAGGAGGTCACTAAGACCTGTGGTTTCTTCTTTCTGCCTGGTGAGAAAGGAAGCCTCCTTGGGAATGGCTGGTTAAGCAGAGACACGTGTCGACAGCAGGGTGCCTGAACCTCACTTGGGCCTTGCTTCCTGATCCAGGTGTCCTGCCTCCTTCAGGCGTGAATCAGAGGCCCTGATAAGGATTCAGGATGAAAGAGAAAGATTTCCTGTCAAGTTTGGAGTCAAGGTCAGGATAAGCTCTATGATGGATAATAGTTTGGTCAGGAATTGGAGTCAAGGTGAGGGACCCACCCATAATTAGGTGTTAACTCTTGGTCTTTGTAGATCACCTTCAGAGTATTCTTTTTCTTACCGTAGTCTTTTTTCTTTTTCTTTCTCTGTTTTTTTTTAAAGATTTTGATTTTTATTTATTTGACAGAGATCACAAGTAGGCAGAGACACAGTCAGAGAGAGAGGAGGAAGCAGGCTCCCCACTGAGCAGAGAGCCCGATGCGGGGCTTGATCCCAGGACCCTGAGATCAGGACCTGAGCCGTAGGCAGAGGCTTTAACTCACTGAGCCAACCAGGCACTCCTTTTTGCATTTTTTTAAGCCTAGGAAACCATGGTTCTAGTTCCCCTCTGTTAACTGCATTGACCTAAGCATGGTGATTTTTGACCTCCCAAGGCACAAGCACAGGGCAGGTCTTAAGAGAACAAATAACACTGCAAATCTTCCATGAGGAACCACAAGCTTACAAAGGGATCATAGTAACCAGCAGCACCAGACCCCTACTCTCGCCTGAGTCTAATGCTAAATTAGGTCAAGTCACGCTTTCCCTGAGGCCAGGAACAGGCAATTAAAGAATAATCCATAATGCTAGTTTGTGCCACACCCAGCTCACCCCGCAGCTAACCCTTGTCCTGCAGTGAGACCTGGTTAGGCTGGGAAGACAGGCCTTGGGGGGCCCAGTGGGAAAGGGGTGTGTGTGTGTGTGTGTGTGTGTGTGTGTGTGTGTGTGAGTGAGAGAGACACTCGTCAGAGAGGAAGGTGTAGCAGGAAGAGGGGCCTCTGGGGCAAGCCTTGGCTTCTGCTTCCCACCTCCCATTGCTCCTGTTAGTGTGATCTTGGTCAAGGCACTTCCCCGGCACCTCAGTTTTGCCCTCAAGTGGGACAAGACCCTGCACCTACCTGGCAGGGGAGCTGGAAGGGATGGGACAGGCAGCAAGCCATTCTCTCAGGCATTAAGAAATAAACTCAATGGGACGTTAAAACCCAGAGATGACTAATCTTTTGGGGGGGGGGGCAGGGAATTTTCAGCCCATAGCCTAATCCCGTGGCATCAGGCCTGCTAAACACGCATGGGGATAGCAGCCACACAAGCCACCCCCCCATACACTTTGTGCCCCAGTGAGCCAGCCTGCCACACCTAAGAAAGGCATGCTGTGGCTTTGATGTGGGCCCACTTGATGGCACCAGGCAGGACGGGACTGGTGGCATGGGCTAAACCTGGCCCAGATAGGCCGTTCTGGCCCAGCCCATGGGCGAGGGCCCTCCAGGTCCCAAGGGCCCACTGCAGTCCACATTTCCAGGCAAGTGCCTGCTTGTGGGGGAAATAAAATCCATTCTCTGAAATGCTGAGTCCCTAAATTCATTTATGCACAGATAACACCCATGCACGCCCAGATGCACCGAACACCCAAAGAGATGCTCATGTGCTTGCACACCCGTGCCTATGGTGAATGCTGCACTCATGCACGCATTTGCACACAGCACACATTTGCACAGACTTCACCCACGTATATGGGTGCATACTCCCATACTGCGGGCAGAGGGAGACACGCGGCCAGGCTTGGCCCTATGCCCCACTTCTGCATGTTTCCGTCTGAGGCAACAGGTCTGGAAGAACTTTGCCAGGGGAGATAAGGCGCCCGGGGTGGGGTAGGGTGGTGTAGATTGGGGAGTGGAGTTGGGGGCAAGGGGACAGAAGGTCGTGAACACAGTTTTAGCTTTCTGTCACTGTTCCACAGTTACTGGCTTCAACAGTGGAAGCAAAGAGCCCTCTTTCCAGAAGGTGTCGCATAGTTTCCTGAGCCTTACTTTTCTGTAAAGTGGTGGTGAGAACGGTTGTGATGCCTCTGCTTCCGGGCTGAGGCGAGATCAAGCATGGGATGGGTAGGAACGAGACTCCTCATCACCGTCATATCTGCGGGAACCTGGAGCTGGAGGCTCGGGGGGTGGGGGGCTCGCTTCAGCCCTCAGCTCCAGCTTGCTCGCTGTGTGACCTCACGTGGGTTCTCCTTTGCTTCTCTACCTCAACTTCTCTGCCTCTGTACTGGGGAGCAAGGTAGCAGCTACCTGTTAAGTCCATACAGGGAAGCACGGGGAATGCCACCTGGCACGTAGCAAGCACCCTGAAAACTGTGAGTTATCATTACCGTGGAGTGACTGAGCTGAAGGAGGGTCCTTGCCTGGGCCTCTTGAGACCTCCCGACCCTGACCCTGACCCTGACCCTGGGCAGGGAGCCATCCCTCAAGTGTGGGGCCGAGCACCGGGCTGTGAAGGGAGAGCACCAGGGGTGGCAGGAGGGCCCCAGACGGGTGATGCCGCTCAGGTCAAGGTGATTTCTGCAGCCACCACCGGCCCTCTTACCCCACTGCCCACAGCACTTGACACAAACGCCAGTTTATCCCCCCGCCTTGCTTTTCCACGGACCTGACCCCCTTTTCTGTCCCCTCTGCCCTGCTTCAGCCCCAGTGATCCTCACCTCTCACCTGTTCCATGCTGTCTTGCTCTTGGCAATCAAGGGAATCACCCAAAAGTGAGCTCAGCTCCTCGGCGCCTGTTGGAATCCCTGCAGCAGCTCTGCCTTGCCCTGAGAGTTTAAGTCCTTTTCCTTGGCTCCTGAGATGATGTGGGTCCTGCCTCCCTGGCCACCTCTCCGCCTGGGTTCCTGTGCTCCAGCCACACTGAGCATAGGTGGCCATCACCAGGCTACCACTGGTTGGGGCTGCTCAGGACAGGGTGTTGGGACGGATAGACTGCCCTCGGGGACAAACAGCCCCACTTGCTCAGGGGTTCGCTCTGCCGGTTTATGTCTCTGTCACACCATATGTTCAACATTTGCGGCTGCTGAAGGTGAGGCAGAGTTGGGGGGCCTGGAGCTGAGCCTGCTGACTTGCCCGCTGCTTTCCTACCCCAAGCCCCGGCAGCTCCTCAGCTGCCATGTAATGACCAAGAGCCTAGGGACATCTTGATCCTTGCTGTTCTTTTGTAAGAAGGTGCCCAGGACCCATTTCCCTCAGGACGCAGGGCAGAGAAAAGATGGGCTACGCCTAGCATGTGTCTTATATCTTCCACACACTGATTAAATCCCTTTCCAACTCGGTTTCCCTTATCGAATTGGCCACTAGGAGGCTCAGACCCACGTCGGAGGAGCACCTCCACTGTGTGGAGGACCTGACAGCACACATTCAGTAGCTCAGCTCCCCCGAATCCCGGGTGACCTCTTTGTTCCTGCATTTTCCCTCTGTCCCCATTGCCTGGCCATGGCTTTTCCGTGTGCTTCTATCTTGTGTGCTCTCCACTTCTGTAAGGCTTCTTACATCCTTTCTGGGACCAGATGGACGTCAATTAGTCTCTCCCTGCATTCTGGGCGGCTTCCTGGAGCTCTAGCAAATGTATCTCCTGAAAAGAGAGTTGAAATGTCTGAGCTACGCAGGACAGATCTGTCCCAGGAGGCTGGTGGGCTTCCTGTGGAGGGTTTGGCTCACATGTCAGACCCCCAGTCACTGTGACCTCTTTTTTTTTTTTTTTTTAAGATTTTGTTTATTTATTTATTTATTTAACAGAGAAAGAGATCTCAAGTAGGCAGAGAGATAGGCAGAGAGAAAGGGGGAAGCAGTCTCCCCACTGAGCAGAGAGGCCGACATGGGGTTCAATCCCAGGACCCTGAGATCATGACCTGAGCCGAAGGCAGAGGTTTAACCCACTGAGCCACCCAGGCGCCCCCACCGTGACCTCTTGATGTCAACAGTTTAATCTTGTGCCTTTGAACTTAACCACAGAGCAGATGCCTTCTTTGTGCTAATCCTAGGGGTGCCCAGCCAACCATGCCTGCCCTTGGGAATTTCCTAGAAACTGGGGGTGAGCAGAGCTCTGTGCTGGGCACTCCTGCAGCAGAGCTCCAGGCCTTTCTCTGAAGAACCTGCCAATGGCAGAGTAGGTGACCCCTGACACCAGACGCAGGAATCAGGGCAGGCAGTGTCAGGGGCCTGAGGGCAGGCAGGAGACACAGCTGGTGGGGGTAGAAGAGAGGAGAGGACAGGGGCTCTGCTACCTGAGGTAGCAAGGAAGACTCTGGAGGAGGGCCCTGGGTGCTGGAGAAGGGGGGGTTCGGACTTGTGGAGATGGGTGCAGGGATTACTGGGAAGGGCAGGCCAAGCAGAGGGGGAAGACAAGGGACTGGAAATGCAAGAGCAGGTACAAAGGAAACTAGAAGGTTCTTTATCTAGAAAGTACATTTTAAAAGATGAGCAAGAAAAGGTGCATCTTGAAATATCGGAGGGGAACCTCACTGGAAGGCCTTGAGTGCCAGGCTGGCTTTGGCCTTTGTAGGGCGGTAGTCAGTCCAGAGTGACCAAGGGTGACCTCAGGTAGGGGGAGGAAGGTGAGGAATACAGCTAGGCTTGGGGTCCAGAAGGCTCTCTCTGGCCTAGATGAGGAGCGTGGATGGGCAGACCCAGTGGGGCCAGAGCCTGGGGTCAGGGGTTTGACCCAGGCCGCAGCAGGGCTGGAAGGCCACATGTGTTTGGCCACTCATGAAGCTGAGACCCTTTTCTGCCATCCATGACCTAGTCATGCTCACCCCTCTGGCTTGTGCTCTCTTCACTCCCATCGTCCCATATCCATGTTTATTTGTGTGTATGCATATATATATATATTTTTTTTTTCTTTCTCACATTTCCTTGCTAATATTATAAAACCACGTGTCATTCCTCAAACATTCCATGTTTGCTTCTCTCTCAGGGCCTTTGCTCAGGCTGTTCCATCTGCCTGGGACATCTTCCCCCCACCTTACCTTTTTCACTGCCAACATGGCCAACTCCTACTCATCCTTCGAATCACAACTCACTTGTCACTTCCTCTGGGAAGCCCTCCCAGACTGTCATGTACTAATCTTTATTATTATCTGTAGTACCCCGGATCCCAGTGGCCCATCTTCCCACAGGATTCTTCACTCCTCTAAGGCGGGCTCAGGCTTACTCTCTCCAATTCCCCAGTGCCAGGTACAGGGCCTCGTCACGCAGTGGCGCTCAGTAACTACAGTGAACAAATATGAGGCCGAATGAGGAGCTAGGGAAGCTCAAGATGCCTGGACGATAATCGTGGTAGTAATTATGACTGTAGATCAAGGAACCTATGATTTGGTCCTCACAACAAGTCTGTGAGACAGATGATTTTGTGATCCCCATTTTACAGATGGGAAAACTGAGGCCGAAGAAGTTAAGTTACTTGCTCACCCAGCCGGTAAGAGGCAAAGCTGGAATTGGAGCCCAGGCAGGCTGGGTCCAGAGGACACAATGTGACCCACATCGCTGGGCTGGAGTGGGGTGGGCCGGTAGGAAATGGGAGTTTTCTTTCTGGCGTTTCTGCCCTTTGGATCGACAGGTGAAGAGATGACAAGCAAACAGGTGGGGGATAATCATACACCATCTCACCAGAGCCACAGAAGTCACCGCAATGACATCCTGTTCATTTGCTTGCCCTTGATAGCGCCCTGTCCACATAGAGCTGACCGCTGCCCTGGTCCTGCCCTCTCCAGAGAGGCTCCCCAGGTGTCCTGCTTTCAGCGCCATGAGCCTCACGCCCCGCCTTGTCTGTTCGTTTCCCACAGATGTCATGGCATTCCCAGTACCGGAGCTCCAAGTTTCGCCACGTCTTTGGCAAACCAGCCAGCAAGGAGAACTGCTACGACTCGGTGCCCATCACCCACAGCGTCCAAGACAATCACTTCTGCGCCGTGAACCCCTGTTTCATTGCAGTCGTGACTGAGTGCTCCTGTGGGGGGGCCTTCTTCGTCATTCCCTTGAACCAGGTAAGGCCACCGGCTAAGCTTCGGGCCCACACAGCCCTCTGGAGATGGTGTAGACAGCGGAAGTAGAAAGGCCTGGGTTTCTGGTCTCACGTGTGGCTTCAGATCCTAACCTTGCCTCTTACCAGCCATGTGACCTTGAGTTCTTTCACTTCTTTGAGCCTTGGTTTCCTCATTGGGAAAAAAAGATACGTATCCTGGGATTTCTGCTTTTAGCAGTTGCCTAGCTACTCCCAAGACCTGTCTTCCACCCCACAGCAAAATAGCTCACTCCCGAATCAGATATAATTTGTAATGCATTGCCGGGCTTACAAGACGTTGGGGAAATGGCCAAAGCCACCTCCTCTCCCCAACAAAAAGAAGCAAATCTTGAGTCAAGAGAGGGAAAATCTTGAGTGTGAGAGAGGGAAGCGGGAAGCGAACAGAAAGCAGTAGCTTGTCCTGTAGGCAAAGGTTACCAGTATAGGTTACACTATATGCAATTGCTGATGTTTCACAGTTTTTTTTTTTAACCCCAAAAGGGTAGTTTCATATAACTTAACCTAACAGCAGATCTTTTCAGGATCCAACTGAGCCTGAGTCGGCTCAAGACAGAATGTCCAAAGGGACTAGCAGGATGCTGGCTACTAGTGCCTCTGGTTCCCAGCAGAGCCAGACAGGGAGTGTCCCCAGAGGAAAGCATCCCATATGTGGACAGAACTCCTACAGAGTGAGATCAGGCATGTGAGCCACCATGAATTAGAGTCAGCTGAAACAAGGAACAACAGGCTTAGATACCCTGTCCCGCGCCCCCCGATGAAGGACTTCAGAAGTTAAAATCATAAATACAAAATAGAATCTCATACACTGGGTTTTCTGGTCCAAATGGAACTGAATTAGAAATCAGTTACAAAAGATAAATTTTAAATCCCCCTTGAGGAGTATCTCACCAGCATTGAAATACCACAATGAGATACCCACAATGAGATACCACCACGACCACCAGATCGGGGAACATGTGAGGAGCTAGGAATCGTGAGTGGTGGTGAGGATGCGGAGCTCGTAAACTGTCAGATGCTTCTGGGGACAGGGTGAACTGTCACCTGTGTTTTGGAAACACATGTGGCAGTTTCTAGTAGAGAGGAAAATACACACACCCTGCAACCCCGAGATTCTGCTGCAAGGTATGTCCACGCGGTGTTTCTGTGCACCAGGATGCAGTGACGACACTGTGCATAGCATTGTGGTTCATATTGTCACCGAACTGCAAAAACTCAAATGTCCGAAGTATTACATAAATAAATCGTGATGTATCCATACTAGGGAACGTACATAATCATGAAAAAGAAACATCATACATACATACCACAACATGGATGAATCTTTTTTCTTTTAAAGATTTTATTTATTGGGGCACCTGAGTGGCTCAGTGGGTTAAGCCTCTACGTTCGGCTCAGGTCATGATCCCAGGGGCCTGGGATCGAGTCCCGCATAGGGCTCTCTGCTCAGCAGGGAGCCTGCTTCTCCTCATCTCTCTCTCTGTCTGTCTCTCTGCCTATTTGTGATCTCTCTCTCTGTCAAATAAATAAATAAAATCTTTAAAAAAAAAGATTTTATTTATTTATTTGACAGGGAGAGAGAGATTACGAGAGGCAGAGAGATAGGCGGGGACAGGAGAGGGGGAAGCAGACTCCCCGCTGAGCAGAAAGCCCGATGTGGGGCTCGATCCCAGGATCCTGAGATCATGACCCAAGCTGAAGGCAGAGGCTTAAATGACTGAGTCACCCAGGCACCATTTTTTTAAAGATTTATCTATTTTTTTAGTTTTGTTTTTATTTATTTTTTTTTAATATTTTATTTATTTATTTATTTGACAGACAGAGATCACATGTAGGCAGAGAGGCAGGCAGAGAGAGAGGGGGAAGCAGGCTTCCTGCTTAGCAGAGAGCCTGATACGGGGCTCGATCCCAGGACCTTGAGACCATGACCTGAGCTGAAGGCAGAGGCTTAACCCACTCAGCCACCCAGGCGCCCCAAGATTTATCTATTTTAGAGAGAGAGAGCAGGAGGAGGGGCAGAGGGAGAGAAAATCTCAAGCAGTCTCCTCACTGAGCACGCACGGCTCCCCACACGGAGCCCGACACGGGGCTCGATCTCGTGACGCTGAGATCAGACCTGAGCTGAAGCCAAGTCAGGACGCTCCGCCGACTGCACCACCCAGGTGCCCCAACATGGGTGAATCCTAATGACAGTTTTGAGGGAAAGATACCAAACAAATTATAAACTGTCTCCTTCTGTTTATGTAAAGATAGATAGAGGCTAAATTAAACTCTACCTTAAGGGATGTATAAGTAAGTAGAAAAACTTTAAGAGCAAGCAAGAGACTGTCCAGAAAACCAGGATAACTATCACCACCTGAGGGAAGGGGGAGTTATGATTGGAAAGGGTCCCATGGTGGGGGGGTGGGGGGGTCTCCTTTGTGTTGCTCACAATAGTT
Source organism: Mustela nigripes (assembly GCF_022355385.1). Classification (NCBI taxonomy): domain Eukaryota; kingdom Metazoa; phylum Chordata; class Mammalia; order Carnivora; family Mustelidae; genus Mustela; species Mustela nigripes. Next base: position 32,551,124 of record NC_081565.1, read on the forward strand.
CACGTCTTAGCCTGAGAGGGTGGCAGATATATGGGTAATTTATTTTCCAGTAATTCATTAAGCTGAACACTTATATTTTATGCCTTTTTTATATGCTACATTTCACAAATCGCATACATAAAGATGATACTGTAGAGTTCATGTGATTTTACAGGCCATTGCTGTATAACTTCCAAGGAACTGATCATTTCAATCTTTCGTAAACATTTCTAGAGAATAGGAAAAGAGGGACAGCTCCCCTCCTTGTTCTGTGAGCCAGTGTGACCTTGATTCCAAAACCAAGGAGAGAACAAGAAAGGAAAATGACAGGCCAGCCTTACTCAAGATGTATGTAAAATGGCTAGCAAACCGAATCTAGCAGTGAATTTTAAAAAAGATACATTCTAACCACATTGGATTTATTCCAGAAACTCAAGACAGTTTAATATTAATAAATCTATAAATGTAAATCATTATATTAACAAAGGAAAGGAGAAAGCCGAATGGTCATCTCCATAAATACAGGAAAAAAGCATTGGTGAAGCTCGGTAACCTGTACAGTAATCTGTAATCATTCCTGATACAGATTCTTAGCAAACAAGGAAAAGAGAATTTCACTAACATAAGAAATAGAAGTTTTAAAACCTTTTGTTTAGATTCACCACTTGCTGACATTCTGCCAGTTTTACTTTTTATCTCTTGTACATCTTTCTCTCTGTATGCGTATGTATAGAAATTTTGTTTCTGGGGCGCCTGGGTGGCTCAGTGGGTTAAGCCGCTGCCTTCGGCTCAGGTCATGATCTCAGGGTCCTGGGATCGAGTCCCACATCGGGCTCTCTGCTCAGCAGGGAGCCTGCTTCCTCCTCTCTCTCTGCCTGCCTCTCTGCCTGCTTGTGATCTCTGTCTGTCAAATAAATAAATAAAATCTTAAAAAAAAAAATAAAAAAAAAAAAATAAAAAAAAAAAAAAGAAATTTTGTTTCTGGCCCAGAATCCAGCTGAGAATCATTCATTATATCTAGTTGTCAAATCTCTTTACTTTATTTCATGATCCTGATATTTTTAAGGAGCTGAAGGACAGCTATTTTACAGAACATTTTAAAATTTGGATGTTTGACATTTTTGTCCTCATGATGAGATAAATAATATACATTTGGGGCAAGAATGTTAAACAAATGACACCGTATCCTCAGTTGATTACATCGTGTGACATGTCAGTTTGTCCTATTATTGGTAATAATGGTGATATTTGATCTCCTTGTTAATGTGGTGCAAACATTCATAAAGGTGGAATGTTAGAAATAGCCATTTAGGGATGCCTGGGTGGCTCCGGCGTTAAACATCTGCCTTTGGCTCAGATCATGATCCTAGGGTCCTGAGATCGAGCCCAGCATGGGCTTCCTACTCAGCGGGCAGCCTCCTTCTCCCTCTCCGACTCCCCCTGCTTGTGTTTCCTCTCTTGCTGTGTCTCTCTCTGTCAAATAAATAAATAAAACCTTAAAAAAAAAGAAGAAGAAAAAGAAATATCCCTTTAAAATCAGCAATGAGTTTAATGGGTCATGCTAGCTGGCACCATAGGGCTGAAACACAAGTTAAAGATGTAAGGATTAAAAAGGAAGACATAAAACCACTCTTATTTATAGATTGATTGCTTACATAGAAACTCCCCCCAAAATCTGTGGTCAAATTATTAGAAAAATAGTAAAAGGGGTGCCTGGGTGGCTCAGTAGGTTAAAGCCTCAGCCTTCAGCTCAGGTCATGGTCTCAGGGTCCTGGGATCAAGCCCCGCGTCAGGCTCTCTGCTCAGCAGGGAGCCTGCTTCCTCCTCTCCTTCTCTGCCTGCTTCTCTGCCTACTTGTGATCTCTGTCTGTCAAATAAATAAATAAAATCTTAAAAAAAAATAGAGCGTTTGGAAGGTCGCTGGGTGCAAAAAGTCAGGATACAAAAATGAATTGCATATTTGTATATCTAGAACACTTAGAATTTGTAAACATTTGCAGTGGAATAAAAGAAGATTGGATATGGAGGAATAAACAAGGCTTAAAAGGAGAAAATTACAGAGCATTCTTGAAAGACCAATGTTAAAGGTTAATATATGCTTCTACCTGTGATGAATTCAGCTGCCCATTTCACTGCTCTGGCCATTACCTTTATGATAGCCTAAAATCTTTGCTAATTTGATAGAGGAAAGAGAATATCTTGTTTTAACTTACGACTTTTTTTTAAAAAGATGAAAACCAAACATTTTCCCACACATTTGCCAATTAGTCATTGCTTTTGTGACTAGTCTCTGTTGATTTACTTAGGGGCAAGACTTACTGATCTCATTCATTTGTATGTACTTACTTTAGATCAGAGATATTAATCCTTTGCCTGCCATTTTCTCAATAAATACCATTTTTTGTCTGTTGTTAAAAAAAAAAAAGACCAATGTTAAAGAAGATCCAAGTAAATGGAAATATGTACCATGTTCATGAATAGCCTCTCTTTCTCCTCTCCTAAATCTCCCCAACATTCTCCTTTGTAGGATGTATTCCACAGCGTATTCCTTTCTTAGGACACCATAATGTGATTACTTCGCATTTGTGTTCTTCTGCTAGTACCTCCTAACCTACTTGCAATAGTTGGCGGTTGGGGAGACAACTGGTACTTAGTGTGTGTGTGTGTGTGTGTGTGTGTGTGTGTGTGTGTATCTCACATTTGGGGCATGCGGTTAGTGCTCATAAATTTTCATTGATTGAACAAATTACCCAGGGATTACTCATCTGAATAAATACAGAGAACATCACTGGCAAAGGGAATGTCACCAGCCAAGGTGTGGAGGTGAGACTGTGCAGATGCCCAAGGCAGTAATGCAGAGAACGGTCTGGCTGGAACAGATGAATGCTCTGTGTCAAAGGTGAGGAAGGGAAGTACCTTGAGGAAGTTGATTCGGGCCAGATGAGAAGGGTCTTGAATGCCAGGCTGAGAAGTGTAAACAGTATTCTAGAGCTGAGGTTTTTCAAGCTGGGGAGGGACAAGTGTAAAATGGGATTTCTGCAAAGACTTGAACTTGAAGATCAGAGTTCAGAGGTTCCCTGGAGATGACCCATTTGACTTGTTTCTCCCATACTTTGGGAACTTTTAGAAGATTCTACCCGTCAGACTGTATTCGTAATTAAATAATTAATGTATTTTTCAGATTTTTATTACTCAGCCTCTTTCAGAGCTATCACAATTTCTAACTCAATGAGCTACCGACTATAAATAGGTACTAACAACTGACTTAAGAAAAGAAGTTGCTTTGTTGAGATGGAGTGTGGACCTGGGTAGGGAAAGTGGACCTAATTTAGAAAGATAGGATGAGGGGTGCCTAGGTGTCCCAGTTGGCTGAGCATCTGCCTTCAGCTCAGGTCATGATCCCGGCATCAGGCCCTGCACTGGGCTCCCTGCTCAGCAGGGATCCAAGCGCACCAGGAGCTGGGAGCCACGAATCAGAGCTCACGCCTGCATGTCAGAACATAGATGCTGATTCAGCGGGTCCGAAGTGGGGCCAGGCACTTTGCATTCCAGCCAGCCCCAGACCTGAATTTCAAATAAACACCGAATAACTTTTTTTTTTTTTTTTGCTTATTTTTTTCTTTGTACTTAAACTTTTTTGTGTTGAGAGCGTTGTAGGTTCACATGCAATTAAGAGACCTAACACATAGAGCTTCTGTGTACCCTCTGGCCAATTCCCCCAATGGAAACATCTTGCAAGACTAGAGTACAGTATCCAAACCAGGATATGGACGCAGATACAGTCTAGAAGCTGAATGCTGCCTCCAGCACAAAGATCCCTCCTGCTGCTCTGCCGCCCTCCATCTCCGCCCTCTCCTTAACCCCTGACAACCACTCATCTGTTCTCTTTTTTGAGCCTTGTGCCATTTTAAGAAAGTCGTGTAAATGGAACCATACAACGTGTAACCCTTTGGGCTTGACTTCTGTCACTCAGCATAATTCCCTGGAAATCCACCCAGGGATGGGTGATCTAGGATGGACCAATAGCGCCTCCTTATTCTTTTTTTTTTTTAAACCTTTATTTATTTTTTTTTAAAAGATTTTATTTATTTGACAGACAGAGGTCACAAGTAGGCAGAGAGGCAGGCAGAGAGAGGAGGAAGCAGGCTCCCTGCTGAGCAGAAAGCCCGATGTGGGACTCGATCCCAGGACCCTGGGATCATGACCTGAGCCGAAAGCAGAGGCTTTAACCCACTGAGCCACCCAGGTGCCCCAGCGCCTCCTTTTTCTATTGCTACAGAGTATTAAGTGGTGTGCAGACATTTGTTTGACCGGTCACCTGCCGAAGGCCACTGTGATTGTTTCCAGTTTGGGGCTGTTAGGAATAAAGCTGCTATAAACGTTCATGTACAGGTTTCTGTGGGGACATGAGTAAGTCTCCGTTTCTCTGCCCATGAGTGCAGTCTCTGGGTCCTAAAGTATTTTCACATGTTTAGTTTCACTAGAAACTGCTAAGCTCTTTTTTAGTATAAGTAAAATAGTGCATGGAGTGTACTTACTCTAAAAGAATTATTTGTCATTTATCTGAAATTCACACATCCCTGGGCATCCTGTATTTTTTTTTTTTTAAGATTTTATTTATTTATTTATTTGACAGACAGAGATCACAAGTAGGCAGAGAGGCAGGTAGAAAGAGAGAGAGGAGGAAGCAGGCTATCCGCGGAGCGGACAGCCCGATGTGGGGCTCGATTCCAGGACCCTGGGATCATGACCTGAGCCGAAGGCAGAGGCTTTAACCCACTGAGCCACCCAGGCGCCCCAGCATCCTGTATTTTTATTCGTCAGTTCTGGCCTCCCTCCTCCCAGGGGATGCAGATGCTGCTAGTTTGCAGACTACATTTGCAGTAGCTAAGCTCTAATCTGGTTCTTTTCATATTTACAAAAGAATTTCAAACACAAAAGTAGATAAAAGCAATCCTAGGAACCCTTGTATACCCAGATTCTAGAATTTTCAAGGCTTTGCTGCTCTTGCTTCATCCATCCTTTTTTTTTTTTTCCTGAAGCATTTTTTAAAGATTTTATTTATTTATTTGCTTATTTATTTAGAGTATGCAAGAGCCCGGGGAGGGGCAGAGGGAGGGGAGAGAGTGAATCGGTCAGGCAGACTCCACACAGACCCTGACAATGTGGGGCTCCTGGGGCTCATGGGGCTTGATCCAATGACCCCAAGATCGTAACCTGAGCTGAAATCGAGAGTTAGCCGCTCAACTGACCAAGCCACCCAGGCGCCCCTTCCTGAAGTATTTTGAAGCAAATCCTGGACGTTTTGTCATTATACCCCCATAAACTTCAGGGTGCAGTTCTAAAAACTAGGCATATTTTCTGACAGAACCACAGTGCCATTGATGGCAGCCCCGACAAGAGCTCCGGTGTCACCCGATTCCCAGTGTATGTGGAGATACCCTTGATTGCTTTGTAAATGCCTCTTTGTGCTTGGTTCCTTTGAATCGGCGTCCAGAGAGGTGCACGCATCACATTTGGTTGTTCTTTTCTTGGGTGAACCCATGCAGTGTGCGCGAGTAGGCGCGGAAGGGAGAGGGAGAGGACACGCTTGCTGGGCCTTTGACCCAGTGCGTCCCAGCGGACAGGCCTGCAGGGTTAGCACAGACAGTGCCTACGCTGCTGCCTTCCTTAGCCCCTTCTGCGGGAAATACTGCCCCGTCGTGCAGATGAGGATGCTGTGCTCAGAGAGATGACATCCCAAAGGCTCCTGAGCCCTGAGGGTGAGGACCAGAACGTGGCTGAGCCCTGGGTGTGGCTGTGGGCCTCGCTCTCATTTCACTGGCTTCTCAGTTTGGGCTCTGGTTTCTAGGGGCTTCTCGTCGGTTACCAGGGGTTCCATCCCAGCCAGGCACAGAAAGGTGTCGCTGAACTAGTGCCGTGAGAAGGAAGGGAGGGAAAAATTAGCTGAATATTTCATGGAGTGTGTACAGGCGTGTCAGCGCACATGGTGCCTGGCCTTGCCATGGCGTCCTGGAGGTTATTCTCAGAAGGGCCAGGGGACTCTGCAGGCGGCTGCCTTTCCTTCACTGTGACCTAGGGCCGGCCTGTTTGGAGGGAGGCTCCCGCAGCCTGGGCAACAAGGACTGTGCTCGGGGAACAGAAGCGGCAGCGGCAGGAAGGTCTGGGGACAGGTGAGCCTGGGGCCTGGCTTGCAGCCAAGCCACCCCTGGGGGTTTGTGGGGTGGACTTTGCTGTGAGGTGTGGTGGGTGGGGAGACATGAACACAAGGGCAGGCAGAACCCTGGGGATAGGCCCAAGGGGTGGACCTCGTCGGAGGAGGCCAGACGGACACTGTGTGCCTGGAGAAAGAGAGGAGCATTGGAGGGCCAGACGGAGTTTCTAAAGCCCTCGTCAGATCATGTCACTCCCTGGCTCAGTCCCCTCTGAGAGCTCCCCATTGCCTGCAGACCAATCCTGCCTTCTCATGAGCTTCTGTCTCTGGCCCAGCCATCGTGTTGAATCTCAGCCTTCCGTGGGGCGTACTTACTCCCTCCACACTCAGATTCCCCTTCTAGAAATGCAGGGCTGTGGGCCAGCATGGTGTGTCGCTTTCTGTTTTGTCTTGTTTTATTTTGTTGAAAGCCTCTTCCAGTTCCAGGCAGGTCCTCGTGAAAGTGGCCCATGATGCCAGTGCTGACTGTGCCAAGAGGACAGCCGGGGCGAGCAGGCCGCGAGAGGATGTACTCCCAGGTCCCAGGGCTCCGCCGCCCTTCGCACATGACTATGAACCCCTCTGTTCCCCAGCTGCTGCATTGTACACGGGGATTCTTCACAGGGTGGCTGGGGGATAAATGAAATAAAAGGAGTGAAGCGAAGCACCCAGCACAGGCCTGGCACATGGATGACTCCCTGAATTACAGTCCCTAAAGAACGGCGTTTACACACCTGCTCCTTACAGATTTGTTCACTGGAGTACAGTCTCGGCATTGCTTTATTCACCGAGGGCATCCAGGCACAAACACCTGCCAGATGTGTAGGGAGAGAGTGCAGACCCTCGCGAAACAGTTTGACATCACACTGAGTACATCCCTGGCCCCCCGGAAGCATCCTGAGTGACAAGAACACCGGGTCGTTGTAATTCGCTCTAATAAACTTAACACTGGCGAGTTTCCAGAGAGCTTGCCCTGTACTAGGCGCTGTCCTAAGTGCTTTACTTGGAGGAACTCACGTAATCGCTCACACCCTGCGACGTCCTACTATTGCCATTTCGTAGATGGGGAAAACTGAGGCATAGAGGGCTAAGGTCACTTGCCCAAGGTCACACAGATTAGTGCCACAGCAGGGACTCAAACCCAGGAAGCTGGAGTCAGCCTGCCCGCCTCACCTCTTCTACCTACCACCTCTGCCTCCCGTGTCCGCCCTGGGCAGTTGGAAGGGCCCCCAGAAGCTGTTACACTGTTGTGGGGAGGGCTGCACCCCTGCAAGCGCTGGGGGTTGTAGCAATGGCCTCACAGCTGTCCCATCCCAGCAGCTGAGCTCTGCCCCCCTCAGAGTGTCCCGCACCTGCACGGCTCTGCCCTCTGTCCACTGTCCCATCCACTCCGCCTACCTCAGGGCAGCCCCACTGAGACTTGGAAGTGGCATGTCTCCAGGCTTGAGTGGCCGGCTCCTGCCCCCAAGCCCGGGCTCCAGCAGTCTGCAAGGACTGCAAATCAGCCCCCCTGATTTAGAGCTGAGTTCCCCGTAAATCAGAGGCCTGCCCCGGCTGACTGCTGGCCTCGTGGACTGAGAGGCGGAAGTGGCCTCCTGATTATAAATGTCCCTGTCATGACAGGGCTTTCAGCAGCTCCGTCTCAGCCCAGGAGATGGGCTAATGAGGTCTGGTAACTTCAGACCTCTGCTCTGCCTGCAGGCAGAACAGGCTGCCATCTCCCGTCCTCTGAAAATGCAGAGAAGTTGCCTGCGCTGGGTCTCTGTTTGGGAGGCCTGGGAGGAGTGCTGGCCTGGCTGGGCTATGCCTGGCCTAGAAGCATCTCCCGGGTCTGCGGCACCCCCCGCAAGCCTCCGTGCTCCTCTGAAGGCAGCCACATGCCTTACCAGAATCCTTTGGGACAAAAATTAGGGTAGGGCTGTGGGCCAGAGAACAACTGGGTGTGCCAGAGCAGAAGACCCAGCGTGGCTTATGCCCTTTGACCCAGGAAATGGCCTAAGAGAAGGAAGGGCTGTGTGAGGAAGGGGGCAGGACACAGACGCAGGGCTGAGAGCCCTCCCACAGGGCAAGGGCAGGGCTCATTCACACCTGCCAGCCCCCACCCTGGGCTGCAGCCCCGCCCCACCCCCCACATTTCCTGGGACCCTATGCAAATCCCTCTGGGCTGGGCCCCTGAGCAAAAGCTGCTGGCCCTTATTACAAGTCTCTGAGAGCCCTTCAAGATCTGCAGGTTTAGAACACATTTTTGGCTAATCCGGGAAGGACCCATCTTTTCAGAAAGTTTGGAGTTTTGTGTTAAATACCTTTCATTTATTGCAAAATAAATGTTTTTGCAATAGTTTTATAGAAAGTTGGGAAAATTTTTTTAAAAACCACGGAAGATGATTAAACTACCCATTGTCCACCATCTGGAGGTAACCATGAGTAACATTTTGGAGCACTTCCTTCCAGGCTTTTTCCCCTCATTTTTGATACACTCAGGCAGGCACACACACAAACACGCTCTTAACAAAAGCTGTTGTTCTTTGAGCGCTTACTGTAGGACATCCCTGTTGGGCTTTTCATGCACAGTATTTCATTTTACCCTCGTAACAGCCCTGCGAGGAAGAGATGATTCTTCACGTTTTACACGCGAGGGGGGAAAGCTTGCAAGATTTGAGCAGGGGCAGGACATGATCAGATTTTACATTTCTGAAAGCTCACGCATGACAGTGTGCAAAAGGGCGCAGAGGCTAGGCGAGAGGCTGGTGGCTAGATCGGTGGTCCCGTGCAGACCTGGGCCAGGGCCCACAGGTGCACCTTCTCTTCCTCCAGGCCTGGCTCCAGGCCCTTGCCCACTGCAGGGGGCAGGGAACATGCACCCCTCTTCCTTGCTGAAGGGCCCAGATGCACCTCACACAAAGCTCACAAACAACTCAAGTCCAGACTCTTCCCTTTTCTCTGTCTGAATGTATATATGAGGGTATGATCCTTTTTTCTGATGCATTTGAGGATAAATGACATATTTCCTTGACCTCTAAATACTTAAGTGTTTCCTGAAAGTAGGAATATTCTCTTATATCACCGTATTCCATTATCAACTTCTGGAAGTTTAACATTGTGGTCATACTTGAACCTACCTTTCATGTTCCAGTTTATCCGATAATGCCCGGTGGAGAGTTTCCCCTCCAGTGTGGGATCCGGTCAAGGGTAAGGTGTCTACTACCCTTTCCCAAAGGGCAGGAGCTGGATTGGGCAGAGTATTTGTGAAGGGGAGCCCAGGACCACTGCTTGTGTTTGCAGAGCTACTACGATGGGTGCCTAAGTCTCTGTGAGCCAGGGCCTCTGTGTCTGTTTGCTAGTGTGCCAGAGGGACCTGGAGGCCTCTGTCCGTTCTTGCGGTAGCTGTGGCTTGGAAGCCTTATGAAGCCAGATGGGAGACACCACTGCATCTTTGCTCAGTCTCAGCAGGGCACCATCTGGGTGGTTTCTGCAGAGCTGGGAGTGGTGAGGGAAGGAGAGGTGGTGGGTGTTCCTTGAGTCTGTCCTATTCCTGAAAGATCTTTTATAAAGACCCTGAAACCATCGAGGCTGCCAGTTCATATACTACACTTTATGCCGCCACCACCTTGCGCAGGGCCTGTCCCTATGTATGTCGTGGATGTTGGCCGGTTTTCTTCTCAGCTGTCTCTTCCTCGTATATGGAAAACTGGGTTGCAGAGCCTTCGGGGGGTGGGGCAGGGGGCCTTCAGCACCTGGGGTGGGATTGTGGATGTGGACGAAGCCTGCGTTGCCAGGCAGGGGGCCTGGGTCCTGGCGCCTGTTCCGCCAAGCCATGCAGTGCAATGTGAGAAAAGAGAGTGCTGGTCACTGCCAGCTCTGGGTTTCTATGACTGAACACGTGTGGCAGTCCCACAACCGAGGAAACCCAGGTCTGTGTGCAGAGCTGGAAGTCTCCACTTGGGGCGTCCATCCACCCACACAGCGATTCTCAGCAGGCCAAGAGGGAGGGGAAGGAGGTGCTCGCTTTTTCTTTTTAATTGAAATACAGTTCACATACCATGAAATTCACCATTTTAAAAAACGTATGATTCCGTAGGTTTTTAATATAGTCACGTGCTTGTGCAAACATCACAAAATCATTATGTAAAATAGAAACGGCATACCCATCAGCTGTCACTTCCTCTCGCCCTGGGTCCCGCGCAACCACTAATCTGCTTTCAGTCGCTATGGATTGACCCGTTCTAGAATTTTCATAGGTATTATCCAGGGTTCTGAGTATCAGGTACCAAAAGATGTATTAAGTTGCTCTTAACAGTGAAACCACAGCTGGTCATTTATGTGGAATCCTGCAATGTGTGGCTTTTTGGGTCTTTTTTCACTTAGCGTGTTTTCAAGGTTTGTCCATGTCAAAGAGCATGTTGGTTTTTTGTTTCTTTTTTTTTTTCCGGCCAAATAATATTCCATGGTGTGAATATACCACATTCTGTATATTCATTCGGTCATTGATGGACATTTGGGTTGTTTCCACCTTTTGGCTATTATGAATAATGTCGCTATGAACATTGGTGGATGAGCTTCTTGTAGGCCTGTGTTTTATTTTTCTTGGGGCTCTACCTCGGGGTGCAATGGCTAGGTCACGTGGTAACTGTGTTTAACCTAGTAGGGAGCACCCAACTGTTTTCCAAACCAGCTGCACCGTTTTTGCATTCCCATCAGCGGTGTCTGAAGGGAAATAGCCTTTGACTGAAAACCTACTATGTGCTAAGCACTATGCTAGACCCTTTCCACACCTCATCTCCTGAAATCTTCACATGAACCCCAGGAAATACCTATTATTGCCTCCATTATACTGAAGAAGACACTGAGGCCCGGAGAAGTGACATGAGTCCCCCAGCATCACCAAGAGAACAGTGGTAGGGCCTAGATTGACACCCTGTCTGTTTCTTATGTTTTCCTGCCTACTCTGTGATTGCTGCCTGCCGAGTGACCGTCCACATGCTTATGTGGGATTAGCCCCTCTTCTCCCCAACACTCCTGGGTACTGTTTTGCAGACGGGAAAGTTGGACCCCCACTACCCAAGGGTCTGCGGGCATGGAGGGAACGTCTTAGACATCAAGTGGAATCCTTTTAATGATTTTGAGATCGCCTCCTGTTCTGAAGATACCACAGTGAGTGTCTGCGTGAGGCGGTTCCCTTTCCCGAGAGGAGCGGGCTGGGGGCATGGGGAGGTGGACTGATGGGTGTCTGTGCTTAGCTCGGATGCTCCTAACCCCGTGATCCTTCATGAGGCGAGGTCAGTGTGGGGGGAGGGCTCAGGGAGATTGTGCAGGAGAAAGTCTGGGCTCTGGGACTTGCCCACATGCCCAGCATACCTGCAGCACCTTATCTGGAGCCTCTGGCACTCTTGGGGTTGCCGTCCTGGTTTTAAATCCTGGTGACCAGGAAATAAATATGTGTTGAACTGAAAGCAAAGTCTGCCTGAAAACCCTGTGTATCTCTGAGGGTAAGGGGCCATACAGTCACCCAGGGGCCTGAGAGCTCTGAAAGACAACGGAGAACATCAAGTTTCTGCCATCCCCTCTGTGTCACCCCCTCTCACCCCCACCCACCACCCCCAGCTCCATTTGTATCCACTTTCTGCTGTGCAAGCCCCTTCCATCCTCAACAATACTACTCTGAAAGGAAGTCCCAGTACCTCTTCCCAGGCCCTTCCTGTGGGGTATAGGCCATGACCTTCTGGCCCTTTATCTTTCCTCTTTCAGGCCATCTAAGGGGGCCACTCCAAAGGAAAGACTTTGGCCATACCCTGTCCTGCGCCAGAGACTGCACTGGCTCCCTAGTGCTCTGATGATAGAGCACAAACTCTTGCTCCTGGCCTTTGAGGCTGTAGCCTGAGCCTTTGGGACTAGGAAGGGGTAGACGACTGTCCTTGGAGAGATGGTCTAGGCTGGGAGCTGGGTTTGATCTGACATCCAGCCTGGGAGTCAGGCCTGTGGCCCGCCCAGCTGCCCACAATGCAGGCCATTAGGATGGCAAAGATTACCAGGAAGCAGATTTGGAGGCCTGGGCTCAACTCTGGCAATGTGAGCCCCGTCTTGGGCTGGAAGACCTTGGCAAAGCCACTATCCCTCTGAGGGTTCCAGAGAGATGGATACAGAGAGCACTCCCCTGGCCCTTCTGCCGGGCACTGCCAGTTCTGTGGCTTAGGGTGGCCTGGGTACCAGGTGACCCTGGCTAACAGCTCCCCTTCCCCCCACTGTATCTCCCCTGAAAGATTAAGATCTGGGACATCCCCAAGCAGCTGCTGACAAAGAACCTCACAGCCTGCAAGAAGGAGCTAATGGGCCACACCCGCAGGGTGGGCCTGGTCGAGTGGCATCCCACGGCTGCCAACATCCTCTTCAGCTCTGGCTACGACTTCAAGGTGGGTCCGTGCTCTCGTTTCCTGGGGCCCCCCTAACATGACCGCACTGGGCACTTCAGACAACAGAAATTGACCCTCGCTGTGTTCTGGAGACCAGAAATCTAAAATCAAGTTGTCAGGAGGGCCGCGGTCCCTAGAATGCTCCCTCCTGTGCCTCTTAGAACTTCCGATGGCTCTGGGCATTCCCTGGGCTGCACCTGGGTCACTTTGGCCTGCCTCCAGCTTCATGCAGGCTTCTCTGTGTTTCTGTGTCCTCTCATCTTTGGAGCAGGACACCTGTCAGCGGATGCAGTGTCTACCCCAGTCCATATGACCTCATCATAATTAGTTACATCAGCAAAGACCCGGTTTCCTAATAAGGTCACATTCTGAGGCTCCAGTGGACATGAGGTTTTGTGGTCGGGGCGGGGGGACACTGTACAACCCCTTAGTCGTCCTGGAGGGGTTGGGCTGGATCCCATCTGGAGAAGCTTCGCACTGCCCCACTGACAGCCAAGCTGGCAGTCTATGGGTCCTGGGGTTGGGGAAAATTCATGGTGGTGGAGCCCTGGATTCTATTACAACTCAGTCTCTGCCTTGCAGTAGGAACTAGGAAAGTCCCTTGACTTTTCTAGGCCTCAGTTTCTCCTTTTGTACATGAATGGGGTCGGTGTGACCATAGCCGTGGCTTTGAAACTCTTCCCTTCACAACACAGGGCTTTATGGAGGCACTTTGGGGACCTCTCTAATGGATCAGGGATGGGAGCGGTTGACAGAGCCTCTGACCCCCTTCTGATCAGAAGTGCTCTTTCACATGTGTATGTGGGCTGTGTCTGCAGGGCCACGCTATATGGTTGTGCACGGAACTCTGCACACAGTTCCACGGGGTGCAGGTCACGTCACGGGCTATGGGAATGGATCTCCCTGGAGCTGTGCAGTGCACAACCTCCGCAGCTAAACGTGGCAGCCCTCTATCTGTGTGAGGTGGAAACTGCTGCTAATCAGTGTGTGAGAGCCCCTGGACTAGCTCATCTCTGGGGTCCTCCCAGCGTGGATGGTTTGTCACTCCAAAGCAGATGGTGTTTTCTTTTTGCCGCCAGACAGCCTGACTCCCGGCTTCCCCTCCTGCCACGCGGCGGCTTCAGCCAGCAGATCCCGCCTCCCACCCAAGGCTTCTTGGCCAGACTGCCATCTGTGGCTTCCCTCCTGGGGATACCGTGTTTCACTGCAGCCTGGCGGGCGTGCGACCCTGGAAGCCCGGGGTGGGGGTGGCCGCCGTGCTCAGAAACAGCTCATTGCCGTGCAGGTGATGGTGTGGAACCTGGACACAAAGGAGTCTGTAATCATGAGCCCCGTGAGGACGATTACCTGCCACCAAGGCGTGATCCTCTCCATGTCCTTCAACACCAATGGCAGCCTGCTGGCCACCACCTGTAAAGACCGCAAGCTTCGGATCCTCGACCCCCGGGCCGGGACTGTCCTCCAGGTGTGTGCCGGGCTGGGGTCTGGCTTGGGGGCAGAGGAGCAAGGGGCGGTGAGGGCCTGTGGGAGGCTAGTAATGCTGTGGGCACTGTGGCCAAGCCTTCACATGTGCTATCTCTCTGTCCTCTTGGCCCTGCTGGGAGGTGGGATGTGTCCCCTGCATTCTTTGGATGAGAAAACGAAGGCTAAGGAGAGGTCAGGTGATTTGCCCACCTTGAAAGCTGAGTTTTGAACCTAGTTAACTCCAGAACTTGCCGGTGTGCCTAAGCTCTGTCAAGAGGCACATCACGGGGCACCTGGGTGGCTCAGTGGGTTAAGCCTCTGCCTTCAGCTCAGGTCATGATTCCAGGGTCCTGGGATCGAGCCCCACATCAGGCTCTCTGCTCAGCCGGGAGCCTGCTTTCCTCTTTCTCTCTGCCTGCCTCTCTGTCTGCTTGTGATCTCCGTCTGTCAAATAAAAAAATAATAAAAAATTTAAAAAAAAAAAAAAAAGAGGCACATCACTCCTGCCGGTCTGCTGTGTGACCAAAGACAAGCACTTTCTGTTCTCTGAGCCTTCGCTTCCTTATCTGCAACAGTGGGCTGTCAGTCCTTCCTCTAGAAGGATTGAATGAGATAACTCAGGTGACAATGCCCACCCCGCCCATTGCCTTGCATACAGTGAACACTCAAGGATCTCTCAGCACGAGCATAGAGGTGCGCTGAAGTTTGCCTCGATCATAGCTCAGAAAAAGCTCAGCAAAAATAGTAGTTGAGCCCCCAGATGGATGGGAGGATCTCTGGAAGGCTTCCTGGGGGTGGTGTCTCTGGAAAGATTCTCTAAGCAGAGCTAGGTAGTGAACAAGAAAGGCATTTCAGTAGAGCAGCAGCAGCAAAGGCAGGGAGGCCAGGGACCCTAGCTGTGGCCCACGAGCCCCTGACCACACATGTCCATCCAGGAAACCAGCTGCACAGGGCACCGGGCCAACAAGGTGCTGTTTCTGGGGAACCTGAATAAGCTGCTGTCCACGGGCACATCCCAGTGGAACAACCGGCAGCTGGCGGTGTGGGACCAGGTGAGTATCCCGTGCAGCCCTCCCTGCCCCTCACTGTTGTCTATAGCTGAGTTTTGGCTTTGTTCACTCACTCGTTTGTTCGTGCCCTTACTCATTGCCCAAGCACATACTTAGCAGAGCCGGCCGGTGCTAAGGGTGCTGGGATGCAAACTGGGGGGCTGCTCAGATCTTGCACATCTTCTCGTTTGAGGAGGGAGTGACCGTGGTGTGGGGCTCAGGGGGAGGTGGCCGCATCTGGACCAGGACGAGGGGTGGGGATGGGGGGAGAGAGAGGAGATGTGCTTCTGGACAGAAGGAACAGCTGGGGTGAGGGCTTGGAGGCAGGTGGGCAGGAGCAGCAGCTGAGGGGGTGAGGGCAAGGGCCAGGCCAGGCACTGCAGGAGCGCTTGGCTAGAGTTCAAAGATAGACAGATTGCTTGCTCTCTCTGACCTCCTCCTCCATCAAATAATCAGACAAGCAGGGGAGGGCTGGTGTGCCATCAGCGGTGTGAGAGGTGATGGGTTGGAGGCAAAATGCCTGCAGGGTAAAAGGGGGTGGTCTCTCTCCCTCTGTCTCCTTCCCTCTCACATGCACGCGTGCACACACACACACTCACCCAGAGCCCCTTGGCAGGCATTCCCATCTCCAGGAACACCACTGAGGACCTCCAGGAGTGACCCACAGGCCTTCCTGGTCTCCTTTCCTTGTAGGACAACCTGTCCCAGCCTCTCTTCGAGATGGACCTGGATGGCTCCTCGGGCGTGCTGTTTCCCTTCTATGATGTGGACACCAACATGCTCTATGTGGTGGGGAAGGTGAGCCTGGTGTGGCAGGGAGGGGGCTGCCTGAGCCCCTGAGGCAGGGAGCAGGGCTACCCCAGCCTAGCCCTACCGCTAGCCCCACAACAACCGGGGGCCCTGGGGGTTCAGGCCAGGGAGAGGGATGAGGAGGGCTTTCTGGACACTGTCTCCCTGCACTGGGCACATACCCTGTCCCACCATCCTGGCTCCCAGCGAACACCCAGGGCCAGGGCTTTGGGCAGACACCCGAGGCTTATCGCTCCTCAGGTCTGGGACCAGATGAGGAGGCCCCATTGGTGTTTCTCAATAGGGGTACCTTCGAATTTGGGCTGGAGCAGGTTTTCACTGGGTAGGACTAACTGGTACTTGGCCTTGTAGCTCCTCCCCACCAGTGCCTGGAGCAGCACTCTGTCCCTCTCTCCCTTCCCAAGTCACTAGGACAGGGACAACCAGAAATGCCCCAGAAGTGTAAGATCACTGGACGGTCTCAGGACCCACCATTGCTGACCTTTTTGTGCAGCTGGGAGTGGGACTCAGGCCTGTGCTCCCAGAGTTTCTGCCTTAGAGGCACATAGGTGGGCTTTGGGTCATGATTGGGAGAATCGAGTGTTGAAATGAGGACCCCTTGCTGCTTTAACAGCAGTTCCCTGGTGTTTTCTTATGTGAGGTGGCTTTGCCAGCCCTTCGGTCACTGTGAATGCCAGGTTTCTGCTGCATGGCCGTGGGAGGCCCCGGGGGGGCGGATGGGACCCGGCTCTGAGTTGTACCCTCCTCCTCCTCAGGGAGATGGAAACATCCGCTACTATGAGGTGAGCGCCAACAAGCCTCACCTGAGCTACCTGACAGAGTACCGCTCCCACAGCCCGCAGAAGGGGATGGGTGAGTACGGAACGCTGAGGACACGTGGGGTCTGGGGAGACAGGAGCGAGTCAGATGAGGGCCCCACCCTGGAGAGGACCCCATTCAGGAGGTCAGAAGGAGGATCAAGGCAGACTCTGTGGGAGCTCTGATGGAAGTATGTAGGATGTTCTCTGGGAGCAAGTAGCAGGAAGTCGAGGAAGGCTCCCCAGAGGAGGCAACACTCGAGGAGCCAAAAGGGGAGCGGAGCACAGTATGCGGAGAGAATGAAGGCATTCTAGGCTGAGGTAGGGCAGTTACAGCAGCAGCCACAACATAAGAGAGACGGACCTAGGAGAGCCCCTATTCTGTAAGTGTATTTGGGAATAGAAAAAAAAAATGAAAGAAGACACATCTCTATGTTATCTATAAGAAACCCACTTGAACATGAAGACACAGCTACATTAACCACAAAGGGAAGGAGAAGGACACCATGGTAACACTCATCAACAGGATGGGGGCAGGAGCTCTGTTCAGAGCAGCTCAGGCGCAAGCTGGAGGGGAGGACCAAGTCTGATTACTCCAACCCCATTTCCCCAGCACAGGGCCCAGCCCAGTGTAGGTATTTGCTCATGAACTGTCTGTAGACGGAAGGGGGGTGGGAGGAGGGAACTCTCTGCTCATGCCCAGGTGTGCACTCTGGCTTTGCCCCTCACCCTGGGTCCCTGTGACCCCAGCCCAGCCAGAACCTCTGAGCCCTCCTTGGCCATCTGCCCGCAGGTGTCATGCCAAAGAGGGGTCTCGACGTCACCTCCTGCGAGATCTTCCGCTTCTACAAGCTGATTACAAGCAAAGGCCTCATTGAGCCTATATCCATGATTGTACCCCGGCGGGTAAGGGTGGTGTGGCCATCTGTGAGGGAGGCGGGAGCCCCTTCTGAAGAACACATGCCCTGGGAGCTGGAGCCCGGAGCCCATGCCCTTGGGGTAACAGCAAGGAGGCTGGTGGCCACTCCTCAAGGGAAAGGCCTTTCTCATTGTCAGTGCAGTGTTGCTGGGAGCTAAGGGTCCTGAGACCAAACCATCTCTGCTCTTGAGTTGCTGTGTGACCTTGGACATGTCCCTTTGCTCTCTTGGCCTTGGTTTCTTCAACTCCTAGGTGGGGAAATCCTGGACCCCAGCTCCCTTAGGGCCCTCCCATCTGGGCAGCCCCTTTGCCACCTCGGTCCTCACTCCTGGCTTCTCCTACAGTCGGAGTCTTACCAAGAGGACATCTACCCGCCTACGGCAGGAGCCCGGCCCTCTCTGACAGCCCAGGAGTGGCTCTGTGGGATGAATAAAGGTGAGGGGGGCAGACGAAGGCCCCGTGCAAATGTGAGGTGAAATGGAGTGTCCAGTCATCCCAGGTAGCTGAAAGGGGTTTGGCCTACAGTTGTATTCTCCCATAACCCCTTGTCCTTGACAGTGAGTCCCCATTGGCTAGGATGGTCCCATATGGGTCTGAGAATGGAGGGCTTGTCCTAAGTGGCTCAGGAAAGTCTTTCCAAATCAAGGCATTTTGCTCCATGGAACACTTCTTGAAACTCCAGACTGTGCAGCGTGAGTGGGCAGTCTCGGCCCCAGGCCCTTGCCCATCTTCTCATCCCCACTTTGCAATTACTTTTCAGCCTAAGAGACCCTAGTCTAGGCAGAAGCTTCCCGCTGCCCACGCCTGCCCCAGGCCCTTCCTCCCTGTGCTGACACCCCCCCCCCCTGCCCTGTCCACCTAAGGGCTACCCCAGAGGAGGCAATGTGTGCTCTTGGCCCCTCCGCGGCGCCTGCCTCTTCCTTTGGGTGACACTTGGTCTGTTCCTCTCTGGACTTCTCACGTCTTCTGTGACTGCTACCTTGGCACCCACCCCACCCCACCCCACCCCTGCTTCTCAGGGCTGTTGGGAGGATTCATGAACTGGTAGAAGGCAGAGCGCAATGCATACAGGACTGTCCCTGCAAAGCAAGGACAAGTCTTCACTGGAGCCATTCGCAGTGTTTGGGGGCAGCTGCAGGCATACACTCAGCGGCCCTGGCAAACCAGGCCTCGCTTAGATGATCCCGTGGGGATGTGTTTGCGAGCTGGGTGCCCCAGTGTGGGGGCTGGTTCTTGTCTGCATGCGGCCAGAGCTCCACTCTTGTCCATCTGCTCACGAGCCCTCGGTCCTCACACGGCCCTTTGCTTCCCTCCCAGGCCCAGTCATGGTGTCCCTGAGGCCCTGCTCCGAGCTCCTGAGCCCGCAGCCACTGCTCCCAGAGACATCCCCCTCCGTCTCCATGGCCCCCTCCAAACAAACAGACAAGGTGGTTGTAGACGATGGCCGGAGAGCCTTCTCCCGTCTGGAGGAGAAGGTACCCAGGCAGGGAGCAGCAGAACACAGGCTGGAAGAGAAGACCCCTCGGCTCACCAACGGCTTCGACATGGAGTGTCCCCCACCAAAGACAGAGAACGAGGTGGGAACGAGGGGGGCGGTGCGTGCACTGGGATGGTCGGGAGAAAGTGAGCGGTAAAGACGGCCAGCCGTGGGGCCTGGCCTGGCCTGGCCTCTTGACTTGCTTTGTGACCTCATTGACCAAACAGGCAGTGAGCGCTGTGGTCTGCCAAGATGGCGGGTGTATATCCAGATGGCGGAAAACCGTCTGCAAGATGCAGAGGGTTTGATTCCGTATTAGAATCCCTCCCTGCTCTGACGCTAGGATTTTCTGTTTTCATAGTCAACATTTGTTAAGCGCCCGCCACGTCCCAGGTCCTGTGTAGGCACTGTGGCTTATGACCTGACTGAATTTTCTCCCCAGGCCTGGGGGTCAGTTTGTAGTGGCTAAAAGCACAGGGGCCGGCACCTCACAGAGGAGTCCTGGTCCTGCCTCTGCTGAACACTGACAGGAGGACCTCAGAGCCAGGGGCTGAATCTCTCTTGGCCTCGGCGGCAGGGGGTGGGGGAAGGGGTACTTACACTCCCCCCTCTGTAGGGGTGTGAAGATCCTCAGGGGAGCGCCCAGCATCTGCAAATGGTTCCCTATGCCACAGTGATGACGCTAACGCCCAGGTTCATCTTCTGACCCCCGGGTTCCTAGAGGAGGAAATTAAAACTCAAGAGAGGCTAAGTAACTTGCTGAGGTCACTTCATTTAGCTAGTTTAGTGGTGAGAACTGTAGCCTCCAGACTTCAGGGCCATGCATCCTTTCCTCTATCCCACAGGGCATCTAAGGAGGCAAAAAAAAAAAAAAAGTCTGACACATCGAGTCATTTATTTACTTCATTTATTGTGTGAAGAAATGATTTTATAAAGTTCTATGCAATGGCCGCTCCCTTGAGCCTCCACGTGTCTGTGTGTGGAAAGGGGGCGGTGGTTTGTCCTTCCCGAGGGTGTTCTGGCCCCTCAAATCCGGGGCCACCGCGTGATCTCTCCCTCTGTTCTGTACTTTCCCAGCTGCTGCAGATGTTCTATCGACAACAGGAGGAGATCCGAAGGCTCCGCGAGCTGTTGACGCAGCGCGAGGTGCAGGCCAAGCAGTTGGAGCTGGAGGTCCAGAACTCGCGCATGGGCTCACAGAGGTTCTGAGCAGAGCGTGCTGCCCTCCCCACCCTCAGGGACACCACTTGGCTCCACGGGGAGGTCCAGAACCAAACCACAAGTCCCCCAAGAACAACCACTATTTCTATATTTTTTACCAGAAAACGAAAACTCTCGGTTGCTGGAAGATTCTAGTGGGAGGGGTGTGGTGCCGTTTTCTACTTGCCTTCTCAAAACAGGTGTCTGAATTGACTCTTTTTAGACAACAACTTGCCTTCGGTTTTGTTCTGTGTTTAAGGGTCCATGGCGAGCTGTCATTTCTCCAGGAAAAGAACACTATAAAGTTAGAGCTGGAAGGATCCAAGAGGGGAAGCTGCCTGTGATTTTCAAACTGTCCACAGGGTGGGAGGAAGCCTAAGCAGGAGGGCTGTGGCCCCCACCCCCACCCCGTTCCAACCAGACAGCTTCCCTTCTTTCTGATTTATATATCGGCTTCCATGGAATACATAGTTCTGTTTCTGAAAAAACATTGAGAAGTTTGAAAAGCAGTGATCTGGCACAATTCCTCATTTTACAGGTGGGGAAACTGAGGCCCAGAGAGAGACGAGTGACCAGGGTCCACAGAGGGTTCATGGAAGGGCTGGGTCAAGCTTCTGGTCTGCTGGGTCTTTCTGCCTCTCCCGGTCTGATGCAGCTCTCAGCCCGCAGGGCAGGAATCTGTTTATTCTGGGTTCAGCAGTGACTTCTTACAGGTCCTTCCCTCTCTGGTCTCAGTTTCTCCATCTGAACCTGGGGACCCTGGGGTGTGCTGCCTTCTACAGGATCTGCCTCCTGAGACAAGAAGCCATGGCCTTGACCTGAAGAAAACTACCCATAGCAATGATCTGGGTCGGCTGTAGGAACTCACAAGACATTGGTGAACCAGCAGAGGAAGTTTAACTGTGGGGAAATAAGTCAAGCTTTGGCCCAGTGCTAGAACACAGAGAGGAAGCCCATACCATCCTCTCTTCAATCGCCATCAGCCAAGTGTGGACAGACACTTATCTCTTTTGTGGGGGAGCAGACATCAGGGTGGTTCCTGTGACCACTGACAGGCCACAGAGCCTGTCCGCTCCAGGATAGATAGAGGCAGGTAGATTTTGGTCTACGAGGCAGGGAGCCCCAGCACTGTGGGATGCCTGCAGAACCCCGTGGCCACCCCCTTCTGGAGAGGTATGACTGCACTAGGGAAGGGAGTAGGGCCAGGTGACCCTGAAGTTTCCTTCTAGCCTGAGAGTAATATGTCCTTCCCTTGTGAATCTGCGTCCTACGCCCATTCGCTAAGGTTCTTTGTCAGTGGCCAATACACAGCCGAGCTAGAGATGGAAAATGTTGGAAATTAATTGAGCCCTGATGGGATTTTGTCCACTGCACAGGGCAATCCTAGAGCTAAGATGGGGACGGGAGGAGGCCCCACCGCCTGGTAGGTTTCAGCCCAGGCTGTACGTTGAGAGTCCTCTTAGGAGGGTTCGAGAAATACAGATGCCTCGTCCCAATCCCAGGCCAGTTGAAGCTGAATCTTTGCGTATATTGCTCTGAGTTCCCAAGTCATTCTGCAGTACAGACTGGAGAGCCGCTGAGCTGGCCCATCTGTACCTATCTGCGGTAGAGATGAGGACAGAGAACGTCAGACCGGCTCTGGGATCTAACCCCCTCCTCTGAATCTGGGCCGGAAGTGTCCCGTGTCTCTGTGGGACCCCTGGCTACAACTCGATGAGGGCTCTGTGACCCCGAGCGCCCCCTCCCCTAGCCATAGCTTGGTCCCCTTGTCTGCCTACACATACCAGACGCCCGCATCCTCTGTCTTGTTGACTCGTCCCTGGGGCTCACCAGAGGCCATGTCCCAGGCATTGTGAGGGAACAGAGCTCCCCTGGGTGGGGCTGCCTCTCCCACCTCATGGGCAGTCAGCTCTCTGCAGTGTACAAAGCCCTTCCACCTCCACTCCCTGGCATGTCCAGCTCTAATTCTAACATGGCCCAGGTGGGCATCGCCCCCCTGGTCAGAATGATGACACTATCCCCATGTCATTCCCAGAGAATGAAGAAGGATCACGCCCACAGGCACTGGCCGCAAACAGCCAGAGTTGGGGCTGAGTCTGGGGCGCCTCCCAAATGCTCCTCTGAGCAGAACCTTCTCAGGCTCTTAAGGGACCCAGACCTCATGCTTAAAAACAATGTGAAGGCATCTGTGAACAAACTTGTTTTTTGGGTTTGCTTTTTTTTTTTTAACTAGAATAAATTATTTAAATTATTTCACAGCAAGGGAGAGGGATAGGTAATTTTTATCAAATATTTTTTTAAGCCATTTTTTAAAATTGCATTTTTGTTTATGTTCTTGACTGATGAAGCAGAGGTTGCCCAGCATCTGCAGGGCCAGGCCTGCACACTCAGGGCAAAGCAGAATGTGCACTCATCTCTTTACTCCGTCCTCTGGGAGGCCCCTGATCGTTGACTCAGGAGCTTTCTGAGAATGAAGACAGCACCGGGAGATGAGCGCTGGGGCGTATCCACCTTAGCTCTACAATAAATGTTCTTCCTGGAACTAAATTTAAGATTGTATCATAGAGGGAAGAAGGAAATCAAAAATAGATCTATGCTTTTAATATGAAACCGTGCCTGAAATAGTCTGATTGTTTTAATGTTGTTTCTGAAATTCCTTTTACCTTTGTAAAAAAAAAAAAAAAATTAAGAAATAAAAATGAAAATAAATAGATGTGAAATCGTGCAATGGAAAGAATGTACCAAAATAATAAACAACATCTGCCTAGACATTTTAATACCTGGAGCTTTCCTTTTCTTGATTTGTTCTACAAATACCAATTAAATTATCTACTTGTTTGGACCAGAGACCGGGCTGGGAAACAGATAAAACAGACTTGGTCCCTGCCCTCTGAAGTTTTTAGTTATGCTTGGAAGGAAGATGAGGGCCAGGTTAGGGGAAGTGTGGGCTGCTCTGGGTGAATAAGCAAGGTGGGCTTCCTGGAGGAGGTGAAATTTAGGCAGAAGGATAAATAGAAGTGAGCAGGGCAAAGGGTATTGGGGGAAAAGAGGTCCCAAGCAGAAAAAACTGCCTATTCTTGGTCTGGAAACAAGTAAAAGGTAGAGCATAGACAGGGCAGGGATCAAAGGTATTAAGAGCCAAGGATAGGAACTGAGAATTTTTTTCCAACTTTATTGAGATACGATTGACAAACGTTGTATATACTTGGATTGTACATGATTTTTAAGGATGTACAATGTGATGATTTAATATATGTATACCTTGTGAAATGATTACCATCAAGTTAATTAACACATTATCTCACATAGTGTGTGGTGAGAACACTTGAGATCTACACGCAGAAAATTTCAAGTATTACTAGAGTCACCAGGCTGTACCTTAGATCCCCCAAACTTGGGCATCTCACAACTAAAAGTCTGTACTCTTTTCCCCCACCTCCAAAGCCTCCCAGTTGAACTCCACGCTGTTGCTAGGAGTACAACTGTTTTGATTTTATTTTGGGGTTTTTTGTTGTTGTTGTTGTTGTTGGTTTTTTGTTTGTTTTTGATTCCACATCTATGTGAAACTAAACAGTGTTTGTTTTTCCTCCGTCTGGCTTATTTCACTAAGCATAAAGTCTGCAAACTCACCCAGGTGGCAAATGTCAGGATTTCCTTTTTTGGGGTCTGAGCAACGTTTCACCGTATATACACACAGCATTCATTCACGGACGGACACTGGTGGCTTCCACGCCTTGGCTGTTGTGAATAACGCTGCAAGGCACCCCGGAATGCAGGTGGCTCTCCCAGATACTGACTTCATAATCGGTAATCTTCCTGTATGTACCCAGAAGGGAGATGGCTTGATCATGGGGTAGGTCCATTTTTCACTTTTTTTGAGGAAACTCCATGGTGTTTTTCAGGTTGGCTGTACTAATTTACATTTGGTGGAGGCTGAGACAGCCTGGGGCGATCAGAGTTTCTAGGATTCTGACAGCTGGGGGAACGGTGATTTCTCCCGGGGAAAGGGCAAAGAGAATCAAGGCAAAGTGGATCCGGCTGCGGCCACCTCCCAGGCGCTAGGCCAGGCCGGAGCCCTCCACGCCGCGGAAGGGGCCGGCGCAGGTCCGGCTAGAGCGCGGCCCATGGGGCCGCAGGGCGCCGATGTTGCCGCTACCCGGGCCGGGCGTGCGCAGCCGTCCTTCCTGCGGGAGCGGGGCCTGCCCGGAGCCAACCCCGCCCCACCGCCCCGCTTTCGATTCTCCGCGGGAGCCCCTCCCCCGCACCGCGGCCGCCGGGACCTGAGGGCTGAATGGCCGGCGCAGGTGCGCGGAGCGAGACACCTGGGGGGCCGGGAACACCTGGGGGGCCGGGGCCGCCGGAGCGCGAGGACGCAAGCGGCTGGCGCTGCCCGGAGCATGGCGACCGCGTGGCCGAGCTCTACTGTCGCCGCTGCCGCTGTTGCGTGTGCGCGCTCTGCCCGGTGCTGGGCGCGCACCGCGGCCACCCAGTCGGCCTGGCGCTGGAAGAGGCGGTGCACGTGCAGGTGGGGACCGGGGCGGCGCGCGGGGGGTGCAACGGGCGGGGAGGCGCGCGCAGGGTTGGCGGCCGGTTCCTGGTTAGGCCTGGAGCCGCAGGGAGGCCCACCTGTTGTTGCCAACGATCAGTTAAGCTTCAGAAGAGGTGGGTTTGGGAGTGAGAACTTGGGCGCCCTGGCTGATAACGCAGATGTCCTTGACCTCGTCCACCACGCGGGTCCACCACACTGCCCTTGGGCTGGAAGAAGGTCTGCGGGTGAACACGGATGAAAAGCCCCACAGAAACCTCTGGTTTCCTCTCCTGAAGTTCACAGTCAGGGCCTGAGGACTGCTTGACTGACTGCTGTAGGAGCGGTCGCCAGCCACCCACTCCTGCCCTTCCCCTCCACCCTTCCTCGCCATAGCACTTCCCTTCCACGCATTTAACAGCCTGGTGGGGAGCTGTGACAGCCATTTTATTGATATGAAAAGGAAAACTGGAAGCTGAGGCTGCCTTTGACCCCAGGATTCCACAGCTGTGTTGTCCCCACTGGCTTCTCATCTTGGAGCCCTCACCTGTGCATAATCCTAATAGTGGTCAGGGGCTCTCAACTCTTATTCTGGCCTTGAGGACAACTTGTTCTGTGGCTCTGGTCAAATCTTTCTGCCCCACCTGGGATAGGCAGGCCCTCCTCTCTCTGACAGATGTAGATTCTACCACTTCCTCCTCCGGGAAGTCTTCTGTGATTAATGACCTTTCTGTTCACATTGCGACAGCCTTGGAGCTGGATGAAAATGGGCCCTGTGGGAGCTGGTCCAGTTGGTGGAGTCCTCGGTTTAAGGCCCGCCTCTTCCTCCAAGGTCTTCCTTTTCTTATCTGTATAATGGTTGTAAGAGTAATAGCTCCTCAGAGGCTGTTTCCAGAGTTCATATGGCTGCTTTCCAGAGATAGGGCTTTGGTGTCTCATAGATGGGTCCACCCACCTACCTACCTCCTGCCTACGTACCCATTTTGTGTTCACATACCTACCCACTCACCTGTTTATCCATCATCCTTCCATCCACTCATCAGACATCCATTCAGCACATACTTTGTGCCATGAGCTAAGGAATAAATCAATTCTTCCTGGATCTGGAGATGTTCCCTGGCTGGTGGGATGAGAACAGATAGTGACAATATAGTGTGATAAGTATTGTAATTGGAAAGCTGGAGGGAAGACAGTGTGAAGTAGGAAGAGAGAGCCCAGGAAGACTTCCTGGAGGAGTGCCACTGGAACTGTCCTTGAAGACTGAGTAGAATTTTACCAGGTAGCTTTGACAGGAGAAGCATCCTGGGATTGGAAGGTCCAGACACCAGGAGGCTGGGCTCTCTTGGGGTGTTGGAGAGCGTTTGGTCTTGAAAGCTTAGAAATCACAGTTGGGGTAAGGATGTGCTCCTGGAGTTTGTGGCTGTGGCTTATACCTGGGCTCCCATTGTGTCCCCACCCTCACCCACCACCTAGAATACAACCACACACAGCAGTAAATGCTTGTTGGATGTGACAATGACAGCTAACAACTCTGTTGAGTACTTAGTCCCTGCCAAGCACCGCACCAGATATTCTGTATACTTCTTATTCTCTATGGTGACGCTATGGGGTTAGCTCCAGATTTATGCTGAGAAAACAGGCTTAGAGAGGTGAGGTCACTCGCTCAGTTCCCATGAAAGGGACTCAGACCTAGGAAGTCCTGTGTGACTCAGGCTGGTGCTCTTCATAGCTTGCTGGGTGGCCCCCGCTCTCCACTTGAAGCTGGCAGCCCTTGGTCACTGTGTTCGATTCAGCAAACACTTCTGGGTCACTCCCTGGTCCCTGGGGGGGTAGCCAGGAACAGAGCAGACCTGCCCTCAGGAAGCTGTTGGTTGGCTGGGCAGCCAGACCTGGGCCCAGCAGCTGAGTATAAGGCCAGCCTGAAGAAAGTCCAAATAGAGGTGAGGTCAAATTTGTGGGGAAGAGGGTCACAGAGCCCACCCGTGGAAAAATGGCAGTCGCAAAACAGAGACATATGGAAGGGAGCCGTTTTAGGTGGGAGGGAGATGGGACCATGAACCCCCACAGGCCTCACATGTGCAGGTCTTCTGAAGCCCAGTCCAGGCCAAAGGCCCACATTTCTGGAATGTATGTTCCACGCGGCATGTAGTTGGTGGTTCGGTTAATAGTGACTCTATAAGTGAACACTCTTCCGCTGTCCCCAAACTGTTTGCCTTAAGGCCCTGTTTGAGAAAACTGGGTCATAAGTAGGATTGTTCTAGAAAAAAGGGAGGGGAACATCAAGGTTTGAAGAATATCTGACATAGGCTTCCGAGGATCAGAGGGACCCTTGTTCCAGCTCATCCTCCAATTTGCCCCGTGACTCTGGGCCCACTCATCTCACCAGTGAGTATCAGGTACCTCAACTGGAGCAAAATTCAGGGGTGGGAGATGCCCCTCGGGGTAGCTTGTTACCTTAAAAGTCACAGAATTAAGAATTAATTTTTCCTGACTCCTTCACAGAAACTCATCCAAGAATGTTTAAAGCAACTGGAAACCAAGAAGCAGCAGAATGTTGGCAACATAACCCACATAGAAGACACTGCCGAGAAGCTCAAGGCAAGTGGACATTTCTTCTTTATTCTAGTTGAGATATGCGCACTTCCCCTCGGATGCAAGGCTCTCCTCGGTGTGGAGCCAAGGGTATATAAAAACCTCTAAGGGTTTTTAGATCTGGTTTGGTGGCCCTTGGGACTTCCAGAACTTAGGGGGCTCTTTTGAAGAAAAAGGACACAAAATCAGGTGCAAGGCCATGAGGGACCGGGCTAGTGAGGAGCTTGAAGCTTGTGGTGTTGTGTTGTGTTGTGTTGTACCCAAAGCTTCTGTGTTGTTAGCTTGGTGAAGATCTGCCTCTGTCCAGTGCCCTAGTCTTGCCCCATAGCGCCTCACAAAATGGAGGAACAGCCTTTCCTGCCACCTGCCGCCTCCGCCAAGGCTATTCTCTTAGAGGGACTAGTCGTCCATCCCCTGCACCCCAAGTCACCTTAAACAAAGCAAAATGCAGTGTAAAGAACATGCAAATAACTCTTTGGGTGCCAACTGCTTTGTTGAAAGAAATTAAATAGGGTATAAATATATTCCAAAAGTAAGTACTTTCTTCAGGCTCCTCTTTTCACAAAATTGTTTATTTATTTATTATTATTTTTTTTAAATAATTTTTTAAAAAATTTTTAAAATTTTTTTTTGAAGATTTTGTTTATTTGACAGAGAGCACAAGTAGGCAGAGAGGCAGGCAGAGATGGGGGGGGAGGCGAAGCAGGCTCCCTGCAGAAGCAGAGAGCCCGAGGCGGAACTCGATCCCAGGACCCTGGAATCATGACCTGAGCCAAAGGCAGAGGCCTTAACCCACTGAGCCACCCAGGCACCCCAGAATTGTTTATCTAAATGGATTCTTTTTGGGCTTGAAATGAGAAGTTGGGACTGATACGATTGTGAGCTGCCATTTTACTCTAAAGAAGTTGTGCTGGGTTTT
Organism: Mustela nigripes; assembly: GCF_022355385.1. Lineage (NCBI taxonomy): Eukaryota > Metazoa > Chordata > Mammalia > Carnivora > Mustelidae > Mustela > Mustela nigripes. The sequence goes on from NC_081565.1 coordinate 32,579,455, forward strand.
TTGGTCCTTTTATGTGAATTGAGCTGGTCCCTTACCCTCTCGGCCTCGGCTGCCCCCACCTTGAAATGGGGGCTGGGGTGGGGTGCCCTCCAAGGGCCTCTCCCCCTGACGGCTCTGTGAACCCTGCAGTCAGAGCAGAGAGACTGGCACCCAGGACGTCCCGAGGCCAGGCCCACAGCAGAGGGGAGATGTAACAGAATTGGTCCTCTATTGGCCCAGCATGCTTTGTCTGTGGCTGCGTACCCCAGCATGCTGGGGACAGTTGCATTAATGCACCTGGAGCCCCAGCTGCATTAGTAACAGTGCCCGTCATGTCTCCAAGAGCATTTCTCTGGGGCTCAGGTAAATACATCCATTGGAAAAGATTCAGGAAGGGATGGGGGAGGTGTTTTGGGCCACTCAGCCAGAAGGGCAGAATCGGGATACAGAGTCACTGTCTGCGGGATCTATGAGCAGAGATTCTTTCCTTGGGGGCCCCCAAGGAAAGAATTAGGACCCGTGTGCAGAGTCAAGTGGGTCACATTTCAGCCTCGTCTAAGGGGTGGAGTTTTCTTTCTTTGAACCTTTTCCCCAGCTTTTAAACTTCTATTTTGAAATAAGTACAGATTCACAGGATGTTGCAAAGGTAGTGCAAAGAAGCCTCGCGTACCTTTCTCCTAGGTTGCCCCAAGGGTTAGAGCTTACCTAGTGCCATGTCAAAACCAGAGTTGACAGCGTGTGTGTATAAAGTCCTACGTCAGTTTCTCATACGGGTAGATTCGGGAATGCAGAAGGATTCCGCCGCCACCAAGACCTACCTCGGGCAACACCATTAGAGTCACCCCTCCCACTCTCCCTCCAACAGTCTGACCCCGGGCAATCACACATCCGTTCTCTATCTCTGTCATTACGGCATTTAAGAATGTCATAAAACTGGAATTATACGGTGTACGACCTTTGAGATTTTTTTCACTCAACATAATGCCTTCAGGATCCCTCCAGGTTGTTTTGTGTATCAATAGTTCATTCCTTTGAATTGCTGAATAATATCCCAGCCATCTGGTAGTCCAGGTCAGCCAGTTTTTTTGTTTTTTGTTTTTTGTTTTTTTAATTTGAAGTTTCCATCTACGTTAGGATAGTTTCGTTGTTTCCATTTTGCGGCTCTTAAAAATAAAGCCACTTTGAGCAATCGTGTACAGGTTTCTGGGTGGACGTAGTTTCCGTTTCTCTGCAATAAATGCCCAGCGCTGGTTCTGGGTTCTATGGGGCTTGTATGTTCAGCTTCTCAAGACACTGCCAGAACATTTTGCAGGGTGGCTGTGTCATTCGACCTTCCCACCAGCCGTGTATGAGACATCAGTCTCCCCTCCTCCTTGCCTACCGGCAGGACTTGCCGAAGTCCTGTTCTAGCCTTTCTGGTAGCTGTACCCTTTGGACCCTGTGTTTGCGTTTCCCCAGCAGCTATGATCCCGAACGGCTTTCCATGTGTTTAATGGCAGCTTGTCTGTCCTCTGTGTTGTTGTTGTTTGTGTTTTTTGTTTTTTACCACTTCAGGATTGGTTTGTCTGTTTTCCTGCTGCTGAGTTTGGAGATGTCTCTCTGAGCTAGACGGGAGTCCCTTGTCAGGTCTGTGGTTTACAAATATTTTCTCCCAGTATGGGCTTGACATATCATTGCCTTCGCAGGGGCTTTAGCAGAGTGAGAGTTTTTTAATTTTGAAGAAGGCCAGTTTATCCTTTTTTTTTTTTTTAATGGATTGTGCCCTCGGTTTCATGACTGAGAGCGCTTGGCCTAGCCCTACATCCCAAAGATTCCCGCCTTTTCTTTGGTCTAAGTGTTTGACAATTTTATGTTGTACATTGAAGTCTGTGATTCTTGTTGAGTTCCTTTTTCGTATAAGGTGGGAGATATAGCTCAATTCTTTTTTTCTCTTTTCTTATGGATGTCCAGTTGCTCTGGCACCATTTGGGGAGAGACTGTGTGTTCTCCATTGAATTCCTCGAATTTTGTCGAAAATCAGTTGGCCCTGGGAGCCGTTGGGAGCTGAGCACCAGACACCCCCACAAGAAGGGTGCCTGCCTCCAGGTCTCCCAGCCCCCACCTGATCGCCTCCCTCACTGTGTTACCAGCCTGGCTCCTGGGGGCATTTGTGTTTCCATCCCTGGTCAAGAAACAGATATTTAAAAATTCAGCCATGCTTAACTCTTTATCAGATATGTCATTTGCAAATATCTTCTCCCATTCGGGAGGTTGCCTTTTGGTTTTGTTAATTGTTTCCTTTGCTGTGCAAAAGTTTTTACTTTGATATAGTCCCAACAGATTATTTTTGCTTTTGTTTCCTTCACTTTATGAGGCATATCTAGAAAAATGTTGCTATAGGTTATGTAAGAGAAATTACTGATGTGCTCTCCTCTAGGATTTTTATGGTTTCAGGTCTTTAACATTTAGGTATTTTTTTTTTTAAAGATTTTATTTATTTATTTATTTATTTGACAGACAGAGATCACAAGTAGGCAGAGAGGCAGGTAGAAAGAGAGAGAGGAGGAAGCAGGCTATCCGCGGAGCAGACAGCCCGATGCGGGGCTCGATCCCAGGACCCTGGGATCATGACCCGAGCCGAAGGCAGAGGCTTTAACCCACTGAGCCACCCAGGCGCCCCAGGTATTTTTTTTTTTAAGGTCTTGTTTATTTATTTGACAGAGCAAGAGGGAACACAAGCAAGAGGAGTGGGAGAGGGAGAAGCTGAACTCCAGCCCAGCAGGGAGCCCAGTACGGGGCTTGATCCCAAGACCCTGGGACCATGACCTGAGCAGAATTCAGGCAGATGCTTAACAATGGAGCCACCTGGGTGCCCCCCCTTTAGGTCTTTAATCCATTTAAAATTTATTTTTGTGTATAATGTAACAAAGTGGTCCAATTTCATTTTGTCACAAAGCTGTCCAGTTTTCCCAACACCAGTTGTTCAAGAGACTATATTTTTCCCATTTCATATTCTTGCCTCCTTTGTCATAGATTAATTAACCATATAGTTGAGGGTCTATTTCTGGGCTCTCTGTTTGGTTCCACTGACCTACATGTCTATTTTTGTGCCAGTACCATACTGTTTTCATCACTATAGGTTTATAGATTATTTTGAAATCTGGGATTTGGGTACCTCTAGTTTTATTCCTTTTCCAAAATTGCTTTGGCTCTTTGGGGCCTTTTGTGGTTCCATACAAACACATAAAGAACTTTTACAACTTTTACATCCCCCCAAAATACCCCCCAAAATCCAATTAAAAGTGGGTAGAAGACAGGGGTGCCTTGGTGGCACTGTTGCTTAAGTATCTGGCTCTTGGTTTCCCCTCAGGTCATGATCTCAGGGTCATGAGACCAACCCCTGCCTCAGGCTCTGCACTGAGCAGGGAGTCTGCTTGAAGATTCTCTTCTTCTGTTCCTCCCCTATGGTCCTGTATGCACGTGCTCGCTCTCTTTCTCTCCCCCTCCAAATAAATAAAATCTTTTTTTTAAAAGATTTTATTTATTTATTTGGCAGACAGAGATCACAAGGAGGCAGAGAGGCAGGTGGGGGAGAGGAAGGCAGGCTCCACGCTGAGCAGAGAGCCCGATATGGGGCTTGATCCCAGGACCCTGAATCATGACCTGAGCTGAAGGCCGGCTTAACTCACTGAGCCACCCAGGTGCCCCCCTCAATGTTTGCTTTTTTAAGATTTATATGAGAGAGAGAGAGCATGATTGGGATGAGAGGCACAGGGAGAAGCAGACTCCCCACTGAGCAGGGAGCCCTATGTGGGGCTCAATCCTAGGACCCTAAGATCATGACCTGAGCCAAACCAGATGCTCAACTGACTGAGCCACCCAGGCACCCCCGAATTTTTCAGTTTTGAGGGTCCATGAGCTCGGACTTGAATTCTTCTCAGTACAGTCCTGTCATTTGGTTTATTTGTTTTGCTGGTGACTCTTTTTGCCCATGACCCTTGATGGATGACAAGATTCCTTGCCCCTGGGGTGCCTGGGTGACTCAGTTAAGCGTCAGCCTTCAGTGAATGAGCCCCACATAGGGCTCCCTGCTCAGCGGCGAGTTTGTTTCTTCCTCTCCCTCTGCTGCTCTCCCTGCTTGTGCTCTCCCCGCCCCCTCTATCTAATGAATAAATAAAATCTTAAAAAAAAAAAAAAAAAGATCCCTTGCTCCTTTCCCAGGCCAGTGAATGGAGTTTTTCCTGTTCCTAGTTCATGGATGAAGCAGGCTCCTGGGTTGGTGCAGGTGGCAGGTGCCCAGAGACCCCTACACAAGGCTGCGGGGCTCCCAGTGTGGTGCGGTTGTCATACGGGTCACTTGCTCAGCTTCCGCACTGGAGTTCCCTCTTTGTTTGGGGCAGCTAAGGATTTCTGCTTTTTGTCGTTTGTGGGTTTGCTTTTTGTTTTTGAGCTGAGTCATATGATTTAAAAATTGGCTCACGTGTATATCCCCATTTCTGTGTGTTTGAACTAGGGAGGGAGGTCTCCCATGTCATCTTCTTCCCCCGTTATTGACCAAAAATCTGTGTCCCTTTATATATGGGCGTCTTGTTTTGGCTTGAGGTCCTAACTAACACTACCCTGGGTCAGTGTCAGAGACGGTGTGTTCCAGTACATGGCTCTACCACGATTAAGCCATTTTTGTAATGTGGAACATTTCGATCATTTCCAGTTTTTCACTAGCATAAAAGAACACCGCAGCGAACGTTTCTTACTTGTTCTGTCTGGACACATTCCCAGAAGTGACTCCTCCAGCTCATGGACACACACGTGTAGGACTCTCCTGTGTTCCGCTAAATTTGTGGCCCGTGTGCTTTGGGGCAGAGAGGTCAGGGACAGCTACACTGCCCTGTGCTTGCGTAGGGAGAGGCACTGCTGGGAAAGGGCTGTCTGCCTGGGAATTAATCCATAAAATACTTTTGTGAGCAAACGAAAGTCAATAAAGTTCACACGTGCTCCAAAGTCCACTGCTCAGAAACCAGGGAACAGCCAACCACTTCCTTCCAGAGAACCATCAAGAAGGCCTTGGTCCTTAATCCTCAACCAACACCCATGGAATGATTTTCTCTGACATCCTTGTCAAGAGGCTGTTTCCTTCCCCTGCACAGCAGCTCAGAGGCCCAGGTGGATGGGAAATTCGCCATTTGCCTGCTACCCTAACCTGGACAAGGGTCGGGTGTCAGAGTGGCATAGTGATTATGCTCTTCTTTTGGAATCTTCCCAGTTTTCCCCAGGGAGCTCTTGATACTTTATGAGAGAGTGTGTCTGTGTGTGTGTGTGTATGTGGTGGGGGGTTATTTAAATATGTATACTATAAAAACAAATATACACGTAAGTTTGGTTACTGTGTGTCGAATCCAGACCTGGGTAGGGAGTTAGGATGTGCACAGGCTGGCAGAGCTGAAGTGGCCCTCGGCGCTGGGGGCATCCAGAAAAACAGAAGCCATTTTGAGGGTTTTGGACAGTGGTGATGAGTGCAGGGAACAGTGACACAGCATGGGGTTGGCAGAGAAGCCAGCCAGGGGTGGCGAGGCAGGAGCATGGGCAGGAGACACAGGGAGGATGTGGGAGGAGGGAGAGCAGGAGGCCGGGGCCACGTGGTCGGAGCTGGAACCAGAGCAGACCTGTCCTTCGGGAGCTGGAGGGTAGAGGGGACGCCCTGGCTGCTCCCTCTCCCTCATTTCTCTCTAGTTCCTCCTCCCACTGACCAGACCCAGCCTGAAGGAGGCTCTTGGAAATGCACAGGCAGGAGTCAGCCCCTCTCCCTACCATGCAGGGCTGGGGGAAGGAGAGGAAATGGGCCTACACTGGGAGGGAGTGTAGGCCTCCCTTTCCCTAGGGAGGGAAATAAACAGCCTCCACTCCTGCCTTTCCCTGTGACCCACCAGAGCTGTAGGGACTGAACCGCAGCTTGGGGACCAGTTATGGGACAGAAAGCAGCCTCTGCCAGGGTGGGAATGGGAAGATGAGGACTCAGCCAGGCCATGCTCCTGCTGACGGGCGATGCCACCAGTCTCCACCACCGCCTCTGGATAAGGCCACCCCTCTGCCTCCCTCCGCAGGCCACGGCCACCTGCCCGAGTCACCAGTGACAGCATAGCTAACAGGGAGAGGGCAGGGGTGGGGAGCAGTGGGAGGCCCCGGAGCGGCACCCGTGGAAGCACTGTCCAGAGTCGTGCTGAGATATCAGCCACACAGCCCTCTCCATTCTCCTCACAGGCTCCTCACCCTCCACAGGACCCAGACAGGCCTGCAGGGCCCTGGGCCGACATGAGTCACACAGCAGCCAGCACTCTGGGTATGAAATCCCCCACTCAATCCCCCCGCTGCCCAAGTTCCTTTTGTCCCCAGTCCCTCAGCTTTTCAGCTAGACTCTTCAGGGCCTCACCCGGCCCAGCCCACTCCAGTGTGGGGTCCCTTTTCGCTTTGAATCAATGTGGCCCAAACAACCAGACGGCATACTTCCTTGTTTCATCGCCAGAATCTCTTCCCTCCCTCCCATTCTCTCTCTCTCTCTCTCTCGCTCTCTCTCTCATGCTTTTAAACTGTTTGCACGATCAGCCTCATCTCCTTACACCTTAAGTTTTCTTGTGGATGTTTCCAAACGGTTATTCCTGGACGGAGAGGTACAGCGATGGGTTGTGTCATTAAGCTTGTTCTGTACATGCTTCTTCACAAAGTGGAGCTGTGGAAACTGCTTGGTCAGGAGAGTATTTGCTCTCTTGGTTTCTAGAAAGGTGCTCCATTTACATACGTTGCCTCCAGAGTGTGTCTTTCAATCTAGAGTTGGGCACCCATTTTCTTAGCTTCATTGGGTCGTTCAGGAGAGACATAATTTGTGTCCGTGTTCCCTGACCCGTAGAAATCATGTTGTCAGTGTAGACTAATTCCCAGGCCGGCCCAAAGCCAACTTTACCTATATTGCATGTGGCTGGGAACAGCTAGCCTCAGAACCTAACCACAGCCCAGAGCGCTGTATAGGAAACTGACTCGGGGAACTCACTCCACAGATCATGCCAAAGTTCGTGTTCCTGCCCCACTAAAAAGAGAACATGACATTATGGGGAGCCTGTACAAGTGCCAGGAGCTGTTCTGTTGTGTGGACTGATGTTTGGGCTGGAGAAAGAGGCTGACCTGTGTTTTGCTTTTATTTATTTATTTATTTTAAAAATAAACATGTAATGTATTTTTATCCCCAGGGGGACAGGTCTGTGAATCGCCAGGTTTACACATTTCACAGCACTCACCATAGCACATACCCTCCCCAATGTCCATATCCCCACCACCCTGCTTTTATTTTTTTTTAATGATTTTGTTTTATTTTTTAATCGTACTAGTAGTACATGAGCACGTGTTCATTTTTTTTTAATGTTCACAATAGTATGTTAGAATCTAGTATAGAACTTTAGCAACTACAAAATGGGAGTATCTCTTTACCATCCCCCTAAGCCCGTAACTTTTCCCAAACATGACTAGAGCATTTATTTTATTTTATTTTTTCAGTGTTCCAAGATTCATTGTTTAAGCACCACACCCAGTGCTCCATGCAATATGTGTCCTCCACAATACCCACCACCAGGCTCACCTAACCCCCCATCCCCCCTCCAAAACCCTCAGTTTGTGTCTCAGAGTCCACAGTCTCTCATGCTTCATCCCCCCCTCCGAATTCCCCCAATTCACTTTTCCTTTCCTTCTCCTAATGTCCTCCATGTTATTCCTCATGCTCCACAAGTAAGTGAAACCATATGATAATTGACTTTCTCTGCTTGACTTACTTCACTCAGCATAATCTCCTCCAGTCCCGTCCATGTTGATACCAAAGTTGGGTATTCATCCTTGCTGATGGAGGCATAATATTGCATTGTTTATATGAACCACATCTTCTTCATCCATTCGTCTGCTGAAGGGCATCTTGGCTCTTTCCACAGTTTGGCGACTGTGGCCATTGTTGCTATGAACATTGGGATACAGATGGCCCTTCTTTTCACTACATCTGTATCTTTGGGGTAAATACACAGTAGTACAATTGCAGTGTTATAGGGTAGCTCTATTTTTAATTTCTTAAGGAATCTCCACACTGTTTTCCAAAGTGGCTGCACCAACTTGCATTCCCACCAACAGTGTAAGAGGGTTCCCCTTTCTCCACATCCTCTCCAACACTTGTTTTCTGTCCTGTTAATTTTGGCCATTCTAACTGGTGTAAGGTGGTATCTCAATGTGGTTTTGATTTGAATCTCCCTGATGGCTAGTGACGATAAACATTTTTTCACGTGTCTGTTAGCCATTTGTATGTCTTCTTAGGAGATGTGTCTGTTCATGTCTTCTGCCCATTTTTCAAGTGATTATCTTTTTTTGAGTGTTGAGTTTGAGTTCTTTATAGATCTTTGATATCAGCCCTTTGTAGTGTCATTTGTGAATATCTTCTCCCATTCCGTGGGTTCCCTCTTTGTTTTGTTGACTATTTCATTTGCTGTGCAGAAGCTTTTTATCTTGATCAAGTCCCAAAAGAAGTCCCATTTTCACTTTTGTTTCCTTTGCCTTTGGAGACATGTCCTTTTTTTTTTTTTTTTTTAAGATTTTATTTATTTGACAGAGAGAGAGGGATCACAAGTAGGCAGAGAGAGAGGAGGCAGCAGGCTCCCCGCTGAGCAGAGAGCCCGATGCAGGGCTCGATCCCAGGACCCTGAGATCATGACCTGAGCCGAAGGCAGAGGCTTAACCCACTAAGCCACCCAGGGACCCCTGGAGACATGTCTTGAAAGTTGCTATGGCTGATGTCAAAGAGGTTACTGCCTATGTTTTCCTCTAGGATTTTGATAAATTCCTGCCCCACATTGAGGTCTTTTATCCATTTCGAGTTTATCTTTGTGTATGCTGTAAGAGAATGGTCGAGTTTCATTCTTCTACACATAGCTGTCCAATTTTGCCAGCACCATTTATTGAAGAGACTGTCTTTTTTCCACTGGATATTTTTTCCTGCTTTGTCAAAGATTATTTGACCATAGAGTTGTGGGTCCATTTCTGGGCTCTGTACTCTGTTCCACTGGTCTATGTGTCTGTTTTAGTGCCAGTACCATGTTGTCTTGGTGACCACAGCTTTGTAGTAAAGCTTGAAGTCAGGCAACATGATGCCCCCAGTTTTTTCTTTTTCAACGTTTCCTTAGCAATTCAGGGTCTTTTCTGGTTCCATACAAATCCTAGGATTGTTTGTAGAACTAACAAACATTTAAATGCACCTGCATGGGTGCCTGGGTTGTGCCTCGGTTAAGCGTCCTCCTTTGGCTCAGGTCATTCTCCTAGGATGGAGTACTGTATCAGGCTCCCTGCTCAGCGGGGAGCCTGCTTCTCTCTGCCCCTCCCCCTGCTTGTATGTTCTCTCTAATAAATAAATAAAATCTTTAAAAAATTTAAAAATGCACTTGCAAACATACAGAAGCATAGACAGCCTCCCCCCACCCCTGCTATCCAAAAGCAGTGTTCTCTGAAACCTTCTGTAGGTAGAAAGGGCATAAAGGAAAGAGCATCCCTGGTTTTTTCAAAGTTTGAGTTAAGCCACTTCACTTTAAGGAAAGTCTTGGGTTAATAGCCATTTTCTAACTGGAGGACACCTGAAGACGATTTTCGCTTTTTGGACAAAAACCCTTACCATGCTAATAAAGGTTTTTCTTAAAAGCAAAGAGGACCAAAGCAGACATTCAGAAAGTGGGCAAACCTGTATCCATATATAATTTTTGTTTAGTTATCTTTTACAGAAATAGGATCATCCTATATTTGTTATTCTATAACTTGCTCTTTTTCATGTGGTGTCTTGGAGAGTTTTCCATGCCCAGGCACCTGGATCCACTGGGGGGTGTGTGTGTGTGTGTGTGTGTGTGTGTGTGTGTCAAAATGTACGTAACGTAAGTTAACCATTTTGCCCATTTTTTGGTGTACGCTTCAGTGGGACGAACTGAATTTACAGTTATAACCACTGTTTTTGCATTTATATCAAAAACACTGTATTACACTCACAACCACTGTATAACTGTACATTACAGTTATAACCACTGTAAACTGCATTTACACTCATAACCACTGTTTCCAAAAATTTTCCACTACTTCAGATATAAACTCCGTAACTACTAAGCAATGACCTCCCCTCCTGCCAGGCCCTGGCAGACTCTCATCTACTTCCTGTCCCTGTGAACTGGCCTATTGTGGGTTATTTTATAATAGGAAATCATCCAGTATTTGTCCTTTTACGTCTGGCTTATTTCACTCCACATGACCTAACGGTTCACCCACAGTGTAGCATGTATAAGAACTCTGCCTTCTTTTTAATCACTGCCTGTTCTTTCATTGTATGAAAGCCACATAATATATATAGTAAACATATATATATACTTCCCATATTAAAAATCTTGCCCACCTTCACCACCAACAGTGGTGAGTGTCTTGGTACACAGATGTTTGTGCACGTGTGAAAACGTTTTCAGAGATCAATGCTTGCAAGGGGAATTGCTGCATCAAAGGATGGTTGCAGTCAAAATTTTGATATCATATTGTCCCCTAAGAATGCTGACCCAGTGTGGCTAAGTGTACTCCACCCCATTCCAGGCTCTGCTATTATCAGTCAGTTAAAATTCCTCCAGGCTGATGGCCATCAAGTATTTTCACTGCCCACTTCCTGGACTGCCTGAGAGGCCGGATATCCCTTTGTCCAGCTACGGGCACTTATAAGCATTTAGTCCATTTTAAATTGAGTGATTTTTTTTTTTCTCCATGTGATGGATGATAAACCCATGTAGCTTGTTGGAGCCATTGTCTACAGAACCTTCCCTCTTAAGAGTTCCATTTTTTTATACAATCAGACCTGCTGTGGCTACCTTGTAGCTCTCTGAGTTTTAGGCTCCTCTTACAGAGGTTTCAAATTTTTAGAAATAAAGTTGTTTTGTATTTCATTGTGACAGGTTTTTTTTTTTTTTTTTTTTAATGTATAGTGCCTTAATCTCTGTGGAATTTCTTTTCTGTTTACCTTTATTGTAGAAAACCTCAAGCATACCCATATATTTAGAAGCAAATCCCAGACATGCAGTTTTAACGGTAAAAGTTTAGCGTGTTGTTTCCACAAGATGCTTTTTTTTACATGCCCAGCCATGTTGTCATCATCACACCTGTGAAAATTCATAACAGTTCCCTTTTATCCTTCAACATCCAACCAGTGGTCACATTTTCAACTGCGTTGTAAATGTCATGTTTTCTTTGAATTAGAAGTGAAATAAAGTTCTCAAAATGCATTTGGTTGGCGTGCATCTCAAGTTGATGGTTACTGTGTTTCTCCATTCTCCTTACGTCTTCTAAATTGGATTTTTATAAGTTAAATTTAGAGTGATCAGACACAAAGTCTCATTTTTTGACTACACTACTTCCTAGGTGGGCTTCTGTTTGCATTTATTTTTATATATGGTATGAGGATCTAATGAATTTTTTTTGCAAATACATGGTTAATTGCATGTTGTACCAACACTATTAATGGAATAGTTCACTCTTTCTTCCCTGTAATTTGAAATGTGACCATTACCTCTCTCTCCCTCTCTCTCTCACACACACACATACACAGAGTTCATTTCTGAATTCTTTTGTGCTCTTGATCTTTGTCTTTGTCTGAGTCATGTGGTTTTAAATCCTGTAGCTTTACAGTTTGTTTTCATATTTAATAAGACAGGTCATCCTTCATTGATCCTTTTAAAGCAATTTGTGGCTTTTCTTGGGCTTATTCTTTGCCACCATAATTTGCCATTTGTCTAATCCACATGCTAAGGCTGGGATTGCAATGAATTTTTAGACTATAATGAATCTTTCTAGCCAGGAATGTGGTCTTTCTTCCACACATTCAGGTCTTTTTTTTTTTTTTTTTAATGTCTTTTAGTACAATTTTATGCTTTATGTAGTTCATTACAGTTTTTGCTAGTTTATTTTATGTATCTTGCTATTTTCCCCACTACCCTTATTTCTGCATGCATTTTCCAGTTGTTTATAGGTGGTGGTACTTGGGAAAGCTGGAGTTTTTATGAGCTGGTCTTAGGCTTGCCCGGGGACATTGCTGAACTCACTTTTTAGAGGTTATAATCATTTTATGTTGATTATTCCAGATTTCCTGGTTGGCAGTGATATCATTTGCAACTGGTTTCTTTTCAGGCTCATGCAGAGTCAAGTAAAACCTGGCTGACGGGAAAATTCACTGAACTGAGACTGCTACTTGACGAAGAGGAAGCGCTGGCCAAGAAATTTATCGATAAAAACACGCAGCTCACCCTCCAGGCATACAGGGAGCATATCGAATCTTGCAAAGAGCAAATAGATGGCATGCACAGCCTCTCCACCAGGGTCTGGAGGATCAGCCAGGAGCCCGATCCCATACAGCTGCTGCAGGTAATGCTGGGCCCCTGCCCCCTCCTCCCCTGCACTTCGCCTTGGTTACTGGGGCATCGAACACAGAGTTTACACTGAGTGAATACACAAAGAATTGCCTGGCCAGCCTGCAGGCTTTCTTGCCCCCACACAAGTGGTAAGGAAATAGGCATTGTTAGGAAGGGCAGATCCTTCTTGGACTAATGACATCATATTTACAGCCACTGTTTTGGGGGCCGGGGCCCTCTGTGTTCCAAGCACTTTCTGTATCTTAGTTCTGATACTTCCTAAAACGCAGCAAAGTGGCTATTCTCACCCCATTGTATGAATGAGCAGTTGAGGCCCAGGGAGGGTGAAGTGACTCGCCCAAGGTCACACAGCTGAGAGGCAGCAGAGCTGTGATCAGAAGCCAGGTCGGCCTGAGTCCAGAGCACAGCCACCTGGCCCTCTGCCTGCTAAGTCTCACTCGAGACCCCCTCCTGGAAAGGCAGGTGTCCTTCCGTCTACTGAGCAGGCCCCAAGAGGTGACTCAGCTTGCTCAAAGGGCAGAGAAGGATGGTACTCCTTGGCCACTGGGATCTGTTGGAGGCTATCACCTTACACGGAGGGAGAGTCTAGGAAATAGCCCCCGTGATGTGTTGCTCTATTAGTGAACATATGTTGTTAAGTGTGGTGCTCCTGTTCCCAAGGAACCACAGGAGAAACCCCCCTCCGGTGTCAGTACCGCTGTGCAGCCCCATGCTCTGGGACTGCTTTCCTGCTCACATGGCCCTTCCCTGGTTCCTTCTTTGCCCTGGCTTCTGGAACTCTCGGAGCTACACAGGTTTCACATGGCTCGGCAGACACCTGGCAGCATATGCTTTGTTTCTCTGCTCACTCTGGCTTCCAGCTTACTTCCCTACCCTGATGTTTTCTTCGCTTAAGTTTTCTCACTGTAAAGGAAACGCCTGCCCTGTTAGATAACCTTTGTTAGGTGCTTTACAGATTTGTGGGACGAGATAACGGTGTCACTGAGTCTAATCACACATTAGGCTTTGGCTGGAAAATAAGGCTGACAAACAAATCGGTCAGTAGCTAACCAGTTAAGCCAGTGCCCGACAAATATTTCTAAGCTTGTGCGTGTACGTGGCCTTGGTCAACTCAGCCTAACAAAAAATAATTCTAGGTGCGTCGCTTTCCTAGGCACCCTGGATATTATAAAGAGGGGCAAGCTGCACAGAGGTGTAGATTTGTTTCTTTAAAAGCGACGGTACTGGGGCACCTGGGTGGCTCAGTGGGTTAAGCCACTGCCTTTGGCTCAGGTCATGATCTCACGTCCTGGGATCGAGTCCCGCATCGGGCTCTCTGCTTGGCAGGGAGCCTGCTTCCTCCTCTCTCTCTCTCTGCCTGCCTCTCTGCCTACTTGTGATCTCTCTCTGTCAAATAAATAAATAAAATCTTTAAAAAAAAAAAAAAAAAAAAAAAAAAAAAAAAGCGACGGTACTTGGGAGGGCTATCTGATACAAAGGGACTCTTCCTTTTGGAGGAAGATGGAGAATATTTTTCTTGCATCATAGAGTTTCATGGCTTGATCATCTTTTTTCTTTATTCTCTGGTGCTGGAACTACTGATTTTCATCATTTACCATTCCTCCCTCTGCTTGCTCACTCTCGTATATATACGGATCTGTACGATACTGAGTAACCTGTTTGTGCCAGGCCCCTGCTTGACATTAGGAGCTTGAGGGTGGGGAGGCATGCTCAGAAATAGCTATTTACAGTGCAGCCCCAGCAAGCTGGCAGAAGTATGTCTAAGAAGTGTCCAGTTCTGCATAGGGACTAAGGGAAGGCTTCTAAGGGGAGGTGACCGTGGAGCTGGGTATGGGAGCATGAGGGGCTCACCAGGGAGATACAGAGGGACAGAGGACATCCCAGGCAGAAAGGAATCATGTGCAATGAGGGTCCGGCAGGCTGTGGAGGGCCGCTAGGGTTTAGCCTGGCTGGAGGCAGGGTGGGGGTATGAAGGGAGGGAGTGGCCTTGGGAGCTGCCACTGGGTCTGGAAGCCAGGCCTAGTTAGCAGAGGGCTGTATGTACCTGGCCGTGGTTTAAATTGTCCTGTAAAGATTTTGGAGCCAGGGGAGCATTCTGAATTGGGAAGTGACCTGCTCAGTTTAATGTTTTTGAAAAGTCACTCTGGGGGTACCTGGGTGACTCAGTGGGTTAAAGCCTCTGCCTTTGGCTCGGGTCATGATCCCAGGGTGCTGGGATTGAGCCCTGCATTGGGCTCTCTGCTCAGCAGGGAGCCTGCTTCCTCCTCTCTATCTGCCTCTCTGCCTACTTGTGATCTCTTTCAGATAAATAAATAATCTTAAAAAAAAAAAAAAAGTCACTCTGGTGACAGAGTGGAGGGTGGACGTTGGAGGCCAAGACTAGTGGACAAGCATCAGGAGGAAGGGACAGGCAGGTCTGAGACATGTGACAGGACTGGTGCGTGGAAGTAAGGGGAATCCAAGATGATGCCCAGCTATGGCTTGAAATACAGATGGCTAGGGAGCTGTTCCCCAAGCTGGCAAAGGTGAGAAGCAGGTGTGCTTGATTTCCTTATTCTATCATAAATATTTACAGAGAACCTACTGTATGTCGGGCCCTTTGTTACATACTAGAGCTGGGGATACCAGGATGGTCCAGGGAGCTTCTACCTTGCAAAGCCACACTTAACCCAGGAAGGCTATTTAAAGAGTGAGGCCTGGAGTTCATCATTGTTTGGTGGGGAAGGTAACAGTGGGGGACTAGTCAGAAAACAGGACAGGTCCCCACGGTGGGGGGGGGGGGCACTCCCCCTCAGTCGGCATTCCAGCTGAACTTCCAGGGTCTTTGGCTTCTCGTGCCCAAGGGACTCTTTCCCCTGGAAAACTGGCCCATCATTCCTTTGGTGCACCTGGATGTCAGGCAGAGCCCGGTGACAATGTATGGAAAGCTTCAGGGCGCCCTACAAGGTGGTGAGCAACTTGGTGGCAGGTGCAGCCAGCCAGTCTCCTTCCTTCCTCCGCCCCTAAGGCCGTGCACAGAGTAGAGCTCCAGGAACATGGAAGTGAGGGAGAAATCAACTCTGGTCCTGGGGCAGAAGTCGGGGGCACAGCCTGGGCTGCTCCCAGATGCCGGGGCAAGGGGGGGCCTGCCCCTTCCGGGCTGGGTTTGTCTGAGGGCGCAGCGGTGACAGCTGAGACAGCACCAACGCTGACGCCCTGCACACCCCCGCAGGAGTACCGGGCTGCCGAGCAGGAGATGCAGCGGCAGACGAGCCTGGGAGAAGTGTGCTACCCCACACCCCTCTCCTTCGAGCCCGTCAAGAGCTTCTTCCAGGGCTTTGTGGACGCCATGCAGAGCTTGTTACAGACGCCACTGGACACTCGCCTTAAAGAGAGTAAGTTGCTGAGTGACCAACCTTGTGTCCTCAGCTCCCCTGCTACCCTTTAACGCAGAGACGAATGTGAAGACCTGAATCCCGTCTCTTCCACCCAAAGGCCAGTGGCTGGGCGGTGGAGGACTCCTGGGCCTAGGCCCGACCCATCCTTCAGACTTCACCTCCTTCCTCTTCGGAGACGGCATCCTGCCTTCCTAGCCATCCTGCTCCACTTCTGCCCCCAAGTCACTCCCAGGATTCTGCTGCATCTTACCTTCGCCCGCTCTGGGCTCCCAGCTAGAATAGCCATCTGCCCACCCCACCCCATCTGGCCAAGTCCCAGCCATCCCTGCGGGGCCAGCCCAGCTGGGCTCACCCGGGAAGCCTTGCCCCATCACCCTGGGCTGGCTGTGCTGGCCAGATGCCCCGCTGCCTCTTCCCACTCCTTGCGCTGCCGGTCTCCGGGCTGGGGCTGTCCCTGAGCTGGACACTCTGTACTTGCCTCCCCCTGCCTGTCATAAAAGCCCAAAGGGCAAGAAGCACTCTTGAGTCCTGCTCCGAGGTCCCTGCAGGGCATAGCACAAAGTAGGTGCTCAGAAATACCTTTCTTCATTCATTTATCTCCGCTCTTAAGATTCCTCCAGGACATCTACGGAGCCCTAAATCTCTGTTACACACTGCAGAGTACAAAAACAAAGGTCTTGCCTTTGTGGTGCTCAGGGTTCTGGGAGCAAGACAGACAGTAGTAACTGAACAAGTCAGCGGTAAGAGCTCTGATGAAAAATACAGCAGGGTGAGGAGAATACAGGGTGACCAGGAGGAGGAGCTTTTTCCTGGGGATGCGGAGCCGGCATCTCTGAGAAGGGGACATCCGTCTTCCCTGCGGTCCGCTGCTGCTTGACTCGGTCGCCTCCTAGTACAGTTAGGCCCTGAGTACTGCTACTGCGGCTGCCATAGTTCCTCCCCCAGGAGCTCTGGCGTCCCTGCTGCCCCACTTCAGGCTTGAGCCTCCAAGCAGGACCTCTGCCTCCACTCACCCTGCCCCATCCACTCCCCACCACAGAGCTTTGGAATCCTAAGAGCGGAGATAAATGAAATGTTCGTGTCTGCCTTCACTCAGACGCCTGCCATGGCTTCCCAGTTCCTGTGCCAGAGCGGGTACCTTAATACCCGTGCTCCTGCTCATACCCTCTGGCTGGGAAAGCCTCCCGTCCTTTTCTCTGGATGTCTGAATCTTCCCTGTCCTTTAAGGGCTCACTGAGGTGCTTCCTCCTCCATGATGTCTCCCTGGATTCCTCTCTTTTCTGTGCGTTGGTGGGTAGCTCAGGTGAGCCTACCTCTCACCTCTTTTACCTGATGGAGCTGTGGAAGACAGGAACCATGGCTTGGGTTTCCCTTGAACTCCCTCGCACTGGAATGAGACCTGGATTTGGCCTTCTCTGATGGCTAATTTCTCATTTTCCATTTTATCCCAGCACTGGCATGTCTGCCAGGCCGTTGCCCCCACGCTTGGCTGTTGAATACATCGTTGATTCGCACGGCCCTCCTTGAGCCCGCTGTCCCGTCCCAAGGTTCAAGGGACAGTCACACTGGCCTGAATCCACTTCCCACCCTCAGAAGTACGCTTCTCCTTAGACCCCAGTATTGTCCTAGGGTATTCCTGTCACCAATTCCTGAATTTGCATTTACTGCTTAAATATGCATGTGCTTCTGGGGGAGAGATGATCCGAATTTCCAGTTCTGTAATATTTTTAGTACATTCTGTAATTTGCTCTGCCTGCATGAGGGCCAGGCACTCATTTCTCACAATCTGTTACAGACACGAACTGCCAGCTCTCGGGCTCCTCGAGCACCAAACTAGCTTCCTTGTTGAAAACAAGCCCCTCACCAGAGCGATCACTCTTCTTAAAATGTAAGCCCTGGGACTGGGGAGCAAAGGGAGGGTGGAGAGGGCCAGGCAGATTGTGGGGGATCACAGAAATGGAGGCACCCCCTTTTTTTACTAACAGACCCAACTTGGGGTTTTTCAACCTTTATTACTATTTTTAAATAACAGAAATAAGCAGCACCTGGCTGGCTCAGTTGGTAGAGCGTGCGACTCGATCTGGGGGTCGTGAGTCTGAGCCTTGCATTGGGTGTAGAGATTACCTGAAAGTAATAATAATAATAAATCTTAAGTACAGAAATAATACATATTCATTGCAGAAAAACGAGGGAAAAAACCCCAAATTTTTTAAAGTCACTTGCCCATAGATAACTACTATTATTGTTTGCCCTGTTAGCTTTCCTTAGTTTATCTATATATATACACATATAAGAATATATTTAATATATATATATTTTACAAATATGGTATCATACTATACATACTGTTTTGTAACCTGTTTTCATTTCATTTCATTTTTAAAGTAAACTTTGAAATCTAAAATACATAAAAGTACAGAAATCAAAGGGGTGCTGCTCCTTTTTTTTGGAAAGATTTTATTTTTAGAGGGGGACAAAGAGGGAGGAGCAGAGGGAAAGGAGAGGAAGAGGGAGAGACTCTGCAGCAGCCTCTGCGCCAAGCGTGGAGCCCATGGCGGGGCTCAGTCTCACAGCCCTGAGATCATGAACTGAGCCAAAACCCAGAGTTGGGTGCTTAACCAACTGAGCCACCCAGGTACCCCAATCATTTTTTAAAAGTAAACATGGTATATAACCTCCTTCAGCCCAAGAAATGAAAACTTCCAGCTCCCCAGAAGCCCTGCTCATGCAGCCTCCTCTTCACTAACCAAGGGTAACTACTCTCCCGATTTCTGACACTGTAGATTAGTTTTGCCGATCTTTGGCCTTTGTAGGACTAGATCATTCAGATTGTACTTTTTGGTGTCTTGCCTCTGTCACTCAACATAATATTTAGGAGATTTATCCATATTATTGTGCATAGAAGTAACTTGTTTTCACTGCTGTAAATAGTATTTCATTGTATGAATACAGCGCACTCAAACTATGGAAGGACATTTTGGATTGTTTCTGGTTTGGCCTGTAGTGAATGTTGCTCTTGCTCTGAACATTCATGTGCATGTCTGTTTGATGCACATATGCAGGCATTTCTGTTGGGTATTTAGCCAGGAGTGGGAGGAAAGGATGCTTACCATAGTCGCTTCATCCAGCACTGTTCCAGAGATCCTATAGAAGTGAAAGCTATAAGGATTGGAAAAGGGGGGGATATCATTATGGTGTCATATAATGTCATGCGATATCATACAATATTATGACATGATTACAGGAAATCTAATATAAGTAAAAGATAACTTAGAATTAAGTGAACTTAGAACTGTTGCATATATCATTATACAAAGCTCAATCCTGTTTCTGTATATTGGCAATAAACAATTAGAAAATGAAATTTTAAAAACATTATTTTCAGTTTTTCAATTTTCAGTAACATCTAAAAAAAAAATCAGGAATAAAATCTTCAGATGTGCAAAACCTTGCTACAGGTTTTGCACTCCAAACACTCCAAACACTTCGACAGTATCTACTAAAACAGACTATCCACGTACCCTACCATCTAGACTTCATTTTCCATGTCTACAGATATGGTACAAAGCAGTGAGAACAATTATTGGGAGTTAGGTCAGCACCACATTTCTGGGATACAAGTTGGCAGTATTTACCAAAGGCCTTAAAAGCAAAATTATCCATCTTAACCCAGTAGTTCCTCTTTTAGGAATGTATCCTCAAACAATAATCAGATGCATAAAGATGTAATTATATTAGTGTTTTCAGGAGCTTTTTTAAAGCCTAAATATCGGATACCTGGGTGGCTCACTTGGTCAAGCAGCTGCCTTTGGCTCTGGTCAGGTCCTGGGCTGGAGCCCCACTTAGGGCTCTCTGCTCAGCTGGGAGCCTGCTTCTCCTGTTTGTGCTCTCTCTGAAAAATAGATGAATAAAATATTTTTTTAAAAAAGCCTAACTATTGAGAAGGGGGAGGGAGAGGTTAAAGTATAAAACACTTAACACAGCAAAATCTTAGGGTCAGCATTAAAACACTCTGATAAAAAATATTATTTGATAGGATAAAATGATCACAAATACAATCAATAAAGTTGAAAAACCAGATTACGCAAAAGTGTGTATGGCATGATACCAATAAGAAAAACTATAAGTGGCAAGTTAAAAACTGGAAGGATATACATCCAAGCGTCAATAAGGACAGGATTTTTAAAATTGAATTCTTAGAAATTGGCAACAAATTCCATGGCACAAATCCAGTGAAATTTTCACTCCTTCCCGTGTCCCCCAGCTAATGCCTTGGATGCAATGAGGGTTAAAAGGGTGGCTTTTCATTTATCCACTGGCAATTCCTGGCATCTCAATTTCTACGGGAAAGTTGTCAGGACCAGCGGGGGCATGGCGGGGTGGGGGGGGGGGAAGCTGGCCCCACCCACCAGGTGTGGCCCCCGATGTCCCCGCCCTCTTGCAGATGCACGCACACCCACCCTGGAGCCCGACACGATGCACGCGCGCCTGCGCCTCTCTGCCGACCGCCTGACGGTGCGCTGCGGCCTCATGGGCCGCCTGGGACCCACGCCCGCGCTGCGCTTTGATAAACTGTGGCAGGTGCTGGGTCGCGACTGCTACGCCGCGGGCCGCCACTACTGGGAAGTGGACGTGCAGGAGGCGGGCGTCGGCTGGTGGGTGGGCGTGGCCTACGCCTCCCTGCGGCGCTGCGGGGCCTCGGCCTCCGCGCGCCTCGGCTGCAACCGTCAGTCCTGGTGCCTCAAGCGTTACGACCTCGAGTACTGGGCCTTCCACGACGGCCAGCGCAGCCGCCTGTGGCCCCGCGACGACCCCGACCGGCTGGGCGTCTTCCTGGATTACGAGGCCGGCATCCTCTCCTTCTACGATGTGTCAGGCGGCATGAGCCACCTGCACACCTTCCGAGCCGCTTTCCAGGAGCCACTTTACCCGGCGCTGCGGCTCTGGGAAGGGGCCATAAGCATCTCCCGGCTGCCCTAGGGGCCACAGCACGAGTGACCGTCCTAGGCTTTCCACTGCTCTGGTCTCACCCGAGCTGATGTGGCTCGTCTACAGTCAGCTACCCAAGCATCCCCGTCTTCCCCACCCGTCATGCCCTGTGCTTTGAAAAGGCTCCTTTCCCAGGCGAGTTTTCAAACAGGTCCTAAAGGCCCCTCTTCTGCCGGGGCACTCTCAAGGG
Source organism: Mustela nigripes (assembly GCF_022355385.1). NCBI lineage: Eukaryota > Metazoa > Chordata > Mammalia > Carnivora > Mustelidae > Mustela > Mustela nigripes. Next base: position 32,600,427 of record NC_081565.1, read on the forward strand.
GCCTCTCCACCACCACCAGAGCACTTACATGACACCACTTTTAGTCCAGGTGCTGACCCCAAGTGAGTCCTAAGCATCCCGACCCTGTTAGAAGGCATCATCCTCTGCCTCTGGCCTCTCCCTCACAGAGTAGTCAGCAATGCCTGGCACTTGGTAGGCGCACAAGAAATGTGTGAATGAATGAGAGCCATCCAGCCCCTTCTCCCTAAAGTCCTTTTGATCTGCCTCTTCCTCTCCACTCTGCTTCAGCTTGTCCCTGTCACTTCTCTTCAGGGTAGCCGCACTTCACGCCTCGGGGCTGGAACCCCCTCCCATTCTCATCCTCCACTGTACAGCCAGAGTGCCAGGCCTAAAATTTCATTTAACCTCTTAGAACTACCAGAAGGTTCCCAAGGACCGCAGGGAGAAAAAGCAGGCACTTTACCTTAGCATTCAAGGCTTTTCTAGTCTGCCCTCAAACTCCCCATGCTCAGCTAGCTTCTACCGCTCTTTTCAGAGACCCTCTGGCACCTTTGCCCTTTGCCTGTCTGAGCCTTCTCCTGGCTTAACTGTCTCAGGAAGTCTCCCCAAACCACAAGAACCTCTCTTACTCTGAGAGCCACAAACCTGGGACCCTGCTTTCCCACTAGGTGGGAAGCTCTCCAAGGGCAGCTATGTCCCATACCCTCGCCACCCTGAAAAGTTCAGGGTGTCCCTTTCCCTCCCAGACAATGACCAGCAGCCGGCTACCACTGAAGCAAAAAGCAGCTGAGCTGAGAAGTCCTCATGAATCACCCAGCCTAACCTCAGTGTACATTTGGGAGAGACTAAGGTCCTGAAAGTTCGTTCCTCAGAGCCCTCCAGCCCCAAGGCAAGTGTTTTACTTGCCCCCTGTCCCAGCTCTTCAGGCCCAGCTTTCAATGTGGGAGATTTTACTGCTTATTCATTCCTCAAGGGATGTTGGGAAAAATCAGCAGGCAACCGTTGCTTAGCAACCACAGGCCATTTCCCCAACTGCCTTGGAACTTAAAGAGGAGGAGCTAAGAGTAAGGTCTGGATAGGCCCAGACATCCCCATGCTCCTCCAATCCTGCAGTTGCAGGCACTGCCAAGAACCCAGAGAACCCCCATTTTCCGTTAAGAAGGCACAGAAATAGAGAAGGCCAAACCAGGAGGACCTCAAGGGCCAGCTCCTCTAACAGGAAGGGGAAGGCCTCTTTTTTGGGTCTGTGCCTTGGTTCTGAAGATGTAGCATTATTTGTCAAACTCCCCAGATGATTTTGGAATCATACTGTGTCAAAGTATCTTAGGTGCTCAGCCAGAGGGTGGTGGCAGGGTGAGGAAGATGCAAAGCTGAAACCCACTCGTGCTCTCGGCATTCGTTAGTTTGAACCACAAAAAAACGCCAATTTCCAACAATTTTCTAAAAATGCCACTTTCATACAGGGCAATGTAATACAAGTGGAAATCAAGGCAGAAGGAACCCTAAGAGTGCCTTTGGTTTTAACCAAATCACTTAAAACTTTAGATGGAGAGACAGCACAGCGTCTAGGCACCCTGCTCCGGGAACGCTAAAAAAAGGGGAATTAATTCTACTGGAGATGACCCCGAGCTGAATTCTGACAGGGCATTCCCGACAGAAGATGAAGGACGCTCCTAACCCTACAAGCTTGTTCATCCCTATGCACACAGACCTACTTCCAGACCGATGGGGGGCGGGCCCAGGTAGTAACAGCACCTGCTGTTTTGCCAGGCACAGTTCTAATGCTTTACAACTATTAACTCATTTGATCCTGACTTATTCCTAGGAGGTACAAAGTTATACCAGTCCTATGCAGGGCAAAACTGAGATCCAGAATGAATATCTTGCTCAAGGTCACACAGCTGGTGGCGGAGCTGGGGTCGTGCTCACGTCCCGCAGGCCGGACTGCTCCGGTGAACATAGCTGGTCCCTGGCGGGTGCCTGCTCACTCCTGTTTTGCCTATGATGCTTTGCTCTAGCCTCCTGAGTCTGCCTCTGGATAACGTTCCTCGAGCTGAGATGAGGTCCTGTACCCAGAGAGGAACTTGAGTTTGGAATGCATGATCAGAGACAGAGCTGGACTATACAGGACAAAAACTGGCTTTGATCCAGTGCTGACTCTGTATCAAGACCTGTGCTGCCAAAAAGCGGCAGTTTCAGTGCACAGTCATGTGACCTTGGGCTAGTCACTTCACCTCTCAGAGAACCATCTGTAAAATGGGGGCAGTGACCCTGCCTTCTAGTATTGGCCAATGGCTATGAACTTGCTTTAAAAACCATCCAGTAGTGTACCATGCCAGGACCCACAAGCCTTCCCAGCGGCCATCCTGTGGTAGCAGGAACCTCCTTGAATATTCTCCATACAGGACCAAAATTTCCCTTGGGGTCCATGATTAGAAGATCACTGACCTAATTCTCCTTCAGATTTATACTTACAGAAATTTCTTAATACAGCAAACTGCTTGCAGATATATTTTTAAATGACATTAATTTTATAGTCTATGATTTAATAAATATGAACACTGTAACCTTTTAACTGTGTTCTTCACTGGGAGTTCACGTTGCGTGTAGGCCCAGACAGGACCTCACTCACCTGGCGTCCCCTCCACAATTTTCTTGTGGTAGACAGCTGGTCCCAGGTTCAACAGTGCTAGTGATGGGGAATTCACTACAGAGTATCACTAAGTGCTTGCCTACATGAAGACAAGCCCTCCCTCCTAGCTGCTCCGATCCAAGACAATATTACGTAGTTGTTGGCATCTCTGTGATCATCCTTTAGCAACATGGAAGCCATCTGTGGTCCCTTACTGATTCTTAGAAATTCAGGGACCCTCCCTTACCTCTTGTATCTCTTCTGTTTCTGCGATTCTCCTTTGTCAGGGAGCAGGGGAAAGTGATGTCAGCCTAGCAGAGGACACACACACAGGTGGGCCTGCACAGCCTGGTCCTGGTGGGCAGGAGTCTACGCTATGAGAAGGAGCCAAGCTGCATGTGAGGTGAGGTTAGGGGTCAGCACGTGGGTGTGGGGCCAAATCTCAGTCCAGCATATCCCCAGAAGCCTGCCTTGGTTCTCCACCACCTAGAGAACAAAGTCCAAACTCCACAGGCTTTAAGGCCATTGCTTCCTCCTTTTTTTTTTTTTTTTTTTTTTTAAGATTTATTTATTTTAAAGAGAGAGCAGGAGCCTGGGGGAGAAGCAGGGGCAGTAGACAAAGGGAAAGGAAGAGAGGATCTCAGGCAGACTCCACACTCCAGTGCAAAGCCTGATGTGGGGCTCAATCTCACGACCCCAAGATCATGACCTGAGCTGAAATCAAGAGTTGGATGCTTAACCAACTATGCCATTTGGGCACCGCTCCTTGCTTCCTTTCTGACCACCTTCTAAATCCTTCATCCGCATGGAGCCAGTCCCTGCCAAACAATCACCTGCATGTCCTTGGACACTCTGGCACCTCCCAAGTCTGTGCCTCAAATCCCAAGATTCCTCCTCCTGTCACTTCCTAACCTACAAGGCTGAACTAAAGTACCACCAGAAGGCCTTCCCTTGCCATGCCTCCCCTCCCATCCCTACTCCCAAGTTTCCCATTCATGGCTCCCATAACCTTTAGAAAACATCTCAGCAATTCACACATAAAGCATACTATTTGTAGAGGTACCTGCACCCAATAGGCCAAGAACTCTCCAGCGGCACTGGTCGGGTATCTCCCACCTGGCAGGTGGTCAAGGACATCTAATAGACCTGAGCTTCCCAACCAGAATGGACTAAAGGCATGCTGGGATATCAATCCTTCCACCCTCAGGTCAGCCAAGGGCAACACAAGATGGCCCGCTGCTACTGGCTGTGGGTGTGCTGTTTACCCACCTGTGGCAAACACAGGCGATAATTTTCCTTCAAACTTCAATTCTTAGCACATCAATTGAACACATTCTCTTTTACACATGAGTACAGCCCAGGACTCCCTCCCCACCCCAACCACACTTACAAATATCAGTGCCTCGGGGTGACTGGATGGTGCAGTCCGTTAACTGACTCTTTGACTTCAGCTCAGGTTGTGATCTCTTGGTCGTGGGATCAAGCCCTGCATTGGGCTCTGTGCTCAGCATGGTGTGTGCTTGAGATTTTCTCTCTGCCTTTCCCACTCCTGTTCTGTCTGAAATAAATCTTAAAAAAAAAAAAATATCAGGGCCTCTGCAGAACCTGCTTTGGGATCCACAGGGGAGGGAGGCTCTATACTCACAAGTAAAGAAACTTCAAGAGGCTAATTATATACATTTGAAAAGAGACTCAAGTGTACACTTCCAAACAAGGCACCAGAGTGACAAGCTCAGATAAATATGCACAAAGATTAGGAATGTGGAAATACATTTGAAAAGAATCGTTCTTGTCAGTATTGGTTCAAAAGAACAAAGGGGAGTCTGACATGGACTCTGAAAGGTTCATGCTGCTGTACAATGTAAAACAGAGGGTCTTTCTCCTTCGCTGGGTTCGTAATTTCATTATGAGTAGGGAAGGGCTGATTTCAGCATTACCACCATATATAAATGTCCCCCTACAAATGCACCATGCCCACACTCCCCGTCTCCCTTACGCAGCCCTTTTACTCCCCCCCATTGCACATATCCCCTTCTGACTTCCTGGGATTCACTTACGGTGCTTATGGTCTGCTGTGCCTCTCTCCCCACCTGGGTGAAAGTTCCGTGAAGAAACGTGGGCTATTCACCGCTGTCTCCTTGTACCTAAAGCAGGCCCTGGCACACGGCAGGCTCTCCCCATTGTGGCGAGGAGGAATGAATGTCCTTTCCTCTCTTTGCTCATAGAGATATGCAGGCTCTCAGCAGCTCTCAGCCCACCAGATGCCTGACCAATCCCTTCTCTTGATGCCCAGTGACTGCCATGCAGCTCACTGGGTACAGAGTCCCAGGGCAGGGAGGGAATAAGGGTAGTGGAGAAGACAGGTCTGGAGGGAAGGAACATTTCAGGTCATGTGGATTGGCTTTATGGGCAGGATGAATGAAGGCTTAAAGAAGAGGACCTTGTACAGCCAGATTTCAATCTCCTCCCTTCCTCCCAGTATCCACACAGCAAATGGACAACAGTGATTTGCTTCTGAGCAAATCGCCCACCCTTCTGGGCCAGCCAGCCTGAAGCAGAAACTAGCATGTTTGCTCTTTGTACCCCTCCTATGGGCTTGCCAGTGCCTGGCCCCAACATGTGTACATCAGGAGGAGCAGCGGATGGAAGCCAGGTTTCGAGGGACCACTGCTCCTATCCCATCTCCCCCAACAGTACCAGCAAGGCAGTTCAGAAAATGGCACTTTATTTTAAGACTTGATTTTTTTGCCATGATTTTCTACCCATTCTTCCATGATGGTGTCGTCTTCTTCAACAGTGACCAGGACTTTCTTGCCCACCAGACTAAAGATGTCTTCAGGAGGGTAGCCTTTGGGCTCACCCACCTTTACCGTGAGCATGTCCAATGTTAGAACAGTGCCTTCTGGAATTTTCACTTTGGCCACCACGGACTTGCCCAGCTGTGGATAAAATGAAGATTCAGTGCCAGCCTCATAGAAATTAACTGCTTCATGTTGTTTTATACCCAAGGTCCCTGACCTCCCCAGTCTTCACAGGTACCCTGGGAGCAGGGATTCTGTTCTCCCCTCGGTGCCTAGAAGAGCATCTCACATCCAGCAGGGACCTGGCCAATGTGGGGTGAATTAGGAGGCTTGGAGGGGCCTCTGGATAGAGCACACAGCCCAACAGAGCCAGGTTCAAATCCCCTTCAGGTTCGTGCAAGCCACCTAAGTGGTGGAGGTTCTCTGTAAAATGGGAGCTAACAGCACCTCCAGTTTGTCAGACGACTATAAGGATTAGCGATGATAATGTATGCAATCTACCTGGAGCACAGAATGCTTCCGAACCATGAAAATTACAATTACTTTTGTCATCATCCAATTCAATCTTACTTTAAACACAGGAAACGGAGGTGCACAGAGGGCAGATAACTTGGCTAAAGTTGCCGGGAACCAGGATCCTGGGTCCTGGCCCATGGCCACTCTGCTCAGTAAAGTGAGACTATGGAGGGCTCACAAGGCTGAGTATGCTGCTACTCAGAGGACAGGTAAGGGGCAGACGAGACAAGCATGTGAGGGGACTAATGGATACCAGAAGCTCATGACCAGCCTTTCTGTGTCTTGTCCAGAAAAGTTGAACAAATCACTGCATCACTCGACATCCTCCATGTGAGGGCCAAGGGATCAATTCTAAAATTCCATGCTAGGACTCAAGTTCTGCCAGTGGATTTACCAGATGATGCACCACCCTGCTGTAGTCACTGTTTGCCCAGGGAGCTGGGAGGTTCGAAACCAAACTAAGGGCTCAACTCTCCTTGTCAATTCTGGTGCAATTCCCTCCCGTTTTCCTCTGCAAGGCAGTTTGTTTCTTTTTACCATGACTTCCGTGTCCTGGTACATAGGCATCTTTAATCAGGCCCTACTAGAATAAAAGATGACAGCATTCCTCATACCTGCCTGGGCTTCGGACTCTGCCTCCCCCCAGACAACCACAGCAGATCAGGAGTGCCTGCACTTCTGGCAGCCCCAGGGCGCCTGGCTCTGGGAACAGAGGCCAAGGCAGGTCTAGGCCACAGCTTCTAAGAAGCCCAGACTGTCAGCGAGGCCTCACCATCCCATCCATCTGAAGGTCAATGCTGCACAGCTCACACTGCTCCCAGGGGAAGATGTGCGTCATCCCCCACCAGCCCTGGCAACAACCCACTGCCCCACCCATCCAGGGTCGCCTCTGTTTACAGATGCCTCAACAACGTATCACAGGTCCTTCCTTCTCTTGATGCCTCATGGAACCCCTGTGGCCGATGGTTTCTCAAGGCTCACCTACTCCAAGGGAGTAGGACTTCACCAGCCAGGCGTCTCATGAGGCTACCCCTGAACCCACTTACAGCTCCTGGAGTCTAGAGCCCTGGAGGCAAAGACTCAAGAGGCTTGGTGGGAAACTACAGCAGGACCCTAGAAGGCCGCAGAAACTGCTAACACTCCCTTAAGTGACATGCTTTTCCCACTGCTAACCTGAGCCCAGACTCACAGGGTCAGTACCGACCCCCGCAGCAGGGAAGCCCATGGTGGCCCCTCCCAGGACAGTGGAGCGGGGCAGGGTCATGCAGAACCCACCTTCTCGTTGCAGGCAATCTCACAGGGCAGCAGCTGCTTGGTCGGGGAGCCCATGGCCCTTTCCACCAGGCGCACAGACCGCACCAGCTCGGCCAGCTCTGCAGGCTCCAGCGAGGCCGAGTGGTCGCTCCCCTTCCAGGTCTTGTCCAAAGTGATGTGACGCTCCAGCACCTTGGCACCCAGAGCCACCGCAGCCACAGATATCGCTATGCCCGTTTCGTGCCCAGAATACCCTATGGGAATGTCAGGGAAGAGTTTCTGATATTCCTTTAAAATAGAAAAAAAAAAAAAAAAGAAAGAAAGAAAAACGGTTAAGTATTGTGACCCTTTACGCACAGAGTGTAGTCAGGCAGATCTAGGCTGGAGTCCCATTTAGGCCTCTCACTGTCTGTGCAAATACAGGCAAGACACTGAGGCTCTCTGAGCTTCTCCTTCTTGGTATAATACCGCTACCTGCCCAGGGCTGCTCCAGATGCGTGAAAAGCACTCGGCACATCGCGATTCTCCCAAAACAATGGCTACTGTTAGCAAGAAGTCTAAGAATGCTTCACATGGCACAAGCCACCAGGAGTAACAACAGAACTACAACCGAATGCCTAAACTCATTCAGAAAGCATCTGTCACATTTAATTAGCCTGAGATGCTGAAACACAAACATCATTGTCAATAATATATACGGCCCAACCTTGAAACAAACCTTTGGTGGAAATGCTAAATAATTAACTAATCTGTGATCTATAATTCACTGAAGAAAACAAAAGACATTCGTCAAGCGGGTCTTGTCATTGAGGGGGACCAGAAAGCATAAATGTAGTAGAAAGACCCAGATGGGGTCTAAAAAAAGATCAGTAGGACAGCTGAGTGGCAAAGGCCCTGAAAACCAGGCCCGAGGGTGAGTGACAGACAAGGGAATGCAGGCTGTGGGGTCAGAGTGCTGGAATATGGGTGGGCCGGCCTGAGGTGGGGGAGGCGGGCAGGCCGCTGACCCTCACTGTGCCCCAGGACATGATGGCATCCTGGGTGAGAACAGAAGGGAAAGGGGGGCGGGCCATATCCAGAGAGAAAGAAAATCAAGGAAAACATCTGGAGTCACATAAGGCAAACTGCTGATGACCGTAATCTCTGTGGGATGAGATTTCAGAGAACGTTAAGCTTCTACAGGACAGATTTCAGAGCTGTTGGAGTTTTTAAAGAAAGGTCACATTTAAATTTTTAAAATGACATGATTTAGAGATGAGCTAGAAATAGAGAAAAAGCTACCACTTGGGAGAGACAGAAGTTTAGGTTAAAAGGTAGCAGTGTATGCTTTCAAAAAAGGCTAATTTTTTTTTAAGTTAAATATGAAAACTGTGTAGCAACATGTACAAAAGTTTAGACTATCGTGGGGGGGAGGGGAACAGAATGTCAAAATACTGTACCAAAAGCAAAATATAAAAGGAAACTAGTGAATTGCAGTATTGGGGTTATATGCCTGTGTATATTTAAAATTCCACTAATATAACTACAATGGTTGTGTAGGATAATTACATATACATGTCTCTAATTAAGTTAAGCTTCGGGTGCTACCAGGAGAAAGGAATGGCGGAGGCCCGAGACAACAAGAGACAGGGGATTCCAGTCCCAGCTTTGACACCAAGCTGCTGTGAGGTCTCAGCCAAGTAAGGCCTTTTCCCTCTGGGACTGGGTTTCACCATCTGTGAAATGGCTGAGGTGTAGGAGACGAAATCCTTCGAGAGAGAAAACTCCCTCAAGGCTGTCTCTATAACCACCTTGAGCCTCATGGAGGCTCAGAATTACAGGCAAAAAATAACAGAGCTGGCCAAGAGCAGAGAGCAGGAGAAGCCAGAAGTTTCGAGACAGTCTCCTACAACTCAGTATGAAGAAAACCCAATGGGTATTTTGCATACCAGTGACCCTACTGGCCTTATTCACAGTAGCCAAAAGGCAGAAGCAGCCCAAATGTCCATCAACAAAGGGAGAGACAAATCACAGGCGGTATATACACACAACGGAATATGATGCGGCCTCAACAAGGAATGAGATCCTGGCACACGGTACAGCATGGAGGAGCCTTGCACATGGTGTGTAAATGTGCGCAGACAGACACAAGGACACATGGTGGGATTCTGCTTAGATGAGGCCTCTAGAGGAGTCAGATTCATGGAGACAGAAGCAGAATGGAGGCTGATGGGGGCTGGGGGAAAAAGGAATGGGGGACTCGGTGTTTAACGTGTACAGTGTCAGTCTGGGAAAATGGAAAAGTTCTGGAAATGGGTGGTAGTTATGGTCACATAGCCATGTGAATGTTCTTCACGCCACTGAACGGTACATCTAAAAATGGTTAAAATGGTTAAATCTTCTTTTACACACACACACACACACACACACAAAAGAGATGGCATACTAAGAAAGGATATGAAGCAGCAATTGACAGACGAGGGACCTCTGATGGCCAATACACACAGCAGAAAGTGTATACAGACAATTATGAGAAGGCACTCCTTAAATCTCATAGGGGGAAAATGAAGATTGGTTTTTAAGAAAAATTAATTTACAATCACCCTCTATAGAATGTACCTGTTTTCTTAACTGCACAGGTGGTTCTGTTCAAATTACATGAAGCAGGTAAAGACTGGTTAGAATTTTGGCTACAAGAAAGGTCCCAGCTTTCCCACGGTACTCAGCTCAAGGAACGCCACTGTGGCGTGGCCCAATCAGACAACGGCCTGCTCACCGCAATGACGCGCAGGTTGACGTCCTCGGGGGCCAGCGGGTATGCACTGGTGCACTGAAGGAAGCAGAAGTTGGGGTTGAGGGGCTTCACGATCTGATAGACTTGCTTCATGGTGTCCATCGACTGCATCCCGCTGGAGATCACCATCGGGCGGCCTGAGTGACCCAACACCAACACCATCAGCACGTTCTCTTGGGGAGTTGGGACTCTCCCTCAACCACACCCCAACTGCTGGTCCCATCATCCAAATGAACTCCACAGGGATCTCTCAGACACTGTGCCAGCCACAGTTGGGGGAGAGGGGAGCCTGGTGGATTCCTGCCCCCAACCCTGAGGAAATGGGAGACTCCCCTCACCCCCAATACTAGTGTTTAGCGAAGTGAGCTGAAGTCAGGAGGCAGAGGAATTTCACAATCCTCGGAGAAAGATGAGCATCTCGCTGGATGAAGAGGCTGCCCAGCATGGGAGGGTGAGGGGGAGCACGGCCCCCAGCTCAAGGGCACAAGGGAGTATGTGAGGCCCAGAGCAGCCACCTCCCAGCCGTGTGATCTCGCATGCCTACTCTATGAACTAAGTACAAAGCATGATAATCCTAGAACCTGCTTCAGTGCTGGGGTTGTCAGGAGGACCAAATGAGAGGATTCATGTTGCAAGACCACTTTACAAACTGAAACAGGCAGAGGTTCGATATTACACTGTATGCACAGACTATTTCTCAAAGTCAAACTTTCTCTAAGAAGCCTTCTATATGCTTCCATATTCTTGATTTCAAGTACAACAATAATCTTTAATTTAAAAGGTTCTTGGGGCACCTGGATAGCTCAGTGGGTTAAAACCTCTGCCTTTGGCTCAGATCATGATCCCACAATCCTGGGATCAAGCCCCACATCAGGCTCTCTGCTCTGCGGGGAGCCTGCTTCCCCCTCTTTCTGCCTGCCTTTCCGCCTGCTTGTGATCTCTGTCAAATAAATACATTAATTATTTAAAACACAAAAAATAAAAAATAAATAAATAAAAGGTTCTTTAAAAACTAACTTATCCTTCATGTCTTTCCTTCCAAAGTCAGCACATGGAAAAACAGAAGTATATGCTAAGTGTAAAGAGGTTTCTAACGCCTGTCTTCAGGAGACTCCTCTGGTGGGCTCTACAAAGGGAATAAAAATGGGAAGATTTGAGCTTCTTCATTTTAGGGCAAAAATTAAACACTCACCTTTTTTGGCTGTCTTCTCCAGATAAGGAAAATTATTAGTGTCCCCAGATCCAACTTTGAAAAACGGAACGTTCAGCTCATGTAGAAACTCAACTGCCATCTATAAAAATCAAAGAGGGAGCTCTTTTTCACTGCTGTTCAAACTCACCATGCTCAGGTCGGGCGAGGAGCCACAAACAGAAAAAACCCTCCTCCTGCCCAGCAAGAGAGACTCTCAAAACAACAACCGGAAAGCTGGGACAGGTGTGTTATGTCCGTCACTTCATTCAGATGCAAACCTGCATTCACAGCAACCTGTCCATTCGTCCAACAAACAGTGCACGCTGGCCTGTACTGGCTTCTAGCTCTGCAAAAGAATCAGACCCCAGGCCAGACCTTCCTTCCCAAGGAGCCCAGGGTCTCATCACAAAGAGCTCATGACCTAATCTTGGTCCAGAAAACCAGGTGGTGAGAAAGTGAGTGTCCCTTGAAGGCCTTACCCTTCACTCAAAACCAAACTGCCAGGAAAGGAAGCCATTTCAACCTTTGGCACGAGTGGAAAAAATGCAGCATTTTATGGCCCAGCCCTGATCCAGTGATCCACAGCCGGCCAAGCCCATCAACCCCCCTGTCAGCCTTCAAACCCTGCTGCCCACAGGAAAAACAAACCTCGTTCACTTTTTTTTAAAAGATTTTATTTATTAGAGAGAGAGAGTGAGAGCGAGAGAGCAGGGGCAGAGGGAGAAGCAGACTCCCTGCTGAGCAGAGAGCCGGATACAGGGCTTGATCCCAGGACTCCAGGATCATGACCGGAGCTGAAGGCTGATGCTTAATCAACTGAACCGCACAGGTGCCCCTCATTCACTTTTTTTTTTTTTTTTTTTTTCCCAACACAACATCACTGCGAGGGCCCTGCACCGTCCTTTACCTCCACCCTGGTTCGTCAGTAAGACTCAGGGTCAGGAAATTGTTAAGTGTCAACAAATGCTAACAGAATCAGTAGGCTACAAGTTTAAAGAGTAAAATCTCAACTTGTTATCAAATTATGAAACCCCCCAAAACTACCTTTTATTACTTTTTTTTTAATTGGAGTTTGGATACCAGAAGTTGGGAGAATCAAGGTCTCAGAATGCTTCCAAATATCTAAGTTCAATCTATTGTAAAATGCTACCCAGGTCTCAAAAGTAGGTTTGGAAGGCTGGATCCTTGCTTCTCACACCTGAATATGGTACAATGATCTCCCAGGGATCTTGCTCAAATGAAATGCAAATTCTGATGCTGCTGGGTTAGGGTGGGGCCTGCAGCTCTGTTTCTCTTAAGTTTCTGGGTAATACTACCACTGCTGCTCCATGAACCCTATTTTGTAAGGAGCTAGGGCTGGAAACCTAGAGGGCACAGCAGTGGCAATTCCACCGTCAGGCTCTTTACATCAACCCGAGGCTGCCCGAGCTTCCTTCCACCTTGCCCGCAGGTGATAAGCTACTCCAATCACTGGCTACACTCAGAAAAACCCACTTTCCTTCCATGTAAATCCTCTAGCATGAAGGTCAGAGCTGCAGGAGAGCCATACTCAGTGCGTAATGAGCCAGTGAACAATTCACAGGCAGTTCACAAACCCCTGGGTCCAAGAGACATCAGCCAGTGTGGCCCGAGTGCCCCTTACTCCCAGGCCTGCTAAGCTGCCTTCGCTGGAGTTCGAGTGGTGTTCCCTGTGCGGGATTTCTCCCCCACCTCTCCTGTCCCCTCCGAATCGCTCTCTCTTACCTCTCCTGTTTATGTATCTCTCACACTGTTAGCCAGCCCTGAAATGGAAGTGAAAAACATCCCTTCTAATGGGTTTATTGAACAAAGTCTACGTCTCCCACTTTTCTCATTCTATCTGGCTGATGGAGAGTGTTTTTCTACCGCAAGAGGGAAAACCCTATGCTAAGTTTTCTTCCTTACAATGTACAACTCCAGAGAGCAGGGCTCATGATGATAAAGTCCCCAACAGCATGAATAGGAGAGGCAGCTGGAGCCTCTTGCAGCAGGAGGAAGGAGGGACCAAACGCAGGAGGAACACTGTGCAGAAGCTCACCTATGAGGGCTGGAAAATCTGCACGGAATTCTACAGATTCTACAGTTTTCAAACGAGAAAGAGGGGGCCCGTTCATCTCTTAAGGGAAAGGGGTGTGTTCGCAGTCCTCTGGAGAACCAGCCCCACCTAGCGGCCATTCCGAACACTGCCGCTTTGGATTAATCGCTGCAGAGGGTGCCAACTGCAGTAATGGGGCAGATTCCTAGGCTGTAGTGCCGGACCCAGGGCCCCTCAGGCTGGGTCAACGCCGGTGGCATCCCCGTTCTCCATGGACTCCCCAGCTTCCCCACCCCGCTGCCCATCCCTTTTCCATGTAGGAGTACCGTGCAGCCAGGCAGCCTCACCATTCTCCTACCTCCCACCCCCCAGCACAAAGGCTTTCAGTCTGTCGGAAAGGAGGGGCCAACAAGACCTTCCCAGGGAATCCACTGGTTTACACTCGCAGGAGAGGGTCCCACCAACAACCTGGTTCCGGAAAATGCTGCACTGCCAGAGCTCCCTCTTACAGGGTCCCAATAAATACAGTTGTCTAGCCTTTTTTTTTTTTTTTTAAATCCCAGTATTTCCCACACTTAACTCAGAACCCTTGTTTATTAGGGGGAAGGGGGTGGGGGAGAGGCTTCATTACTAATAATTAATTGGTAGTAATTACTAATTAATGAGGATGGACAACGCGTGTCCACAGAACCTCCTTGCCATATCCCGGCCCACTGATCTGAGGGGTAACAGAAGCAAGAAGAGGAACTGGGAATTTTCTAAAGCCCCTTCCCCACCCCTCAGCATTTGAGATCCTGTGGAAAAGGGGCAAAGCCCACAGCAATGAGCCGGGGAGAAGAGAGGGTGCTGGAGAGCTGCCCAGCATGAGGGAATGAGGAAGGGGGAAGTACAGGGACAGTCCCAGTGGCCCTGTCAGAGCACACCACGGCTTGGGTAGAGGGTGCTCTGCTAGCGGGGTAGCAAAGGAAAGGAGAAGGGAGGAAAGGGGGTACCTCTCTCTGGGGTACCCAGCTCTGCTAGGACAGGACACTTGTGTGCGAGGGCAGCATATCCTTCAGGAGCCATCTCGACAGTTGTGGCCTCTACTGGCTTTCTCAAGAGAACTCTCCATTTAGACCTAAGGAACTCTGTTCATTTCAGTCCCGTTCCATGTGTCTCTCAGCAGCTCTGACCAGGGCTCTGGTAATTATGTTAGCCTTGATAAAATCCCACCTCACTGAAACCTTCCCTCAGCATATGAGGAATACCACTGAGAGGAGAAACGAGGCACTTGATAACTGGCTGCTGCCCACAAGGAAGTCAGGGCTAAATACCCGGCGCCACCTGCCAGGTACACACAGAACAAGTGACTAACCCACTTCTTACAGCCAGGCAGACAGGACATGCTGGTTCAGAAAAGGGACCTGGCCAGCGAATTAACTCTTGTAAGGCTCTTAAGAATGCATCTCCGGGGCGCCTGGTTGGCTCCATTGTTAAGCGTCTGCCTTCCACTCAGGTCAAACCTGCTTCTCCCTCTCCCACTCACCCTGCTTGTGTTCCCTCTCTTGCTGTGTCTCATCAGATTAAAAAAAAAGAAAAAGAAAAAAAAGAATGCAGGTCCCCTCATTACCTATGCCTGGGTCAGCCTGGAGGACACTTGGGAAGCATGGCATTCCGGGGCACAGATACCGCCCTGTCCAGATAGCGTGAAGCAAAACAACTTCAAAGGACTCTCAGTAACAGAACGCCCGACCACTCACCACAGCCATGGGGGCTGGGCATCTTTATCACCCTGTCTTGGCAGATGGCACAAAAAAGGTTACACGACAAGCCTGAGCTCACAAAGGGTGAGCACCAGAACCTGAACTCAGAGCGTGTGGCCACAGAGCCCGTGTCGCCCACACCACACAGCAGGGCTTTCCTGGGGAGCAGAGGGAAAGGAGCCGAAGGGTAAGGCTGAGAGGCAGACCCCGACCACCAACACCCGGGCTCTTCTCCATCTCCCAGCTGCTCCTGCTTCTGCCTCAAAGCCACCTAGGAGTGAACGACATGAACAAGTGACCTTTCCTAAGGACACGATGCCAGGAGGTGCCCTCTCTCCTTCAGAGGCCACATCCGGCAGCTGAGGCACCTGGCAGCGTGGGTTGAAAAGGAAAGCCCTCATACCAGGTGCAAGTAAGTGGCCTTCGTCCTATCTTCTCTGGGTCTGCATCAGAGCTGGGAGAGCCTGTGGACAGCAGCTTATTCACACACAAAAGGAAACAGAGGCCCAGAGAGGGAAGGGGCTCGCTAGGCTCACACTGAGATCAGCTCAGAGCAGAGTCAGGGCAAGAAGCCAGCCAGATGTCCTGACGCTCAGCCTGGGTTGCCCTCCTTAACTGTAGCTAACATCTGCTCAGCGATGGCTGTGTGCTATGCTTTATGTCAATAATCACAGATAATCCCCACAACAACCTTGCAAGATGGGTTCAGGTACTAACTGTGCTTTTGCACAGAAGCACAAAGAGGCTGAATCACCTCCACCTGGACCCACCAGGGATGAGAAGCAGAAGCATATTCAAACTTGGAATCAGACCCCGGAGTCTGCAGGCTCAACTGTGAAACCTGGGTGTGCACCATTCAGCATGGGGCTCCCCAAGGTTTGGCACTCTTAAAAATGACTAAGGACGCTTGGAGCACTAGGTATGGTACAAAAACAATGAATACTGTTACACTGAAAAGAAATTAAAAAAAAAAATAGCCTGACTACATGTATAGTAACAAGTGCTTAAATTGACACAGGCACATACAAAGTTGGGATGTTACTTTGTAGACATCTACTTTGTATCTTCGTGGTAAATCATATGATGAAGAAAAATTATGAATATATATACCATGAGAACATTGGTAAGAGTGATAAATTTTTAAGTGGCTTTCATTTTGGAAAATATTTTATAAATTCTAAAACCACTGAGAATATATTACAAATAAATGATTTCATTTCAGTGTAAGAATTTCCTGTAAATAAATGTATCTAAAGATTTGTTTATTCAAAAAAAAATGACTACAGACTCTACAGGGTTTTTGTTCATGTAGGTTCTATCCATTTACGGAATTAAAACTAAGGTATTTGGGGCTTTTTAAATTTTTTATTTTGAAATAATGATAGCTTGACATGAAGCTGTAAGAAATAATACAGAGAAGATCCTCTGAACCCTTCACAGAGGTCCCCCTATAGTGACACCTTACAAAACCAGAGTACAAAATCACAACTGGAAAAGTGACATTGACGGGGTCTACTGATCAGATTAGATGTCACGATTTCTACAAGTATTCATCTGTGCGGGCGTGCATCTAATTCTATGCAGCCTGACCGTGTGCACAGACTCAACCACCAGAGTCACATTCAAAACTGTGCCATCATTCCAAGGCTTTCTGGCCACATCCACTCGCCTCCTTTCCCCTCCCTAACCACTGACAACTGCTCATCTGTTCTCCAACTCTGTAACTTTGCCATTTGCTACATACACTCAACGATATAGTATGTAACCTTTTGAGACTGGCTTTTTCACTCCATGTAATACCCTGGAGAGCCATCCAAGCTGCAGCACTTATCAGCAGTTCATTGCTTTTTATGGCTGGAACTGCTCCCCTGCTAGAGAACTCTCTGGGTTGTTCTAGTCTGGGAGCTATTACAGGTGAAGTTGTCGTGGACATGTGTGGACAAGGTTTTGTATGAATTTTAAATTATCAAATGACACCTGGTGGGCTACGCGTTAAGCATGTCTAGTTTGTGTTGTTTTTTTAGGTATGCAATAAATGGTTATTTTTTACGGAGCTATAATTGACACATAACAGTGTATTAGTTTTGGGTGTACAAAATGATTTGATATACACACGTTGTGATATGACTACCAAAAAAAGTTCAGTTAACATCCATCCCCACACACAGATGCAAAATATTTTCATGTGTTGTCCAGCTTACAAGAAACTACCAGTACACGGAGTAAATTGTGATAGAATACCACATGTGAACTATATTAAAATAAGGTATGTTTATAAAAAGGAGAGTACTGTATATTCCAGAGTGATTACACCTTTCTGCAGTCCTACCAGCAGCCTAGGAATGCTCCATTTTCTCCGCATCCTTACAACCTTTTGGTGTGATTGTCACTTTGTTTTACCAGACTGATAGCTCTGTAGCAATACCACATTGTGGTTTAAAATGGAGAAATTTAAAAAAATATTTTATTTATTTATTTATTTATTTATTTGAGAGAGAGAGAAAGCATGAGCAGGAGGGCAGAGGGAGAGGGAGAGAGAATCTCAAGCAGACTCAGAGCTGAGCAAGGAACCCAATGCAGGGCTCAATCTCACAACCCTGAGGTCACGACGTGAGCCAAAACCAAGTCGGACACTTAACTGTGCCACTCAGGCGCTCCTAAAACTGAGAAATTTTAGAATAGACAAGCACAAAAGAAAAAACATAAATTGGACATCATTAAAACTGAAGATGTTTGTGCTTGCAAGAATACCATCAAAACATGAAAAGACAACCCAGAAGAATGGGAACCATTTCTGCAAACCAATGCCTGACTAGGGGAGTCATATCCAGAATATATAAAGATAGATAACCCAATTAAAAATTGCCAAAGGATGTGGGTGCCCGGGTGGCTCAGTGGGTTAAAGCCTGTGCCTTCAGCTCAGGTCATGATCCCAGGGTCCTGGGATCGAGTTCCGTATTGGGTTCCCCACTCGGTGGGGAGCCTGCTTCCTCCTCTCTCTCTGCCTGCCTCTCTGCCTAATTGTGATCTCTGTCAAATAAATAAAATCTTTAAAAAAAAAATTGACAAAGGATGTGACAGACATTCTTCCGAAGAAGGTATACAAATGGCCAATAAGCACATGCAAAGGTGCTCAACGTCAGGGAATAGGAGTCAAAACCACGATGAGATGCCATTTCGCACTTGCTAGGACATCTAGGATCAGAAAGTCAGATTCTTCACAAATGGTTGGTGAGGACATGGAGAAACCCAGATGCTCCTACACTGCTGGAAGGATTAGAAACTAGGTGCAGCCATTTTAGAAAACAGTCTGGCAACTGCCCCAAAGTTAAACACAGAGTTACCACGTATGCCCAAGAGAGTAAAAACATGCCCGTGCAAAACCTGTACCTGAACGTTCATAGAAGCATTATTCCTGCTAGGCAAAAAGTGGAAACGATCCCAATGTCTACCGGCTGATAAGCAGGTAAGTAAGACCCAGTCTCTCTGTGCTCGAGACCGTTACTCAGCCATAGCCAGGAGCGAGGCACATGAGCAACACAGACAGACCCCGAACACGTCACTGCGTGGAAGAGGCCAGAAACACAGGACCACAGGCTGTCTCATTCTGTTTACCGGTAACGTCCGGAAAGGGCAAATGTACTGAGACAGGAAGCAGTGAGAGGCTGCCCTGGACAGAGGGAAACAAGGGGACTGAGAAAGGACTGTAAATGGGTACACGATAAAAATGCACAGAAGTCCGCTCTGGTGAAGGCCACCACAACTCTGAAAATACTAAAATCAACTGAACGGTAAACTGTAATTGGTGAATTGTGTGGTCTGTGAAAGGAGTTGTTACTAAAATAAAAGAGCATGAAGCACACCTTTCTGTAGCCACTGCCAGAGGAATGACGTCATCACACACCACACACCCTCTGGAAAACAACACTATACACTTGGGAGAGAATGACAGTGAAGAAGGTAAATCACATTTGAATATCACTGTGAAAACAGTGTGGACCTGGTAGACCTTCTGAAAGGCATCCTGACCCCCCCGGGGTTCCTGAACCACACTTTGAGAACCACTGTCATACTCTTCCCATTACTCTCATTTGTTATTGTTGCTTTCAGGTGTCACTGCCATGGAATTCCCACGTGACCATTCTTCCACTTCCCCTTTGGTCAGGTTTTAGTAAAACTGCCCTGGGGAAGCGACAATGCGGTGGAGGGTCAGGGAGTAACACCACCAAGGTTGATTATTTTTATTATTTTTTTTATTTTTTAAGGATTTACTTATTTGGGGCACCTGGGTGGCTCAGTCGGTTAAGCATTTGCCTTTGGCTCAGGTCATGCTCCTGGGGTTACAGGACAAAGCCCTGCAATGGGCTCCCTGCTCAGTGGGGAGCCTGCTTCTCCTTCTGCCTCTGCCCCACTCATGTTCTCGCTCGCTCACTCTGCTCTCCCTTTCTCTCTCTC
This sequence comes from Mustela nigripes, assembly GCF_022355385.1. Lineage (NCBI taxonomy): Eukaryota > Metazoa > Chordata > Mammalia > Carnivora > Mustelidae > Mustela > Mustela nigripes. The sequence continues at coordinate 32,619,806 of NC_081565.1, forward strand.
AAATAAAGAATGAGAGCGTGTGCTCTCTCTAATAAAGAGAGAAAGTGCATCACATGCAAGCTGGGGAGAGGAAGAGGGAGAGAATCTCAAGCAGACTCCCTATAAATGTGGAGGGCTCAATCTCACAACCCTGAGATCATGACCTGAGCCAAAATCAAGAGTCAGATGCTTAACTGACTGAGCCACCCAGGTGCCTAAGACTAATTTTTTTAAAGATTTTATTTATTTATTTGACAGAGAGAGAGAGAGAGATCACAAGTAGGCAGAGGGGAAGCATGGAGAGAGGGGGAAGCAGACTCCCTGCTGAGCAGAGACCCCCCCCAATGTGGGGCTCGATCCCAGGACCCTGAGATCATGACCTAAGCCAAGGCAGAGGCAGAAGCTTTAACCCACTGAGCCGCCCAGGCGCCCCATTCGAGACTATTTTTAACAAACAGGTTAGGACTTAGTCCTCTAAATGAGAGTGCTTCTCAAATTCATTCCTCTGGGAAAGGCTGTATGCAAAGACAACACTAGAGACCCAGAACACTGCCATAATCTTTGGAAATTCATTCCAGAGCTTTGCAGTCCTGTCTTTTTTTTTTTTTTTTAACTTTTTTTATTAACATATGATGTATTATTAGCCCCAGGTTTACAATTCACAGCACTCACCATAGCACATACCTTCCCCCATGTCCATAACCCAACCACCCTCTCCCTACCCCCCTCTCCTTGGCAACCCTCAGTTTGTTTTGTGAGATTAGGAGTCTCTTATGGTTTGTTTGCCTTTCCATCCCATCTTGTTCCATTTATTCCTTTCCTATCCCCCAAACCCTCTATATTGCCTCTCAACCTCCTCATATCAGGGAGAGTGTATGATAATTGTCTTTCTCTTACTGACTTATTTCACTAAGCATAATACTTCTAGTTCCATCCACGGCGTCGCAAATGGCAATATTTCATTTCTTTCTTTCTTTTTTTTTTTTTTTTTAAGATTTTATTTCTTTTGAAAGAAAGGAATGTCTTGTTACTGACTCATTACTAAGCCAATGGGACCCAAAGTTTCACACTCAGCACAAGAAGGATTGGTAGTTTCCTTAACCCAAATCTGCCCTCTGAGGATGAAGGTTTGGCTGTCTGAGTGCTTGAGTTCTAGAGGATTGCCAGAGAGCAATCCCAAATTGCTGTGAACCCACAGTATATGACACAAGTACAAAATGAAAACAAATGCCACTTTCTAGGTGTGACCTTCCTTCCGAGGCACTAAGCATGTACCAAGATCAGGAAGTACTAAGATCAGGAGGTACTAAGGGCCAGGATCTGGGTCCACAGGGAACACACAGACAGGGTCCCATCTTGAGACATGTGCTTCATGTATACGGTCTCATCCGCTTCAGAAGACAAGCCTGCGGGTGAGGTCTCTTAATCAATGCCTTGCCATTTCCCTAAGAGGAAACAGGCCCAGGGAGATGAAAGAAGAGTGTGTTCAGGTGGGGGGTGGGGTGGGCGGTTAGCTAATTAGTGACTACGGACACTCTCCCTGTGAAATGGGGAGAACTGTGCTATTTGAAGAGGTTGTTAAGAAGAGTGAATGAGGGCGCCTGGGTGGCTCAGTGGGTTAAGCCACTGCCTTCGGCTCAGGTCATGATCTCAGGGTCCTGGGATCGAGTCCCGCATCGGGCTCTCTGCTCAGCAGGGAGCCTGCTTCCTCCTCTCTCTCTCTGCCTGCCTCTCTGCCTACTTGTGATCTCTCTCTGTCGAATAAATAAATAAAATCTTTAAAAAAAAAAAAAAAAAGAAGAGTGAATGAGTTGTGATGTTTAAAATATCTAGCAGAGAACATGGTACATCATAAATACGCAAAAAATGTCAGTTAATAGTAGAACCAAAAACAACACCCAAGTCTTTCAGTTCTTAAAGCATATGCTCTTTCCTGCTTAAACTTTTTTGATTTTCAGATCCTATAAGAATCTGATAAAAACCACTAACCCTCTCTTTTGTTTGGCTCCTTCGTTTATTCCTCCAACAAATGTCTCCCAACCACCGACTACAGGCCAGGCCCCAGAGATGCCTCCATTCAGCTAGCAGACTGGGATGGAAATGGGAGGGTTAACACACCATTACTCAAGTAACGAGAGACCAAAACAGGAGGGGTCTGAACCAAGCTGGGGAACAGGAGGAATTCCCTGAGGAAGTGTTAAGCTGGGATCAGAAAAAAGCCCAGCCACCTCTTCAGGAACACTTTCCTCAAAAAATCTGTCTCCTGGTCCCCAGAGCAGCTCTTAGGCCCAGAGGCTCTCCACCCACTTCAAGGCAATAAAGAGCAAGGCGGAAGCCCAAGGCTCCACTAAGCTCCACGAAGCCACACACACCTGGACTGATGCCCAGGCAGAACTGAAGGACCGGGGAAAGCACACTGCACCTTCGAGACCCACTTCCTGCACGTGTGACTTTGTACAAATTTCCCAACCCCTCTGAGCCTCCATATCTTCATCTGCAAAGTGGGGCACAGTAGGGATAAAATATATTTCCTGTAAGGAAAGATGCTCTGTAAGTCATAATTCAAAAGTAGGAAATTATGATCATCAAATGCACAACTGGGTCTGAAGACTGCCAGGCTTATGAAAGCTGTGAATTAAGGGATGAATCTGTCCACAGAACTGAGGCCTGGACTTGTCATTTCCCCAAGATGCCTAGGTTCTCTGCCTCCCTGCCCCTGTTAAAACCACCAACAGCCTAGGCGACCAACCGCCCAGACTCGACTTATGTTTCCTTTCAACTGTTTATAAAACATATTCTGGGATTGGAACAGGGACACAAATGGTCAGGGAGGCCTACAGAATGAACTGGAATCGATTCAACTACTCTGACTGACCAAAAGTATTCCAAAAGTTTCAAGAGCCATATAAATGCTCATAGGTTTCATCTAATGATCAATTTCTGCAAAGCCACCCTAAAGAAACAACACAGAACACAGAAAAATGATGTTCATCTCAGCATAAGTTAGAAGCACAAAAAAACCCTAGAGTAACCTGCAATGTACACAAGTAGAGAAATAGTTACATTATAAATCCTCAAAAGATTAATTACATTGCTGGGGCACCTGGGTGCTGCAGTCAGTTAAGCATCTGACTCTTGGTTTTGACTCATGATCTTGGCTAGTGAGACCAAGCCCCAAGTCAGGTCTGCATTCAACACAGAGTCTCCATAAGTTTCTCTCTCTCTGCCGCCCCCCCCCCCCAGCTCCCCTCATCCTCACACATATTCTCTCTCTCAAATAAATAAATACATTTTAAAATTAAAAAAAAAAAAGAAGAAGAAGTATCACATTGCTATGAAAAACTTTAAGAACAGGGTGTCTGGGTGGCTCGGTGAGTTGGGCAATGGACTCTTGCATTCAGCTCAGGTCATGACCTCCGGGTCGTTGAGATCAAGCCCCACATCAGGCTTTGCACTGAGCTGACCACGGAGCCTGCTTACGATTCTCTTTCCTCTCCCTCTGCCGCTGGCCCCACTCACTCAAGCCCGTGTACATCTCTCTCAAAAATTAATAATAGTTTTTGGGGAAAAAAAGGAACTTAAAGCAAAAGATGTGAGGACTTATGTCACTTATATCTCAGTAAAGCTGGAAAGAAAAACCCAGATATGGGTAAAAACTTCTTGCATAATGTTAAATGGGAAAAGCATGCACAGAACCAAATTCCGTGCACAGAACCAAATATTCACAAATATAGCAACCATGCAATGCACATAAGACTTAAATCTATAAAAAGAGCCATCATATAGCGATTACGGGTTAGTTTTTCCTGTTTCTAAACTTTCTAAGATGTTTATTATTTTTACAATTAAACTTTTGCATTTGAAAAAGAGTACACAAAGGAAATCTCAAAGGGGCAGGTCACAGAGCAGACAGGACCTGAGACGTGGTACCTGCTGGACCCTTCCAGAATGCCAGCATGACCATTCTGTGAACCACTCAGGATGCCTACCAGTGCCCCCCACCCAAATCTGCCAAGGCCACGCAGCAATGGGTGGAACCCTGTCAGAAGGGAGGATTCCTGATTCCTAGTCCAGGCCACTTTCCACTGGGAGAAAACTGCTCCGGCAGGGGTCTCCCAGAAGCTTGAGGGACTCAGGGATGCCAGTGTGGCTGCCCCCTACTCCCAAAGACAACTTGTTTAGAAACTTCTGGTACTCCGCCCACAAAATCCCACTGGGCCTCTGCCTCTCCTGGCCTCCCATTCAGTTGGGAATTGATACGGTTTATGTGATCGGGAACGCTAAGTCTAGAAAGCACAAAAAAGGCTCAAATAAGCAATGGCTGGAGTTGACTCCAGGCCTAGCAAAGGACAGAGCAACACCAAGGGCTCACCTCATCCATGCCTGAGGCGGTGAAGAAGATGCCGATCTCCTGGGCATATCTCTGCAGCTCCTTGTACTGGGCATGGCTGAACTCCAGGTGGCGCTTGTGCTCCCCATACGTCTTCCCCCAGGAATGCTTGGACATATAGGGCCTCTCCAAGGCTTTCCGATTAAACTTGTACTCCAACTCACTCTTCTGGAACTTGGCACAATCGGCCCCACACTCCTGCAACACACAACAGGCTCCTTTCAGTGGCCTGTCGTGGATTCTCAGAGAAAAGGGAAATGCTAGGGCAACAGCTCTGACATCAGTATCTTTAAAAATAAGGTTGACTGGGGTGCCTGGGTGGCTCAGTGGGTTAAGCCGCTGCCTTTGGCTCAGGTCATGATCTCAGTGTCCTGGGATCGAGTCCTGCATCGGGCTCTCTGCTCAGCAGGGAGCCTGCTTCCTTCTCTCTCTCTCTGCCTGCCTCTCAGTGTACTTGTGATTTCTCTCTGTCAAATAAATAAATAAAATCTTTAAAAAAAAAAAAAAATAAGGTTGACTGACAGAGGCAAAGAGGAAAAGGAGAAGCAGAGTCTCAAAGGAAGAGAAGGCTGGGAATGGGGCCTTCCCCTACTGTCCCCCCTTAAAATGCAAAAAGGAAAAAAAAATGTGATTTTTTTTTTCAGTTTATTTTATATTAAAAATAATTAAACAGCTAAGGAAGACTTTTAAGTTGGGTAACTCCGCAGAGGACAACAAAATGAGCACTGGACCAGAACTGAGGGGAAGTCAGGATGTGACTCTCACTCCTGCCTGGATAAGTCAGTCCCGCTTTCAGGACTCAGCATTTCCATCTCCATCAACAGCTGCTCTGGGCTCACTCCAGGACCTGGAGCAGCTCAGAGGAGCCCCTCATGGGCCAGGAAACAAACAACTCTGCTTTAGCTGTTCCACGCTAGTGCTTTTCTGCATGGCATCTTAGTTGAACAAGAGATTCTGGGGCAAAAAGGACAAAAACAAGGACTTAGATAGGCCCAGGCCTTACTGAACAGAAACTATAACATGAAAGTTGGATTTTCCAGCTATAAAAGCTCTAATTCTATTGCCAGTCAGCCCCCGATCTCTCACAACTGCTTTTAAAAACCAGTCAATAGGGGTGCCTGGGTGGCTCAGTGGGTTAAGCCGCTGCCTTCAGCTCAGGTCATGATCTCAGGGTCCTGGGATCGAGTCCCACATCGGGCTCTCTGCTCAGTGGGGAGACTGCTTCCCTTCCTCTCTCTCTGCCTGCCTCTCTGCCTACTTGTGATCTCTCTCTGTCAAATAAATAAATAAAATATTTAAAAAAAATAAAAATAAAAATAAAAACCAGTCAATAGAAATACGGAGAAGGGGCACCTGGGTGGCCCAGTAGGTTAAAGCCTCTGCCTTCAGCTC
>NC_081565.1:32925966-33171467 GCF_022355385.1 Mustela nigripes
TCATTCCTGTTGTCAGTGAGCAGGTCAGCTTTGTGAGAGGTATAGAGTTTGGCAGTTTTGCTGGTATATTAAAAATTCAAGCTGTTTGGCAATAATTAGTTTAACTTGTGGTTTGTGGACTTATGGTTGATGCTCTCTGTTATTTTAAAATAGGGACAGCCAATATAAGGACTTCTGATATACTCCATTGTCTTAATAGGCCAAAATGAGGGGCTTGAACGTTCTACCAAGAGATAAAATTTAGGACATTTTTTTACTGTTTGGAGGAAAAATGGGATATATAGATATCTGTAACTCTATCCTTGGGGAAGCTTAAAAAACCTAGTTTAGTTTTAGCTGTGGCAACAGAAATGATCCATGTTCATCAAGGTAGGGAAGAGTCCTGTCCTGTTACACTGTCTTCAGAAGCTGAGACTTGAAGGATTAAAGTATTTGTTCAGTTTGGGTACCATATTTAAGGGGGATATTGACAAGTGTATAGTGTCCAAAATAGGGTGATCAAAATGGAGGTCTTCAATTGACATGTGAGGAACAGTTGTCAGAACTGATTAGGTTTAACTTAGAGGACTCTTGTAACCGCCTGCAAGTGTAAGTGCTTCCCTGTGGAAGAGCGGTTATACTCGCTGTGATTTGCTTTGGAGGGCAGAACTTGGAACAGTGGGTGACAACCTCAATACAGTGAGGGAGATTTCAGCCCAGTACCATGCGTATATTTAGCAGTTTGCACTTACAGAGTGTTGGCACGTATTTCATGTGAATCTCGTGGTGACTCTGTGAAATGGAAAAACTTCCCAACCATGTGAATTGCTGCTTCTAAATAGCAAAACAGTGGAGGGGTTCAGAGACGGAAGGACCTGACCAGGATATATTAGAGAAGCACTGTAGGAGGAGGGAAGGCATCGAATTAAAGACCTTTAAAGTCCTTATGATTTTATGGATATGAAGACTCATGGTAACTTTGTCTGCAGATTTTGGACTCAGCTTTGGGCTGTAAAGCCTATACTTTGATTTAACAAGTGACACAACAATTTTTTTTTTTTAAAAAGATTTTATTTATTTATTTGAGAGAGAATGAGTGAGAGAGAGCATGAGAGAGGAGAAGGTCAGAGGGAGAAGCAGACTCCCCAAGGAGCTGGGAGCCCAATGCGGGACTCAGTCCTGGAAGTCCGGGATCATGACGTGAGCCGAAGGCAGTCACTCAACCAGCTGAGCCACCCAGGTGCCCTAAGATTTTGTTTGTCAGACCGTGTACACACATGTAGCAGGGAGGGACAGAGGGAGAAGCAGGCTCCCCACTGAGCTGGGAACCTGATGATGTGGGGCTCAGTCCCTGGGATCATGACCTGTGACCTGAGCCGAAGGCAGATGCTTAACTGACTAAGCCACCCAGGTGCCCTGTCATGCAACAGATATTTATTGATAACCTATTGTAATGCCTTCTTGCTTAACGGAGGTTTATTCCTGCATCGATGGTGTGGCTGCCGCATGTGAATAGAACTTGGGTAGTGAGTTTGTAGAAGTTAGAGAAGGTGTGTGTGTTGGTTTGCACAGTGGCATGTACACAGAGGGCACAAGACTGAAGGAGTCAGGCCACTCCACATTGGTAGGTGGCAGCTTTAATTATCAAGGGACCTTAGGAAGCTTGTCTTGGGTGGCTGCGAGATGAAGCCATCTCTGCATCCACCTGCCAAATCTTAACAGTTTATACAGAGGCTTAAGTGGGTTCAGTCCCGTAGTCAGGTCAGATGGCCTCAATGACACCTTACTCTGTCAAGGATTTGTCCTTGCAACAGCTCCCACTGTGGGACTGGTGGGCAGAATGAGCATTCCAAGAACAGTAGGGGATGAGGAGTGTAATTGCCCAGGTCTGCCTCGCAGGTCAGCTGGCCATCATGTCCTCTCAATTACTTCATCAACAGTGTCCCCTTTGGGAGACATTAGAAAAGGCCCTCATTCTCTGGGCTGACTTAGCTTGGGAGAGGGAGAGAGACTGTCTAGCAGACTCCCCACCCTGAGCATGAAGCCTATTGTGGAAGTCTAATGACTCCTGAGATCATGACATGAGATCAAGAGTCAGACGCTTAACTGGCTGAGCTACCTGGGCGCCCCTATATCATGTTTTTTTGGTTAGTTTTTAAAGAGCTTCTGCATAGTTGAGAAAGATTAAAATTATTTGGGCCATTAAATTATTTAGGTCATTTGCCTATAAAGCAAAGCCTATCGAATGCTTTTATAATCTAGAATAGAGGTTCCCCATGATCACTAGGAAGGTGATAAGGGAAGGGGGGTGGTGAAGGACTATTAGTTATGAAATAAGTCATGAGCATGGCAACTAGTTAATATTACTGTGCTGCATATTTGAAAGCTGCTAGGAGAGTAGATCTTAAAAGTTCTCATAAGAAAGATTTTATAAACTATGTATGGTGACAGATGTCACCTAGACTTATTGTGATAATTTTACAATATATATAAATATCAAGTCATTATGTTAGACATCTGAAACTAATACAGTGTCAGTTATACCTCGGAAAGATACATGTGTACACATGAGTACTTGTGCGTGCATACATATATGGGTGTGTGCATGTATTCACACATATATGTACACACATGTGCCTGTATTTCTTAGCTCTGTCCACAGAAAGGGCCTTGAAGTGAAGAGAACCCAGTGGCAGTGAGCATACCTGGTGTCCAGATCTTGGACTCGGATACTGTCCCCCCACCGAAAGGAACCAGGGCCCTACAGAGAAATAGCTGATTCTAGGGTTGGGGCAGGATGGCCACCAGGTGAGTTTGGAACATTCTGTAATGCCAGAAATACGTAAGTGTTCAAAACTGATAGAAGTGTGTCGCACAGCTTGAAAGGACTCCTGCTGGCCAAATCTGAGACACTTTGGGTGAGCACCAAACTCATTAAGGACACTACTGAGTGGTAATGCCATTGGAAAAAAAATTAGGAATCTGCGTCTATATCTATAATTAATAGGTACATGAGTGAATGAATGGTGGGGAGGGTAGGCTCTTGCTTACACTAGACTGCCAGTTTCCACGTGATAAATTTAAAGGGAGTAAAGGAGTAGAAAAGTCACCATGATGAACATTTAAAATTTTCCATCATAAAGACTTTAAAATTAGGAAAATGCACATTTTATGGCTTTTGATTAATATTGCTATCCAGTAGTCTCTTAATTGGTATGTCAGACCTGTTTTTCTCCTTTCTAACACATTTTAATAATCAATTTTTTGAAGATTTTTGACTGTATTTTTAACTCTTGTGGCTATGCCCTGCTAACATTCGAGAAGGAAGAGTGGTATTTTTGTTAGAATTTGGAGATTAGTGGAATTAAGGGGTGCTGTAGTATTAACTGACCTTGATGTGTTGAAAGTAGGTAAGGGAAGGCAATGATAGGAATATGTCGAACCAACTGTGGACAAATAATGACTGCCTTCTCTTTCCACTGGGAGTTGTGGCAGTTCTTAGAGCAGGGGGCTTGGCAGTAGCAATCATCCTAAAGACATACTTGTAAAACTGCAGACTTGCTGAGAGAACCAGTTCTAGAGGATAAAGATCCTTAGGTATTTGAAGTCCTCAAAAAAATTGAGCTTTACTGAGAGTATTTCTGTGCTGGGAGCTGAAGATATATAGCTAAATATAATCTCCACTCACAAGTTTACAATCTCATTGTTGAGATACTGGCTCTCTTGGTGGTGATGGAGTAGAATGGAGGGGGACAGAGTTTCCCATTTGAGAGTGAATTCTGTGTTGTCTCTTCTAGTGTTGACTTGCTCTTGACTGCCCTTTCCATGTTGTCTGTTAGTGCCCGTCTCCCTGTCTGTAAGACCCCTCCCCTTTTTACTCTGGCACTGCCCTCCTTTTCCTTTTTTTTTTTTTTTTCTCCCCTCCTTTGTCCTCTCAACAATATGGTGGTAGACTGAGTAACAGTTCCCACTAACACATTTTAGTGGATCACTGTGGATCCCGTGATGTATTACCATACATAGCAAAAGGGACTTTGCAGATTGATTAAAGACCTTGAGATGTGTGGGAGATTATTCTGTATTATCCAGGTGGGCCCAGTGTAATCACAGGTACTTAAAAAGCAGGAGAGAGTCGCAGGGAGATGTGGTTATGGAAGAAGTCAGAGTGATGTGAGAAGCTGCTACTGCCGGCTTGGGAGATTGAGGAAGGGAGTTAGGAGTCAAGAAAGGCAGCCTCTAGAAGCTGAAAATGGCAGGTAATAGATTGTCCCTTAAAACTCCTGGGAAGGAATGCAGCCCTGCCCTTGACTGTAGCCCACTGAGACCTGTGTCAGACTTAGAAACTACAGATCTGTAAGATAATAAATTTGTGTTATTTTAGCTAGATTTGTGGTAATAGGCTACAGCAGCAATACAGAATGAATATAAGCATCCTACACATGGTTTTGGGTTCAAATGTACTTGATGAATTGATAGTTTTTTTTTTTTCCTTAAAAATTTTTTTTTAAGATACAAGGTTATTTAATCATGGTTTTGTCTTTCATGTAAATGTATTTATGTCCGTTAAAGAGTACATGCTGATAAACTTAAGATATGGGAAAAATATATTGTTCTAAGTCACAAAAAAGGAAACCTAAAGAATTAACCTTTCTTTCTTTAGGACCTGTTATGGAATTTGATTATGCAATCTGTGAAGAGTGTGGTAAAGAATTTATGGATTCTTACCTTATGACCCACTTTGATCTGGCAACTTGTGATAACTGCAGGTACTAATTTCCGATGACGTTCTCAATTGCTAAAGTTTAGTGTTAGCATGTAGGTTTAGGGCAAAACAATAATTAGATCCATGTGGATTTAATATTCTTAGTAATTACGATTTTCATTCTAGCTGTTTCCTAAAATTTCTCTGGTTTCCATTTTGCCAAAGAAATACAGGAGATTTGTGTTTATTGTGGTGATGATGTGCCCTGTATGTAGGAGGGATGGCCTGGTTTGGCCGTAGATCTGTCTTCCTTTTTGTGGGTGGGTCTTTACCATCTTTAAGTCTTTTCTTCCCCCAGGCCCTGCGGGTCCCCTGTGTCTTACTCCAGGGTTTGTGGATACCTTGGTCAGAGGTTTGGGGCCTTCAGTGACAGGAGGGGAGTGAAGGGGAGAGAAGAGATGAGGAAAAGTCCCATTCTTCTCTCCTCCTTTTCTTCTCCTCCTAGGCTCTGTCCTCTTTGTCAACCCAGTTTAATGCTTCTCATGCCACATGGTTGTGTCCCTGCTGTTTACCCTGCATGTCCTGTGTTATATGTGGTAATTTACTTCCCAAAAGCTATCCATCCGTACTTTAAGAAGTGACAGTACTGTGGATCTTAACCACTGTGTGTCAGTGGGACCAGAGACCCCATCTGAGATTCTTACTTAGCCCTCTTCTCTGTTCCCCGGTCCTCCTTGGACCTGCTACCCTAGATCAACTGCTCACCTACCTGGAGGACCTGCCCTTTCTGAGTCCCTGCTGTGGCTGTCGGGAGACATCCCCACTGACTTGTTCCTGGGTAGAGTCCTGGGAAGAGGCATGGGAGATGTTGCTGGTCTCACGATCAGATCTGTGGCTAGAAATGTTTCCCACCTGTTGGGAGTTACAAGTTAAAACTCCTTTCCCTCTGATACACAGTGGTTAAGATCCACAGTGCTGTCACTCTTTAAAGTCTGGGTGGATAGCTTTTGGGAACTACATTACCACATACAGTCTTACTTAACATGAGAAGATGGAAGCGCCTGATGTATCAGTTAAGAGAAAGTTGTGTAGTAGTCTGGAAAAATTCTTTTAAACTTTAATTAGGAACACAGCCCTTTACCCTGTTTCTTTTCAGTATCTTCAAAAAGTTTAATTTTAGTAGAATGTCATTTATCTGTCCCCTCTTTTAGCTTAAAATTCCAAGTTATTTAGCTCTCATAAAGTTCTTCACAATTTTTAAGTCTCCCCTCCCCTCCCTGACCTATACCTCATTTCAGTAAAGGCCAGCTTCACTGGCTGTTTCTTTTTATCTTGTGTTTAATTCCAAATCCATTTGGCTCTGTGTTCATTCCATATCCTTGCTTCACCCCCCGTCCCCTCGCCCACCATGGCTTCTGCTGAGGCCACCATCAGCCCTGGCCTGGAGCACGGCACTGGTGGTCTTCTGACTGGCCTGTGCCCCCCACTTTGTACCATTGTCGTCTTCCACGGAGACATTTTAGTCAGAACCTTTCAAAGGTTTTTAATCCGTGTAGACTAGAACTGTCTCTACACTGCTTACAGGGCTTCCACCTGTCTCAGACTTGATCTCCTGCCTTCCACCTCCTGCTCCCTGCCCGCCCCCTCCTCACCACCGCTCCTCCCTTAAGCCTTCTGGTCCCACCAGCTCAGTTGCTGTGAGTCCAGTTGCAAAGTACACTCCTGCCCTAGAGCCTTTGCACTTGCTGTTCTCTCTGCTCAAGATGTTCTTTCTTCAGCTGTTTAGAATGTTCTCTGACTTTTTAAGGGCCGCACTCAAATGCCCCCTCATTGGTGGCCTTCTTGGATTACCCAGTCTATCAGAATTTCTGTTCCTTTACCATGCTTTGTGTTTCTTTATAGCACTTTTCTCTGTCATTGTGTTTGCTTATTGAGTGTCTTCTCCTAACCAGAATGGGAGCTTCATGAAAACAAGGCTTTGTTTTCTTCTTTGCTATTTTTCTGATACCTTGAGTAAGACCTGGCATGTAGATGGAGAACCAATAAATGAGAAGAACCGTGTAACTGACAGCCTCCATTTTTACCTTGGCTTTGAAACAACTGAGCCAGTTGGAAACTAAAGTGTATTGGGCCAGTTGGACCTTGTATACTCAAATTCCTTCTATCCCACTGACCCTGACTTTATGCTTTGATTTATGTTTTCTTACCCATTGAGTCTTAATTCTCATTTACATTTTCTATACTCTTAGTAATTTCAAATCCATTGTGGCGAAGAGCTACTTTAAATAAGTAAAAAAGAAATTCTTACTAAATGACCGGGATCTGCTGCTAATCTAATATAGCTTCTCCAGATTAGTAAAAGATAAAGTATCTTAATGTTTAGAATTTTTATGCTGCTAACTTGACCATGAGAGTTGAAGAAAAAAATTTTTTTTTTTTAGATTTTAATTTTTATTTATTTATTTTTACTAACATATAACGTATTATTTGCTTCAGGGGTACAGGTCTGTGAATCACCAGAGTTACACATTTCACAGCACTCACCATAGCACATACTGTCCCCAGTGTCCATCACCCAGCCACTCTACCCATTCCCCCCACCCCCCAGCAACCCTCAGTTTGTTTCCTGAGATTAAGATTCTTTTGGGGCGCTTGGATAGCTCAGTGGGTTAAGCTTCTGCCTTCAGCTCAGGTCATGATCGTCATGATCTCAGGGTCCTGGGATCGAGCCCCATATCGGGCTCTCAGCAGGGAGCTTGCTTCCCCTTCTCTCTCTGCCTGCCTCTCTGCCTGCTTGTGATCTTTCTCTGTCAAATAAAAAAAAAAAAAGAGTCTTTTATGGTTTGTCTCCCTCCCGATCCCATCTTGTTTCATTTTTTCCCTCCCTACACTTCACGAACCCCTCACCCTGCTTCTCACATTCCTCATATCAGGGAGATCATATGATAATTTGCATAATATGCTCTACTTCCTCTAGTTCCATCCATGCCGTTGCAAATGGTAAGATTTCATTTCTCTTGATGGCTACATAGTATTCCATTATATATTTATATATATATATATATATATATATATATAATCTATCTCACATCTTCTCTATCCATTTATCTGTTGATGGACATCTATGTTCTTTCCATAGTTTGGCTATTGTGGACATTGCTGCTGTAAACATTCGGGTGCACATGCCCCTTCAGATCACTACATTTGTATCTTTAGGGTAACTACTCAGTAGTGGGATTGCTGGATTGTAGGGTAGCTCTATTTTCAACTTCTCGAGGAATCTCCATACTGTTTTCCAGAGTAGCTGCACCAGCTTGCATTCCCACCAACAGTGTAGGAGGCTTCGCCTTTCTCTGCATCCATGCCAACACCTGTCATTTCCTGACTTGTTAATTTTAGCCATTCTGACTGGTGTGAGGTGGTATCTCACTGGGGTTTTAATTTGTATTTCCCTGATGCTGAATGATGTTGACCACTTTTTCATTTGTCTGTTGGCCATTTGGATGTCTTCTTTGCAGAAATGTCTGTTCATGTCTTCTGCCTGTTTCTTAATTGAATTATTTGTTCTTTGGATGTTGAGTTTGATAAGTTCTTTATAGATTTTGGATACTAGCCCTTTATCTGGTATGTCATTTGCAAATATTTTCTACCATTTTGTCAGTTGTCTTTTGGTTTTGTTGACTATTTCCTTTTCTGCACAAAAGCTTTTGATCTTGATGAAGTCCCAATAGTTCATTTTCACTCTTGCTTCCCTTGCTTTTGGCGATGTTTCTAGGAAGAAGTTGCTGTGGCTGAGGTTGAAAAGGTTGCTGCCTGTGTTCTCAAGGATTTTGATGGATTCCTGTCTCACATTGAGGTCTTTCGTCCATTTTGAGTCTATTTTTGTGTGTAGAATAAGGAAATGGTCCAGTTTCATTCCTCTGCATGTGGCCATCCAATTTTTCCAACACATTTATTGAAGAGACTGTCTTTTTTCCATTGGACATTCTTTCGTGTTTTGTTGAAGATTAGTTGACCATAGAGTTAAGGGTCCATTTCTGGGCTCTCTATTCTGTTCCTTTGATCTATGTGTCTGTTTTTGTGCCCATACCATACCATCTTGATGATTACAGCTTTGTAATAGAGCTTGAAGTCTGGAATTGTGATGTCGCCAACTTTTTTTCTTTTTCAACATCCCTCTGGCTATTCAGGGTCTTTCCTGGTTCCATATAAATCTTAGGATTATTTGTTCCATTTCTTTGAAAAAAAATTAATGGTATTTTGATAGGGGTTGCATTAAATGTGTAGATTGCTTTAGGTAGCATGGACCTTTTCTTTCATGAGTACTTTGTAGTTTTCTGAGTACAGATTCTTTGCCTCTTTGGTTAGGTTTATTCCTAGGTATCTTATGGTTTTGGAAGCCTGCTTCCCCTTCTCTCTCTGCCTGCTTGTGATCTTTCTCTGTCCAAAAAAAAAAAAAAAAAAGATGGTTTTGGGTTAGTTGTAAATGGGATCGACTCCTTAATTTCTTTTTCTTCTGTCTTGCTGTTGGTTTATAGAAAAGCAAAACTGATTTCTGTGCATTGATTTTATATCCTGACACTTCACTGAATTCCTGTACGAGTTCTAGCCATTTTGGAGTGCAGTATTTTGGATTTTCCCCATGAAATATCTTATCATCTGCAAAGAGTGAAAGTTTGACTTCCTTTTTGCTGATTCAAATGCCTTTTATTTCTTTTTGTTGTCGGATTGCTGAGGCTAGGACTTCTAGTACTGTGCTGAATAGCAGTGGTGATAATGGACAGCCCTGCCATGTTCCTGACCTTAGGGGAAAAGCTCTGTTTTTCCCCTTTGAGAATATTTGCTGTGGGTTTTTCATAGATGGCTTTGATGATATTGAGGTATTTATCCTCTGTCTGTACACTGTGAAGAGTTTTGATCAAGAAATGATGCTATACTTTATCAAATGCTTTTTCGGCATCTATTCAGAGTATCATATGTTTCTTGTTCTTTCTTTTATTAATGTATTGTATCGCATTGATTTGTGGATGTTGAGCCAACCTTGCAACCCAGGAATAAATCCCACTTGGTCGTGGTGAATAATCCTTTTAGTGTACTGTTGGATCATGTTGGCTAGTATTTGGTGAGAATTTTTGCATCCATGTTCATCAAGGATATTGGTCTGTAATTCTCCTTTTTGATGGGGTTGTTGTCTGGTTTTAGGGTCAAGGTAATGCTCATAAAATAAGTTTGGAAGTTTTCCTTCCATTTCTATTTTTGAAACAGTTTCAGGAGAATAGGAATTGTTTGGTAGAATGTTTGGTAGAATTCCCCTGGGAAGCCGTCTGGCCCTGGGCTCTTGTTGGGGGATTTTTGATTACTGCTTCATTCTCCTTACTGGTTATGGGTCTGTTTAGGTTTTCTCTTTCTTCTTGGTTCAGTTTTGGTAGTTTATATATCTCTAGGAATGCATCTATTTCTTCCAGGTTGTCAAATTTGTTGCTGTATTGTTGCTCATAATATGTTCTTAAAATTGTTTGTATTTTTTTTGGTGTTGGTTGTGATCTCTCCTCTTTCATTCATGATTTTATTAATTTGGGTCCTTTTTCTTTTGTTTTTGGTAAGTCTGGCCAGAGGTTTATCAGTCTTACTAATTCTTTCAAAGAACCAGCTCCTAGTTTCTTTGATTTGTTCTCTTATTCTTTTAGTTTCTCTTTCATTGGTTTCTGCTCTGATCTTTATTATTTATTTTCTTCTGGGTTTAGGCTTTATTTGCTGTTCTTTCTCCAGTTCTTTTAGGTGTAGGATTAGGTTGTGTATGAGACCTTTCTTGTTTCTTGAGAAAGGCTTGTATTTCTATATACTTTACTCGCAGGACCACCTTTGCTGTGTCCCAAAGATTTTAAACAGTTGTGTTTTCATTTTCATTTGTTTCCATGAATTTTTAAAATTCTTCCTTAATTTCATGGTTGGCCCATTCATTCTTTGTAGGATGCTCTTTAGCCTCCATGTATTTGAGTTCTTTCCTCTTGTGATTGAGTTCAAGTTTCAAAGCAGTGTCGTCTAAAAATATGCAGGAAATGATCCCAATCTTTTGGTACCAGTTGAGACCTGATTTGTGACCCAGGATGTAATCTGTTCTGGAGAATGTTCCATGGGCACTAGAGGAGAATGTGTGTTGTGTTGCTTTGGGATGGAATGTTCTGAACATATCTGTGATGTCCTTCTGGTCCAGTGTGTCATTTAAAGCCTTTATTTCCTTGTTGATTTTTGCTTAGATGATCTGTCTATTTCAGTGAGGGGGTGTTAAAGTCCCCCACTATTACTGTATTATTGTCGATGTGTTTCTTTGATTTTATTAATTGGTTTATATAAGTGGCTGCTCCCATGTTAGGGACATAGATATTTAAAATTTTTAGATCTTCTTATTGGACAGACCCTTTAAGTATGATAGAGTGTCCTTCCTTATCTCTTATTATAGTCTTTGGCTTAAAATCTAATTCATCTGATATAAGGATTGCTGCCTCAGCTTTCTTTTGATGTCCATTAGCATGGTAAATTATTTTCCATCTCCTCACTTTAAATCTGGAGGTGTCTTTGGGTCTAAAATGAGTTTCTTATAGATATCATATCAATGATATGATATCATATCATATCAATGGGTCTTTTTTAAAATCCATTCTGATACTCTTGTCTTTTGATTGGGGGCATTTAGCCCATTTACATTCAGAGTAACTATTGAAAGATATGAATTTAGTGCCATTGTATTGCCTGTAAGGTGACTATTACTGTATATTGTCTCTGTTCCTTTCTGGTCTGTTACTTTTAGGCTCTCTCTTTGCTTAGAGGACCCCTTTCAATCTTTCCTGTAGGGCTGGTTTGGTGTTTGCAGATTCTTCTAATTTTTGTTTGTCCTGGAAGCTTTTTATCTCCTTCTATTTTTAATGACAGCCTAGCTCAATATAGTATTCTTGGCTGCATATTTTTCTTGTTTAATGCTCTGAGTATATATCATGCCAGTCCTTTCTGGCCTGCTAGGTCTCTGTGGATAGGTCTGCTGCCAATCTAATATTTCTACTATTGTAGGTTACAGACCTTTGTCCTGAGCTGCTTTCAGGATTTTGTCACTGAGACTTGTAAGTTTTACTGTTAGATGACAGGGTGTGGACCTATTTTTATTGATTTTGAAGAGGTTTCTCTGTGCCTCCTGGATTTCGATGCTTGTTGCCTTTGCTGAATTAAGGAAATTCTCTGCTATAATTTGCTCCAAAATACCTTCTGTCCCTCTCTCTCTTTCTTCTTCTGGGATCCCAATTAGTCTAATATTGTTTTGTCTTATGGTATCACTTATCTCTTGAATTCTCCCCCTCGTGATCTAGTAGTTTAACTCTCCTTTTCTCGGCATCTTGATTCTCCATCATTTGGGCTTTTATATCACTAATTCTCTCTTTCTGCCTCATTTATCCTAGCAGTAAGAGCCTCCATTTTTTATTGCTTAAATATTTATTTATTTATTTAAGAGAGAGTGAGTACACAGAGCGAGTGGGAGAGAACCTACGTTGAGGGAGAGGGTTAGAGGGAGAGGGACAAGCAGGATCCCAGCCAAGCAAGGAGCCTGATCCGGGGCGGGCCTCTATCCCAGAATCCTGGGATCATGACCAGAGCTGAAGGCAGATGCTTAATGACTGAGCAACCCAGGAGCCCCAGGAAAAACTATTTTAAAATAATGTTTTGGCATGTATGCCTCTAGGTTGTTGGACTATTTAGAAACATAGTTTATTTAAAATAACTAATATAGTACTGGACTTAATTTGTTTTCAGAGATGCTGATGATAAACATAAGCTCATAACAAAAACAGAAGCCAAACAAGAGTACCTTCTGAAAGACTGTGATTTAGAGAAAAGAGAGCCGGCTCTTAAATGTATTGTGAAGAAGAATCCTCATCATTCACAATGGGGTGATATGAAACTCTACTTAAAATTACAGGTCTCTGATATATTATACTCCTTTTAATCCCTCGATCAGGGGAAGTTTTAATGGTAAATTTAGTAGTTTAGTTTAGTTTTGCTTATAGAGTTAAAAAGATTGTTTTCCTTCTGTTGTTCTGTATATGGGTCACAGTCTTAAGTAATGAATTTTTGGTGTACTTCGGGGCAACATTAGGTAATGTTACTGGTACAATTTGGGAGCTAAGTAGGGAGTAAAAGTTGGGCCCCATTTCTCTACCCATCCATCCTTCACTGAAAATCCTAAAAAGTTTCAGGAATTTCACAGATGCCTGAAATCTAACTCCACTTGGGAAAATGCTCAAGTGTCTCTGTAACTCTCCTGTGTCTCAGAGTAGATCTTTTCAACTCCTGGTCTTGTAGTGGTATGTGGAGATAGTTATTGCTTAGTGTGAGTGCCTTGGGTCAGAGCCTCCTGTATCTATTGCAGAAGAGTACAGACATCCTACTTTTGTGCCATTATATTAAAAAAAAAAAAAAATTGAGTGGTATTGCTTTACAGCAGGCTGATTAGAAAATACTAGAAAATCCTAGTAGCTTCAAATAAATTTAAGAAACTACATTGTAAAGCCAATTGTTTATTGAATTTTATTAAACCTGAGGCAACATTAATTAGAAGAATCACCATTATTTTATGTATCATTAAAAATGAAAAAATGCCAACCTAATGCCTTGTTATCACTTGAAGCTTTTATCTTCTTACTAAAATAGTGTCATTAGATTTATCATAGTCTTTTTTATTTTTTGCTGTATATTATGCTTGTGCATACATATATAAGAAATGCAACTACACCAGATTTATTATAGTATTCGTAAACTTCTTTGCATTCAGAGTCCAATTCTTCTGAACCACTTTGTGACTCAGCTGTTAAAGCACTGGTGAGCCAGTTGCTGTTGCTGCAGCATTTCAGGGGTGTAAGAGTGTGGAGAATGTAATGTTTGAGAATTTAGGAAACACCAGGATATTGTTTGATCATGTCAGGAGAAAATTTGAGTTTGGCTACCTTGATTTGTATTTTTGTTCCCTTAATGTATTGTGAGAGAGGTACTGAGCATAATTCTTAGTGTGTTTGTTAGTCTCCTAAACGTGAATAAATATTATAAAGAGTAAAGATACTAGAATGCAAAGTTTTTAAGCTAGAATAAAGACTTTAGGTTCTTCAGGTACCAGTTAAAAAGAAGAAAAAGTTAACATTCTAAAGATCAGAAGTCAGTACTGGACCAAGGAGGAGGAGAGCAGTAGTGACTGATTCTCTGTGGAGAGAGGTTTCTGGAGATGACCTCCATATTCACATAGGCTGTGGCTGACTGGTCTGCAGATTTTTTTGGTGAGTGTGACAAAACTCATCCGACCCACAGGCTACTGATACTTCTGTGGATTTATGTGACAACAGAGAAACAAATACAATCAGAGCCCAGGTCTTGTACTTACCATCTAATTCAGCATACATTTACTGAGGTTCTGTAGGCTTAGATAAAGATGTTATTAGAGTTGTTTCTTAGCACAATTTAAAATCTTCA
Organism: Mustela nigripes; assembly: GCF_022355385.1. Taxonomy (NCBI): domain Eukaryota; kingdom Metazoa; phylum Chordata; class Mammalia; order Carnivora; family Mustelidae; genus Mustela; species Mustela nigripes. The sequence continues at coordinate 32,940,155 of NC_081565.1, forward strand.
GAATTTCAAATACTTATAAAATCACCCTTGAGTGAGATCATGTTTTGGTGTCCGTGGATTTAATCATTATGACATTATAATACTTAACTCTGAATCATGGCTTATTTAAATCTGGATTCTGTGTTGTAGATTGTGAAGAGGTCTCTTGAAGTTTGGGGTAGTCAGGAAGCATTAGAGGAAGCAAAGGAAGCTCGACAGGAAAACCGAGAGAAAATGAAACAGAAGAAGTTTGATAAGAAAGTAAAAGGTAAGTGGAGGGGTGCCTGGCTGGTTCGGTCAGAGCGTGAGACTCTTGCTCTTAGGGTTGTGAGTCTGAGTCCCACATTGGGTGTAGAGATTACTTAAAAAAATAAGGTCTTAAAAAAAAAAAGAAAAGGAAAGGAAAAGGAAGTGGCTACATTGATCTCATGAAGGACTGTATTTTACTGACTTGCAAAAAGACTTTACTAAGTAGTTCTTGTTTAAAGATCTGTCACCGGTAGATTGGAATGTTTTTTTATTCAAAGATAAGACTGAAAGTTTGCCCTCAAACTGAAAGTTTGAGGCTCTTGGTGCAAACTTCAGAGTATTGCAGTTCTAAAAAGCATGTAAATCCTCTCACAGTGAATTACGTGTTTATATAGGAACAATGGTAGAGCAGGGATATATCCTTGGTCGAGGATTTGGCATCTGTTCAATCTTAAATATGATTAACTGGGTTATAAAAATGATATCCACCAGCAAACCTTTCAATTGCTTAAAATGAAAAGATCATGCCTAAGTGTTAGTCCTCTGATTGAGTAGCTAGAAGGAGCCTTCTTATGTCAGCAGGTCTAATCGTTCTTTTATATGTGAATAAAAGGTAGAGTGACTTGTTACATTGGTAGTTATTAGTGACGTGGGACTGGAAGCAGGCTTTCATAACCGAAAGTCTGCATTGGTATATTCATTCCTTTGTCAGTACATCTGTCTGTCCATTCCTTTGTCCATCTTTCTCTGTACCTGTACACCCATCTATGTATGCCTCTGTGCATAAGTCTGTCCAGTCATCCATCTGTCCAGCCATGCCTCTGGTAGCGTCACCAGGCACTGCGCTAGCGTCCGTGCTGGGGGTCGAGTCAGTCAGAAGAGAAAGTAAGCTTAACCCTCTGTGGGAGTGTGGTCAGTGCTGATGGCGGGCAGCGGGGGCTGGCGTTGGAGCAGCAGGAGCACTCCGTGCAGACCGCCGAGTCCCTGGATAGCATCTCGCTCAGTAGGCATCCGTGTTCTCCCACAGGAGTTGTAGAGGCCCGCTGTCGTGTGGGGTGCGTCTGGATGGCATGTATCTTATGTATTTACTGGGTTTATATACATCCATTTAAAATGAGTGTCTTAGCCATAATAAATAAATTTGCTTATGTGTTTAGGATTTAGAAGAGGTTTTGGAAGGTAGCTCAGATGCGTTAAATATTACAGCAACAAAAATTGTAAGCCTGCCTTGTTTCTTCTTGTGAGGATCTTTTTTCCCTCTTTCCATGACAAGATTGTGTGCAGTGCAGAAAGGCTGGGAAACTGTGAATAACTTGTAGTAGTAGTCTCCTGCCCAGAGACCATCAGTAGTGACATTTTAATGTCTGTTTTTCTAGTTCTTTTCTACACATAGACTCTTTAAAAATATTTCTTTAAAAAATGGAAGCACCGTTGATACTTACGACGTTTATCAAAACCCTTATAATAAACATCCTCACATATGTCTTTATATAAAGTCTAGTGACTTAAGAGGCCAGCTCCTGAGTCAGGGGGCAAGTGCACTTCTCTGGCTTGGTTAGATTTCCTGTGGCAAACTGTGCCGTCTAGAAGCATTTCATTGGAGAGTCTTCCCCATGTGAGCCACTTCTGTACCGGGTCACTGGAAACCCTGGCAAGGACCACCTGAGGGGCTTTGGAAAGACTTTTTTCAGTTTAGTCCTCTCCTTTAATCTTCCATTAGACTATGTTCACCTGAGGTTTTGCTTCAGCCCTTCCTTCTTCTGGCATCAAGGAGAGCCTTGAGGGGGAAAGTAACAGAAGCTTCTTACTGGGCGTGAGAGAGGACTGCAGAGTTGCAGACTCGTTACAGACCAGCCTGGGGTCGTCAGTAACTCTAGCTACCTGAATCGTCTCCACTTTTCCCTCTCTGCTGCCCCTGAAGCCACTTCCTGATGTTTTGGTGCAGACTATAGTATATGGATAAGGGCATTAGAAACTGAGTCCTGCGGGGCACCTGGGTGGCTCAGTGGGTTAAAGCCTCTGCCTTCGGCTTAGGTCATGATCTCAGGGTCCTGGGATCGAGTCCTGCATCAGGCACTCTGCTCCTCGGGGAGCCTGTTTCCTCCTCTCTCTCTGCCTGCCTCTCTGCCTACTTGCAATCTCTGGCTGTCAAATAAATAAATAAAATCTTTAAAAAAAGAAACTGAGACCTGCAAAGTGATGAAATACTTCAAAAAGGAGGGCGATCTGTAATTTTTCTTTAGATACGATCTCTGTAGTTTAGTCAAGAGGTCATCTGAATGGGGCTAAGTTCCTGTAATTTGACTAACAGTAGAAGATTATAGGATCTGTTTTATACTTTTTTCTATAAGAATGAAGATAACAGTTCTTTTAAGATTTATATAATTTTTATAGGTATTAAGGAAATATAAACTCAAATGTAATTGGCTTTTTTTCTCACTACATTAAAATGCAATTAATTACCAGATAAAACTATGGTTTTTTCTCTTCCTGGAAGAGTTTTAATTTGCCCTGAATTTTTTCATGGACCCTTAAGACTGGTTTCTTAAATTCATTTCCTTTCTTGTTGGGATGAAGCATGTCTTTTTGAGGAAATTTTTCTGAGTGGATGTATTTTCCAGTTTCCTTTGCATATGAAAACCTGAGCACGCTCTCAGTCGTAAAAGCATTGCTCTGTTGTCTTATGGTATTTTCCTGTGCAGGGGTCAGTGGGGTACCCTGTTTAATTATGGCTTCTTCTCGTTGGTTTACTTTAGAGGTCGGTGAATAAGTTCCAGTTCTCCTGACTAGGCCGCCAAGGGCTGAGAGTGGAGTAGACACTGTAGAGATTAGGAACAAGCAGTTTACCGTGCAGTTTGCTCAGAACAGAGAGAAATAAAAGCAAGTCTAAAAGTTTTTTAGTTGAAAAGAAACTGGAACCTGGTTCCTCTTGGTCTTCTGATTTTGATCCACAAAGAAGCTGATACAAAGCTTACTTCTTTATGGAAAGGTAAGAGATTACATTTACCTGCTTTGAACATGTGATCTGCTTAGCAGTTTGAGAAAGTACTGGTTTTACTACAGAAAAAATTTAAGTATAAATAGTATAAGGTATTTATAAATATAGGCAAAGTAAAAGGCAAGAATTGTCAGCAAATTCAAGTTATTACAGATCTCTTAGATCCAAGGAGACAGAAGTAGAAACAAGGGCATCACTGCTGCTCCGTTTAACTGGATTTCAAAGAATGCACTACATGCTGCCTTTGACCCGGATGCGAACTCTCATTTGGTGCTAATACATAAAATGTTTTGGGCTAACTTGCATGCCTCTCCACAAATAAGGTGGAGATGAGTCTTTTCTTTAAAGTTAGACTCCATTTTCTCTTAGTACTGATAGAGGTAAGCCTTCAAAAAAATGGAAAAGAATTCCTCATTGTTATTCTGCACTTTTCCTCCCAAAAGGGTGGGTAAGAAAAGCCCCCTTTGGAGTTCCTACTAAATGTGTGGACATTTTACATTCTGGGCCTGTGGTTCTATTTATGACCATTTTCGGGCTTCTCTCAGCGGAGTTTGAAGGACACAGTTCCATGTTCCTTTGCTTCAGTGTATGGAGGAGGACAAGATAAGATCAAAGCTTCATGTTATTTGGATATTTCCTTGTGACTTTTCCTCTAGTTAACAAGGAGCACCCTATGTCACAATTTCTGCCCTTCCATCAAATATATAAAAATGTTTGGTCTCCCTCAGCTAGTTTTCCTGTAAGTTTACCTCCTAAAGAGTATTGGGCTTCTTTGAATACAAGCCATCTTTTTTACAAAAGTGTAGGATACAGTGCAATAGAAGAACTAAAGGAAAAGAAGCTATATCTGTTTAAAAAGACTGACTTAATGCAATATGATTATAACTAGAACTGAAAAACTGTTATAACTTAGAAGAAAGTTTAATAATGTTGCTGGATACAGGATAAATATGTGTAAAAATAACCTTTCAAAAAAAGGCAAATAAAATACACGTTTCAGAGTGGCATAACCTAAATTTTTCATTGAAACAAGGATTTAAAGGGAAACTTCTTCAGGTAAAAAGAATATCTATCTGAAGATCTCCATAGCAAGACTGTTCATGGTGAATATTTTTATACATTTCCAGAGAGGTAGTCCACAGCTTTCTGTGCTGTGAAATTCTAGGCTTGTGGGACTAGGAGGTTATAACCTGGTAACCTGTTTTGTTCTCCAGCTCAGCTAGGCTTTCAGTGCTGCCTGGCACAGTGCCCGCTCCTCGCTCCCAGGGCTCCTTAGCTCTCCCACGGGCCTAGCGAGGCTCTCCCACCCTTCTAGGCTCTGACTTTTCTGCCTCCCTCTTCTCACTTAGCAGTAGGTGGTTACCTCTACTTTCTGGAAGTTTTAAATTGCTTAAATGAAGTAATGAAAAAAAACTTAATCTTCATTTAAAAAATTTTGTTTTCACCAGATGTTGTTGGCATTTTGCCACATTTGTTGACGTGTGCACACACACACAATGTGGACCCATTAGAGTTGCCTGAGGACATTGTAATGAATATTTCAACGTGTTCTCTCCTGTAAACAGTGGCATTCTGTGTAACTGAAAAGCAGTGTCAAACTCAGTAAAGTTAATATAATGCTATTGTCTAGTATGTCCTAGACATTCAGTCATTCTGATGTCCTTCACAGCTTTTTAGTTGCTGGATCCAAGGGCCAGTCAAGGGTGGTGCCTATCTACTCTTTTAGGTCCTCAGTGGTTTTCTTTTCAGACTATTATTGACATTTTTGGAGACTGCCAACAATTTGCAGACTGGCCCCATTTAGGTTTATTAGCAGCTTATTTTCGCACAATTAGATTGTGGGCATTTTTGGTAGGAGTCCTTTCCTGGTGATGTGTCCATGTGTGTCACATCAGGAGACACATGCTGTCAGCTGAGAGGGGATCTTCTGTTTGCTAGCGTGGTTGGGATGGTGTCTGCTAGGTTTGTCTGTTGTCTGGGTATCCTTTCCCCATTATAATTACGAGGAAATCTGTAAATCAATATTCAAAAAAAAAAAAAACCCCACTGTTTTCTTCTTAAGTATGTAAATGTTTGGGGTTGAGTAGGTTAAAATAAATTCTTGTCATGTTTTATAATGAAAAAAAAATAATTACGAGGAAATCTGTGGGGTGCACTCTTTGGTACTGGGTGAGCATCTCCTTCCTTAAGTCTCACTCCAGGGTTTTAGCACATGGCATGAGTCTTGTTACTAGGCTGGATGTAAATGGTGACTTTCTATTTCTGTTATTCTTCCTATAATTATTATTTGGCTTTTAGTATTAAGTTGGATTCATGGATTCTTATGCTCAAATCAGTGTTACATTACAGTCCATTCCTGTTACTTTGAGACTCAAATGGTCTCAGATTTGGCCCCTTCAAGCTAACTCCTTTTTTTTTTTTTTTTTTTTTAAAGATTTATTTATTTATTTGACAGAGAGAGATCACAAGTTAGGCAGAGAGGCAGGCAGAGAGAGAGGAGGAAGCAGGCTCCCTGCTGAGCAGAGAGCCCGATGTGGGACTCGATCCCAGGACTCTGAGACCATGACCTGAGCCGAAGGCAGCGGCTTAACCCACTGAGCCACCCAGGCGCCCCCATGCTAACTCCTTTTTAAGTTTTTATTTGGAAATAAATTTAAAAAGTTCCAGAAGATTGCAAAGAAAAGTATAGAGGATACAGCAGTTATATCCTTTCCCCAGAGTGATCTGCAGCATCCTTTCTGCCATTTTATTATTGGTATGGATTCATGAATTCTTGTTCTTCTCCTTGGCTTTTGATTCAATTCTGTACTTATTTAGGTGTTAAGATTGAGATTTGGGCCAAAAGGAATCTTTAAGCAAGCTCCTCTGTCCTTTTGTCATGTCTTGTCAAGGATTTCTGCTTTCTAGCACAAAACATGTGTATTATCTGTATTTTTATGTCTGCCCCATATATGTTATAAATTAACACCTTGAGTACACACATACCCAGTTCTAATCTAGGATTTTAGAATTCATTCTCAGTTTTTTCCCCTTGTTTGTAACTAACTCCCTTCTGACAGTGAGAGACCTGATTTGCACTATCTGTAATATAGTTATTCGACTGATGCCCCTGTACGTGATTTCCCCTCACTCTTGCTAGCAGCCTTCACTGTAGGGAGCTCCTCACTTTTCTTGGGCACCCTCTTCCCCACCACAGATGCCTGCTTTACTTGCTCCACTTAATGGCTTTGGGGACTAGATTGTTCAGGGAGGGAAAGAAGGCAAGAAAATGATCAACATACCAGTATTTTAGTACTTCCTTATCTTCTAGCACAAGTTTTTTCCAGGAGTGTCTAGTAAATACTAAAGATACGGCTTTATTTCTTGTCATTATTCTTGATACACTAGCTGAAGGATGGGAAGAAAAAGCCATAAAGTCAGCAAAAACCTTATGTACAATTATGACCAATTATGGGGAGTAAACTAGATTTTGTTGTCAGTATTCTAGTGGTAAGCAAATAGCTCTCTTCTTTCTCTTCCTGAGTTCACATAACGCTCAAGTTAGAGGTTAGTGTTTAGCAGTGACTGGGTTGCAGTCGGATTTTGAGAGAGTGTTCTCAGTGGAGTAAAGGAAAAGCAGATGGGATACCTTGTATCCGAACAGATTTGGAGGGGAGCTATTGGAACTCAAACAGGAGACCTCTTGTCATTGACCAAAACCATGAGGCATCTGTGCTAGTCAGCACATGATTTCATTTTTTATTTAGAAATACCTTAAGGTTTAAAAAAAAAAAAAAAGGGCTTTTTAGATATGTCTGGAAAAAATTGCCACCTTCAGAATGTGACAGAATATAGGAATACAGATTCTTGTTTGGATGAAGACGATTTTCCCCCTAGTTTGGAAACTGTCTAGAGGTGTGTACGCTGCAGCCTGAGAACAGTGGTCTGAGATCTAGGGCTTCTCACACCAGAGGTGGGGAAGGGCAGCATAGCTTTCATGGTTAACAGGAACGTGAGCCAGACCACGCCTTTGCCATCAGCTAGCAGTTTGATATTAGGCACAACAAATGAAACTTCTTTGGGCCTTGGTTTTTTCATGTTAAAATTAGGATGGTAGTTGTACTTCTCTCAAAGGATTGTAAGGTTTAAATGTGTTTATAGATAAAGTGCTTAGAACAGTGCCTGGTACATAGCACTCCCATCTGTTTATCCTTAAGATACAATAGGGCCGAAATACAAAGGCTCAAGTATTTTGAAACTACTTATAAATCTAAAGAGAATTAAAGAAAATGTGTGATCGCTTAGTGTACAGTGATTTTTATGGTTGAGGTTATGTAACGTACTCTTCCTTAGGTAGCGTGCTGTCCGAGCTGGGCTTCATGGATCACTGGTCAGAATAAAAAAATGTAAACAACTCGTGTTGCTTTCTGTTCATTAAACCAGAAATTGAAGTTATTAGCTTGTTAATTTCCAGTTAACACTAAGCATTTGGTTCCTTCAGGTAATGCAGTGTGAACTTTCTACATGTGATTGGCTTAGTTACTTTTCAAAGTATCCAACAGTTTTCTTTTTTTTTTTTAATGACATTTTAACATGATGAAATGGAAAAGTTCTAAGCTCTGGAATAGATGATTTGAGGTCACATGCTATTTTTGTTCCAGTTCCCTGCCTGTAAAATAAATAAGTGTAAAAAAAAAAAAAAAACACCAAAAACCAAAGAAAAACTGTCCTTCTTTCCAGTTAATTGGCTTTGATTCTTATATTTAGTTGTCCTTTGTAGTAATTGGAAATTCCTCTCCTAAAATATTGCTATTTTATAAGGAACTGAATGGACTTCAAGTCGGGTGCACAGGCAGTTGCTCTGGGATGAAACCCTAGCATAACAGCAGACTTCTTGGCTTTCTAGTTCTCTTGCAAGCAAAGCTTGGCCTGCCTCTTATAGAAGCAGCCCCTAATATATGGGACTTTGAAATGGGTCTTGTCCTGAATTATCCAGCTTACTGATCACTCTCCCTTTCCTGCTGTGGCATCATTTTTCTTAGCTATGAACAAATCCCGTTTTTTGAAATCCTCTTTTACTCATCTTCTGAATTTTTTGTTTTACTGTCCCTCTAACCCACTTACCCCATTTCTCTATCTCCCATTTCACATGGCTCCAACAGTGAGTAATTTCACAGACCAAGCTGGCTAAGGTTATAGAATCAATTTTGATTTGTTATAAAATTAAAGGTATATGTTACACCTTGGTGGATTTGGGCTTCAGCTGAATAGCATCACTGAAAAACAGCTTTTATTTATTTTCTTAGAATTACGGCGAGCGATAAGAAGCAGCGTGTGGAAAAGGGAGACAGTTGCTCATCAGCATGAGTATGGACCAGAGGAAAACCTAGAGGAGGACATGTATCGGAAGACTTGTACCGTGTGTGGCCATGAGCTGACCTATGAGAAGATGTGACTTAAGTTATTCACAGATGAATGGGACACTCATGTAAATAACGCTTCTGGAAGAAATATATATGTTACAGCTTCAGTTTCCGGTCTGGTTGTGGGCAAATACTGGGTCTGTGATTGCTTTTCTCTACAGTAGGAATTAAAGCCAAGGGGGTGGAATAGGTTCAAAAGTAAGCTTCGAGCTAAAGTTGAGAAATACACCGAACCAAACCCTAGATTGGAATAGGAGGAGGAACTTTTGGTAAAGGCAACTGAAGTTAATTTTTCTAGGAAACAACAGGGACAGTAGTAGATCCTGGCCCCAGAGGCTAGCCAGGTCTTCTAGACCCTGTCTCCACATGAGGTAGTGGGGAGTGTTGTTGGACAAGGCCTGACAGCAGGAATTGAGTCGTGGCAGTCTGATCATGTTTTTGGTATCCTTATGGCTTATTACCATAGGCCCTAACATCCTTGTTGAGGTAGCCCTTTTAATCTGGATTAAAATGGAAAAACAGCCATATTGTCTTCTTGATCAGAAAAGGTACTAAGTGTATCCTAACTTGCTAACATTTTACTGGACCAGGCGGGTGTGATGTGAAATGGCTTACAGGTATTCTCATTTAATCCTGGGAGGGAAGATAATTTGTTTATTTCACACTTCTAAAGGAATTGATACTACAACCTGACATCGCCCCAGACATCTGGAACAAGATTAGTCACTTTTGCCTGTCTTGTCAAAAGATCACAAGGTAGTTACAACTAGTAAGAGGATTTGTGCTTGATTATAGGATCTATGCAAGATAGATAGATAGATACACACACACACACACAAAACCTGTTCAAGTTAAACTGGATATTATCAAGTTGTTCTTTGACTTGGATTTTTTAGTCCTGTTGCTACAAATAGAAAAAATAGGAAGTTTATATGTAAAGGAAGGTGTATCATCTTCCTTTCTAGATCAGCTCTCCTGGAGAGGATGCTTGAAGAAAGGCAAATCTAAACTAGTCCAACTCAAATAGAATTTTGAGACTGTAATTACTAATCATTCTCTAAGAATTCAACCTAGAAATGTTTACTATATTAGTCCAGTGTTGATAGATAAAATATATATTTTTAAGTGTGCCATGCTAATTACTGACTGGTTCAGAATGGGCAGCAAGATGCTCCTGGTACCACAAGAGCTTCCAGCTTGATGTTAACAGAGTAATGAGGGGGTCTAGGCAGCTTTATTAACTGCATGGGCAATAAAAAGCCTTGAATACCAGGAACTTAGGTTCAAATTCCTCTTTTTTAGCTGTGGACCTTGGGTACGTTGCTTCATGGGAGTATTTTGATCTGCTGGATGGGCACAATCATCTCGCAGAGAATGGTTGTGAGGATTAAAGATAGCCAATCTATGGCATGTGGCACTTGAGCACGTAATCTCATCAGGACAGCACAGTTCTAGATTTGTCTGGTTTCCCAGACAAATGCTTCTGTGCACGCTTTCATCACTTGAAGAGGATCCAGTATCCAGAGAATACTGACCACACAATGTATTCTACCCAGGTTGGCAAGTTTTTTCCTCATTTCTCATTTTTAGGTATAATTACAGATTAGTAAATTATATAACAAACTATTAAATACTTTCCAGGAAGAGCAAGCAAACTTATTTTCATATGAACCACTGCCTGCATTATTCCTGGAAGGGAGATTGAGAATCAAGGAAAACAAAGCACATGTTTATTCACTCTGACAAAGGAAATGTTAAATGGCATTGATAGAGTATTCAACAGAATATTGATTTCTTTGTGAGGTATGGTAGTGAGCTGCCATTCTTTTGTCTGTATGAGCTGCTTGAGTGGGGAAAGCAGCTGCTGAATGTTTTTGCTCTTTGCCTTTCTTTTGAAATTCAACTTCCAGTTTTTTCCATAAACTTAGCTACCAAACTGTACAAGAGCAGGGTCCCATCAGTGAATTCTTGTGAGAAGCAATATTACACGTGAAGAGAGGATGCAAGAGAAAAATTCCTCTAGACTTGGGATCCAGCAGGTATACCAGCCAAACTGCAGGTACGCTGGGCTAGGGAAGGCTACAGGACAGTGTAGGGTCAAAGTTTCCAGAGCCATAAATGGTTATTGTTTTGGCCTCTTGAAGACAAGAGCCATGTCTGACTTGCGGGAAGGAGGAACAGCATAACCAAAGAATATTTAGACAAGAACCTGGGTTTTGGTCCCTTTCATGCTGGTAACTTGCATTCTTTGTTTAAATGGTTGGTATTTAAAAATCCTAGGAATTCTTCTCTCTCGAGTAGAATCTCTTCTCTCTTTAGCTACTAAATGTGGCGTAAACCAAAGAAACTGAATAGGAAAAATGCTAATGCATGCCTCTGAAATTTACGATGCAGTAAGTTAATACCTGTGTTGCACAGATGCCCAGGAATACTACTTACCAGTTGTGGGGTTGTTGATGAATTTTTAAGTTTAGTAAAGTCTTAAAATGCTAGCGATTTGCAATGTCAGGGAATCCCTTAGATGTGATTATTTCATGTGCGTGTTTATCTGAGCTAAGCTTCAATACCCTATGGGAAACAGGCTCAAGAATTAGTAATTACTTGGATCAAGTTCTTTAGAAACAAAGTCCAAACCTACATAGAATTCCAAGTACAGTTTTAGCTAGTCTAGCTACTTCTGTTGCCAGTTCAACATGTACTTCCCTAGTGGACCTTGGACAAATCTGAGACTAGAGGAGATGACCAGATGGTTCCAAGGTCATGGTTCCCACAGCTGCCTGCACACTGGGAGGCTTTAGAATGATGGCTGGCTCCACTTCACCCCCCAGATATTGTGGTTTAATTTAGAAAATAACTGAAGAATTTGGGTAGTGCTACTCTGAATAACATTTATTAATATTACTTAAAATACTTTAGAGAAAGAATTCTAAGTGAGGGAAGTACAACTTCCATAAGAAAGCGATTTTTAAGTAGACTGAGATAAATCATGAAATACCGAAGTTTAAAAAACATTTAGTTTTATTTCAGCCATATCAGGTTATCCATGAGCTGTGAAAAGCTATGCTACTTGATAGTAAACCCACCAGTTCTATATGCTACTTTGTAAGCTGGACCTCTAGTGTTTACATACCTTAAATCACTTATCTTTTGTGCCTTAAGGAAAAAAAAATACCAGAAAAGTTGTATCTGTCACATATATAATACATCCTATGGTCATTGTCACATAGTCGGGAATTTTCGCTTTGTAGGGGCCATTGAAGGTAACCAATGCTCTATTCTTCACCGTCCTCCTCCCTCCCCCCCCTAATAAGTGAAAGGATGCTACAAGAAAGCAAGCATTCAAACCATCAAAAAATAAGACAAGTTATTTTGAGATATTTTTAAAAAATCTTGACAAGGGAATAAAAGGACCCTTAGGCCTGTAGGGCACAGAACTGCTGGAACACAGCCAGGATATGCGGGTCTAACTCGGCAGTGAAGAGCAGGTTCTCCAGGGTCACCATGTATTGCTGGATTATTTGGTGATGCTGTGGACACAGAAAAGGGGAGGTTTAGGTCAGGAAAAAGACCACTTGAGCAGCCTGTTCCTGTTGTGGAACGAATGGGAAGGGGTAGGAGAAAAAAAGTGGTTATACTTGATAGGAAGGATGGGCTCCTAAAAAGCTCCAATGTTAAGAAAATGTAGAGGAAAAAAAAAAAAGGCAGGGAGGATGTTCAATAACTTAGAAACAAAGTAGCCAGAACTGGATTTGAATGTAAACATAATTTATGCTTCAGAGCAGCCTTCCAGACCGGGCACAGCTGGGTCCCTACTGATGAGGACAAGACAGCAGGACTCTTTAAAGGGAGCCCAAAGATTAAAAACAATCCAGGAGGATTAAAACTATGGTTGCTGAAACATGAGAAAAGATACTCTGCAGTATTTTCCTTTTACTGGTTAGACATTTAAAATTTTCTTTTACAAAAACATAAGAGATCACTGGCTAATTTCTCTACTAACTACTCTATAAAACAAGAAACCCAAACTTCATTTTATCTGTCAAAAATAAATAGCTCATCTGTCTCACTGAAAGTCTATGACTTGTTGAGGCTCTGTGGGGGGTGGGGGAGGTCAGAAAATGAATATCTCTTCTAACTTTGCCTGTAGGACTTGCACATACAGAGACTTCTACAGGCTTGGAGAACAGCAATTCCTAAATCGGAGAGCTGGAGGACCCATTCGAACCTAAATACTCTGAGCCATTGTAGGAACAAATGGACAGTAAAAGGGCCTTACAGGTACTACAAAACCTCCTGACAAATCTGACCGTTTTTTAAAATGGACAATTCTTGGGGCTGAGAACAGTGATGGTTATTATCTAACCAGAGTTTCCCACAAACCTGTAAGAAGATCTGCTGGAGCCTCTCTATACAGTTCTTGTACCATGGGGTTAATACGCTGGTCCCATCAGTCTCGCATCGTACTAAGTGCTCAGTCAAGATCATGATAAAACGCTGGAAAGGGGGTACAAAGTTAAAGCAGTGTTACAGGAAGAATTTTTCTACTTCAGAAAATAATCACATTTTTGACCAAGAGACCTCAAAGGCATTCCTGTTCCACTTGGTCTTCATGGTGTGTATCACCAACTTCCCTAAGTCAATATATGCTGTCAGTCTAGAAACACAGACCAGTGCTAACATGAGCGTATCCTTTTTTTCAGTACATGAACAGCTTTAATATCTAGATTACTATGCCCTTCTCAGCATCTGTTTTTAAGGACCTAATCAGAAATGTAGGTATAAAATGATCAACAATTGGGAATAACTGAATAGAGAGAGGTACTTAAAGCATCCTCGCACAGTCTGAGAAATGGTCCTGTAAGAACGCTAGGCGAATACCGCAGACTGGGGGGTACACACGGTTACCTTCAAGTAGTGAACTTTTACTTCCTTTGTAAATTTTTGTATTTTAAAGTTTTATAAGTGATTTTTACGATTAAAAAATTTTTGAAATCTAAAGAAATATTTAGATTTTTTTTTTAACCTATCAGTGTCCCAAGCCAAGATACCTGGAATATGACGAGGAAGAGGTTCTTCTGTTCACTCTGAGCAGACTCCACTTTTTCCTGCAATCTTTCTATTTGTTCCTCCAGAGCCCCATCTTTCCTATCACTGCTTCTGTCGTCATCGTCACTTCGCTGCAGGAGGCACAGGAACAAAAGGAAAATGCCATTTTGAATTCCAGTATGCTAAACCTCATAAAGGAAGGGCAAGGGTGTTCTTGTGTCTGGGGTCGAGGCCACTTGAAGGCTGGTATTCTAAGGTGAAAGTACTCCGCTCCCCTAAATGCACACACATACCCCAACAGTCCTGGGGCACTTAATCCAGGCCAGGGAAATTTGGGGGCAACTGTCTTGGATGACAGCAGGTAGGCATGTCTGCATTCCCAGCAGAAGTGAGTTATAGGACGACCCATTCAGGGAGGAAGTGTGTGTCACATTTTTCTTCCATTCAAAATGAAAACAGCTTTAATTAAGCTCTACGGAAAATGTAGATTCTTGTTACTCACCATCATTATGTTTACACATTTGCTGTGAACCCTGAACCACTGCTTAGGGAAGGACAGGGTTAGGTTCTTGGGAGCCTCATAGCTTGTATCTGTCACCTGATCGATATATAACCTTATGTGTGTTTGTTTGAAGATCTCTTAATATGTTTTACAAATAATTATCAACACAGTTCTTTATACTCAAACACTGCCTGAGAAGGACTGAACGTCTTCCGGACCCTGAGTAATGGGACCATAGGTCTCTCTGGCTTTCAGCCTCACAAGAATGTCTTACGAATCCACAAACTGAGCTGCTCTGCACAGCACTACAGCTGTTACCTGAACACTTGATGGAAGAGCCTCAGGGACAGATCAGTGGATTCCCTTTTTCTGGATATAAGATGAGGATGTTGATTTTGAACCCTGAGCTCATGGTGAACAGCACTGTTCCTGCCGGCCAAATGAAGCTCATCTGACCCATGTACTTTTACCATCAGACACACCAGCCTCCCTGCACTTAGCAACACTAGACAGCATTTCAGCCCTATGCTTCAGGGCCATTTTCAACAGTGAAGTCACCAAAAAAAGCTCAGATGTGGCACTAAATACACCCTGAAAAGGATACCTTTTTAAAATAGCACGAGACCTAAAACAAGAAGGTGGCGTACAGCCTTGTTCAATCTTATCTGAGAACAAGCTCACTGGACAACACGAATTTTTCACTGCTCTGCCTATGTCTGAATGACTGGAAAAGCACTAGGAGTATAGATTTTGAGGGCACAAATTTTAGCAAGTTTGCAAAAACAGAACCTGCAAATAATGATAGCATATTCTTTTAACTCTACCACTGCTCATTCAACAAAATTGATGGCCAGTGAAAAGACCAACTGTGCTTTCCAGTCCCATACATTGCTCTATGATCCTTTCAACCAGAACCCCAGAGAAACAGCTCGTCAGGCCTGCATTCAGTTTGAGAACCTGCTCATCCCTGCAATGATTTAGAAATGGCTCCGACTACATATAATAACTCAAAGCAGACTGTTCAAAATTCTGCTGGCAACGACAGGCTCAAGACATCCCTGTTAAGCTTTAACAACTCCCTTCCAGCTCACCCTGAAGAACTCAGAACATTCACAGGTGTTGTCTTTTTAATTTAGTGGTTAGATGACTTCCCCAGTGTCACAAAGCTAGTAGGTGGCTGAGCCAGAACCCAACTCCAGGGATCTTACGGACCAAGGTCCTTTGGTCCTTTGAGCAAGAAGGCAGGCATCACCAGCCCTGGAAAGCCTACTTCCTTCTAGATAACATGTTGTTGATAAGGCCCCATCTGTGATGGTCTTCTCCCTTTTTAGCAAAATTATCAAAGCCCCTGTTTTTATAGAATTCTGCTTTTGTCCCTAATGTAGTACCTGTTATGGGGTCTGCCTTATTATGTTGTACGCAACTGGGTAGATGCTGGTTTTTTCCTAACAGCACACTAAGGTTAGGATCGAAGTCTACTACCTGGTAGACCTTTCTGTAGGGAGAGAAATGTTACATCAGTCTGTCCTGCCCATCACAGTAGCCACTAGCCATACA
This sequence comes from Mustela nigripes, assembly GCF_022355385.1. Lineage (NCBI taxonomy): Eukaryota > Metazoa > Chordata > Mammalia > Carnivora > Mustelidae > Mustela > Mustela nigripes. The sequence goes on from NC_081565.1 coordinate 32,955,888, forward strand.
TGACTATTGAGCACTTGAAATGGTGTTGGGGTGACTGAAGAATTTTAAATTGCTCTTCATTTTAATTAACTTAGTTACATGTAGTTAGCAGTTACTGTGTTGGACATCACCAATCTAGAGAACAGTGTGACATGAAGGAAAGGCCCTGAGACTTGACAGGCCTGAATCAGATCCTAAGCTGTGTCATTTACAAACCATGCAAGCTTACTTAAGCAAGTTACTTAAGTTCTCTGAGCCTCAATTTGGACATGTATAAAATGGGGATGACACCATTTACCTTGCAGTATTTTAAGTTTGTCAATGTGCGTTTATATGTGATACATACATGTATGTATGTATGCATGGAGACTAGCACTTGAAACTGCTATATGTTCATGTAAGTCATTAAATTTGTTTCCACCCACTCTGGTAAATATGCTGCGACAACACTGGAAAATACTGTTAGTAAAAATACTAGGAATACTATTCTGTAAAATCGTGGAACGCAGCTCACTATTTCCACCCAAAATGGCGAACCATACTTAGGGATATGAGAAGGACTCTATAAACTGGGGAATGACGGCCCATCCCTCCCCACAGTACAGGGAAGAGGTACACAGTCTTCTCCCTGTCCCCTCTTGCACCAGAAACTCTTATTAGAGGAAATACAAGTGTCCTCTTTCCTTCTCTGCCTTCCCCTCTGGGAAGGCAAACAAGCTGATCCAGAAAAACAAGAGAAAGGCAAGGTTTGTGGCTTCCTTCCAGGTTCATCACAGTGTGGCAGCAGGGAGCAGCACACCCCCAGGTCCATCCTCTCCCTCTACTTCTACAACAGTCTGTGTAATCTGGCCTCAGAAAAAAAGAAGTTCCTATCAAGGTAATGAACTTTGAATATTTTTAAGAGTTTCTGGCATATTTTCTTTGACCATTTACGAATCGACATAAAGACTTACCCGTTTGTGTTGCCTTGCAAGTTTTTCTTTCGCCTCTTCCAGCTCTTTCTGGATTTTGAGAACGTGTTTGTTCATCTTACGAATCGTGGAGTGCAAGATTTCCCAAACAAATAATCTTAAAGTAACACAGTGTTTAGTTCATGTATGTTCAAGTACACTTAAAAGAAAATAAGATCTCTTAGCTCTTATAACCTACTCATGCTGGAGGTCTTCTTAATAGGCAGAATGGTCCTATTTCTCCAGCAATACTGAAAATTTTTTTTTTGTATTATAAATTGTGCAAACATCTGCATCTACCCATTAGACTCAGGTAAGCTTTTTGAAGGCAGTACTGGGTCCTTGTCATTTTTATTTCCATCCCCTACTAGAATGCATAAAAGGTATGTTGTATGTACTCAATGAAGTGAAATGACAAACTAGAAAAATATATTTTTTTATATTTATATATTTTAAATATATATTTTTTATTTTATATATTTATATAAGTATAAATATATATATATATATATTAAAAACAAAAATGTATTTTCTCTCTTCTAAATTTAAACATTATGTATTGGAGTTGTCTCAAAATGGAAACCTAATCTGAGGCTCATTTCACATGCTTTAAGCTACTTAACTATAGCATATATTCAGCCAATTCTCTAGAACATTTAAGAAACTTACTAGTTCACAATAGCTATCAACTGCTGGGCTTTCAAGAATGAGATGAATTTTATGTGTCCGGTTCTGTATCCGCAAACTGCTCAAGCATGGTCACTTTGTAGGTGCTTTAAAACGTTTGTTGTATAAATGGTTTATTTTTTGAAGCAATGTCTTAACTATATCTGTCTACGAACTAGTTCTTCCTAACCCCAAGATAAAGCACAGAAGAGGACTTCCCTCTAAACATTTTGACTTGGATGAGGACAGTTTCAGCGCAAGATAATAAATCAGCCAGTCATCAAACCCAGTCAAGAGCATTAGTGGACAGGGTGTAAGAGCAGAATACTTCAGCTCTGGAAGGGGTGGTAGGGAATGCTTTGCCGAGTTAGGAATCCTTGAGCTTAGGTTCAAGAAGTGCTGGAGCTTTTGAGCCTGTTACCCATTCAAGAATGCCCGTGTTTGAATTCTGACTCTGACTCTGCTTGGACAAACTACTTAAACACTCTGCAGCACTTTCCTGTTTTGTACAATATAGATACTGTAACCCCCTCTATAGGGTGGGGTGAGGATAATGGCTACCAAATAACCTGGGCAATCAATTTTATGAGAGTTTGCAAATACGAGAAATGTCATTGTCTTCATTTATGAATGCCAACCTGGCTGAAATGGTAACTTTAAATCAAACCCTTCCAACCTAACAATTAAGTTCATTTCAGACCAGTGTCCTCTGCAATACCAAATACAATGAAGAGGATAAAGGCTGTGTGGATTTTTTGATCTTTATAAGCACTATTCCTTTATTTCCTGTTTTGAGACAACTACTGTTCCAGTCCCAATCAGTTCGAAAGCCTATGAACTCACCTCATGAGTAAGAACCAAGCTTAATGAAAAGTCTCTTCCTGCAGGGCAAACGGGCCTAAAATGAATCTTCTGCATTAAATCTAGGTTTTTTGTGACTGAGGTGAGACACCCTCCCCTCCCCACGGGCACTCAGGTGCCCATCAGACTTCTCCTCAGTCCCTCTGTGATGTGTCCTTACTCCACCTGACTTTGGTTTCGCATAGCTCCTGGAATACATTCAGGTCCCCAGTTGCGCTGGAACCCTTCCCTATATCCCACTGTCTAGCTCAGACCCTGACACACAACCTGGTCTTCCCTCCCAAGTCTGGATCCTTTATCAGCAATTCTACTTGTCTGGCTGGGTCCTGATTCGATTTACATGTGTGTCCTTAAGAGACACTGCAAAACTGCCTGGCTGTGTATTCACACTGTCCAGGAATCTTTTGCCAAGCCCAGTCCTACCAGATCGGACCATCGGTACATTAATGATGTCTGAGCCAGAATTTGGAGTTCATGTATGAGACCAAATATAAGTTAATTCTTAAAGAATACAAACTTTGTAAAATAATCCACACTTACCTAGTAAAGTCTCGAGATAGTTCTGAAGAGAAGATCCAATTTGCCACTGCAGCACAGTCAACAATCTGTGTACGGATCATCTTATCTACTAGTACAGCAATCATCTACAATGAGAAAACAGCTACTAGGGTAAATCACACTTATATGGAATCCCACCCATGCTACAAAACCAAAATAGAAAGTCTGAAATTCATTTTCAGTGGTTATGGAACAGATCAGTTTGATCTTTGGGTCTTAAGCTTTATTCTGCTTTCTGCTTGGCTCCGGTACTTACTATAAGACAGCAAGAGAACTGTAATGCCAATAACAATGCAGCAAAAAGAAAAACTGTTAGTGGTAACACCTAAAATTTTTTGAAAATATTAGAGAATACCAAAATATATAAACTCAGCTGAATCCTTAAATTAAAAAATCTAAGGATGTTTTATTATAAAAAAAGTGTCAATATATTCAATTTATTTTAATGCCTCTTTAAAACTATAGTATGAAAACAGTAACTTGAGTTTTGAGAAATCCGGAGCTTGTTTGTAGAAATTGTGTAGACTTGACAGCTATTTCCTTACCCAAGTGGTAGACTCTTCTAAACAACAAGCATTCTTACTACATATTTAAAAAATGTGTTGAGATATTATAGTCCAAAACCAAATCATATACTTGCTCTTGAATTAATCAAATACCATGATTTCTACAGTCTTAAAAAAACAGACTCAAATTTCATGTTTTAAAACAACGGTATTAATTGCCTTATTTTTATACCTATATAATCAGAGCCTCAACATGTCTAATTAGAATTTTTACCTGTGGATGGTTCCTCCAGACTTCAAACATAACTCTCAGAACATGTAACTTTCCTTCATCACTCTCTGCTAGGGTTTTGAAGACTTCATGAAACCTTTTGACAGTGGGGGTAAAAAAAATACCACATAAAAACTTATTCATTAAGGATTTTAAGTTTTTCAAAGCTTTTTTGATGCTACTCAATTTACAGTGTAATACATAAATACAAAACTGAATGTTAACCATTAAGGAAATAAAGGGTATGATTAGGAATTTATGGTTTGTATGAAGTTTGCCACAAATCCTAGATTTTCGATACACCACTGTTAGCCTAGGACTATAGTTAACTGTGTATCTAAGACTAGGTGAGTGCTAATGAACCGTCTCCAAACTCAAGATGAAGTATCCTGCCTGCACTTTCTGTGGGAACCCTGCAATAGAGACTTGAAGTTGAGATGGCTGAGCAGCCCAGTTTCTCTGCTCAGCTGGAGAAGTATCTGTATGCTCTTCCTGCTTCTGCATTGTCTGAGGAGTTAGAAAGCTCTGTCTTCAGTACCAACCTTTGGGTCACTCCCCAAAATGTAGCTGGCTCGATTTCTGCTTACCTTCCTCTAGGAAGATGTTTAGACAGGGTGGGAGCTTCTTGACGATATATAGGATTGTCCTATGGACCCAGGTTTCTCACTAGTTTCTCTAAAAGTCTACCTGAAAATAGGTACCTGCCATGTATATAGCAAACTGTCCATACGGACTGACAGGAGCCAAACAGGATGTTAGTACTACAAACCAGAACCGCTGTATTGAAGTATGTGATGATACTATTAAGATCTTCATGTTCAACAATTTTAGCTAAAAATTACTATACCACTGGTATACACCAAGCAACATTCCGAACCCTCAAAATAGAGTACGTGTTCTTGTTGCACTTACTTTGCAAGAGCACTAAAGGAGTGGCTGAATGATTTGGCTGCCAAGTGTAGCAGAGTCTGTACAAAGACCTCGATTTTCAAAGGGTTAAAGCTGAATCCTTCATCTGAAAAATATTCCACAGTAAGAAAGCTAGAAAATTTAAGTATAGCAAGTCCTTGGTCCATCACCTAGAGTGCTAGATGGATGGCATGCTCACATTCAGGCATTAAGTCAGATACATCAGTCATTTCTCTGCATACTGATGAAACAATAAAAGATCACTGCTGATTTCAAATACTCAGAATATAAAACTAAGCATAATCTTAATTCTTAGTTTTTTGGGATTGTTTCCCTCATTCTTTTATATGATCCATTTCTTTTACAAATACAACATAAACTTTGTTCATATCTCTCTGTATGGTGGTAAAATAATATATTAATAAAAAATTCAGTAAACGCTTAACAGTTAAATCTAAGTCTTAAGATGTCTGACAATGTCTGAATTCACGACCATCATTTCAACATCTGCTTTCTAATTATATCTTCTATCATAATACAAATTTCTTACAAAAATCCAAACAAAATCCTAATAGTAAGTAACCCAAGGGCCATTCATGTTTTATTTTGATTAAATCATTTACTATGCATGGGTCCTTATGTAAATCTCTAACAAAAATTTTTCCCCGAAATGTCACCTAGTTGTCCTAGTAGGCTTTTTACCTGTTTTACTGATTTGTCTCTTCTGGTGCCAGTATCACATTATTCTAGCTACTGCAGTTTTCATGATATCTTTTAATAAATGATAAGGCAAGTCCCTCTCAAAATTTTTTGACTTGTTCATTTACTGATTCAGGTAAACTTACAAATCTTTTTGCCTATTTTGCCACTCTTGCCCAGAGAAAAACCTAGGCTTAGGGTTGGAATTACATGGTACATACTCAGTATGTGTTGAACATTCTTATTATAATTGTTTAAAAACTGGTGAAAAACTCAACTTTATAATTCACCAAGTCCTCCCATTCAGGAACCTCTCTAAAGTGAAAACGGGAAATGTTTAAAAATTTCTAAATGGTAACAGCATATTTTATGTTGTGTTTAGTTTCTAAACTGAACATCAGCTGTCATAGGGAAGTGAGGTCTCACTTTACATAATGGAGAAAGTAGCAGGGTTCTAGGAACTGCAGACACTGAGCAGGCCTTTGGTTAGGAGCAGCTGTTGAGAATTCAGAGGAGCTCACATTCTGCCTTCTCTCTATGCTGTGCGCTGGCCTGGGCACAGCGCCCCTGAAGAAGTACTCAGTCCTCTTACCGTCATCATCCTCCTGGTTAGGATTTGGCACATCTTTCAGAATGCTGAAGATTTCATCATTGGTTGCTTTACTTTTAAAGGCAACAGCTAAACAGAGGGCAACTGAGTGTCCAGGAAGAGAATCTAAGCACAGAATGGGGAAGAGGGTAGATCAAGTTTTAAGACTGTTCTTGTAAATAGTTAAATAACTAAGAAACTTCCATGACTGTCCTTTGACAGTTCTCAAATCCCTAGGCTTTTATTAAGCCAAACATCTGAGACTCGATGTATTCCTCTCATTTTGGTTAGTGCCCCTTCTTCCTCCTTTTCCCTAAGACAGTGACAAATAAGTTTGAGTCTGAAGAGGGGAAGGCCGTCAGTTTGATAGGTTTTTTGCTTTTGTCTTTTGCTGAGGCCATACACTTGCATCTGTATAAGCCAGATGCTCATAGGCTGTGACTCCATGTATTTAATACTATTAGTTATCTGTTGAGTCCTTAATTGTATAAAATTTGCACTAATATATACTGTATGGCATCACCAGGGCAACTGCAAATCTTAACATAAGGCTGACAAAGGGGTAACAAATAAAATGACAATCCTGACATAGAACAGGAGTTGCTAAGCATTTTGAATGAAGTCAGTTACAATAGGTTACATGTGCTGTGTAAGTTTTCTTTGGAAGTGGGAGAGAAAATAATGGAGAAACAGAAAATCCCATCACTAAAGAGTCTATATTGTATTGGAGAACCAAGGCAGTCACAAAAAAAGTAGCCAGAGCAACACAAAACTGGCTTGATAAAGGTTAGTATTCATTGGAGAGGAGCTTGGGACAGACCCTAGAGAGAGTACAGGAACTAAAGAGAGAAAGGGCTTTCCAGACTGAGGTTAATGGCACAAATAAAGGCAAAACCGAGAACCATGAGCCCAGAATAAATAAAAGAGGAAGTGGCCTGGCTGGAGCAGGAGTCCACTTGGGAAGAAGTGACAAATGGCACAGTAGAGACAACTGTTAGGAGGGCTTTAACTATTAGGCTTAGCTGCTTCTATGGGGAAAAAAGAAAGCTCAACATTCAACGGAAGTTTGAGCTCTTGCTATCAAAGACTACCTTATGGTTCTCTGGCCAGTATAAGGCAGAGCTCAGAACTCTGCACATGTGTGTGCTGCCGCATTAACTTTGCTCTGGCAGGAAAGCAAAGTGGGATGAGTCAAAGTGGCTTGGTTAGTAGGGATGGATGTGAGTTGGGGCTCTACCACTCAGAAGCCATTTCACTCTGGCTTCACCTCTCTGAACAGATTCTTCATTGTAAAATTGGTATAATAAACACACTAATTCTCAGAGCTGCCTCAAGGATTAAGTGGCATAGTGGCAAAGGAAATGTACTCAGCATTGGGACCAACGGAGTTCACTTTAAGGAAAACAGGTGTAGTGTGAGGTGGAGGTGGAGAACGAGGGGCGCAGGAGAAGGCAAAGGAGGGGAGTAAGTTTCAAGATGTAGGAACTGCTACACACCATGAAGTGGGAGGCTCACAGAGGAGCCATGTGCAGTGCCATCTGCGAAGACTCCGCACCCAACTCTCTACCAGCGATCACCAATGCACACCTTACCTTCCTTAAGCATAAGGCACAAAATGGCATATCACAGTATAGGCGCTCTGACTCACAGCGTAATCTCAGACATGAGGTAACCAAAAAGTAAGAAAACTGTATTTAAGAATTGACTTCTAGAGGCATGTTGCTGGTCAAAATACAGTCAATGTGCACCTATGTTCCCACACCTGAACGGGTACCACACGCTAATCAATTCAGATAATCTCTACCACCGTGACAGATACACTCATTTTAGTAAGTTCTGGCTCTACATTCAACTCGCTATACTTAGCACCATATTTAAGATAATCTCATGGATATAACATTATAAAAAATATTAAGGAAAAAAACTTACAAGCCAATAAGTAAACCATGAATCTTTAAAATGATGACAGGGCAAACAAATAGCAACTAGTATTTCAAACAGACAAAATATAAACCCAAGAAAAGAGAAAGTTCACTTTTTCTACCTTAAATAACTGATTTCAGAGAATATTGGTATCAGTACGTTTAAAAAAGACAACGGGATGAATTGTATTCTATTACTTACTGCTACTTTCATCTCCGTACTTGTAAATGCAGGTTGGGTTTGCAGGACATAGAGCTGAGAAGGTAGGAGGAACAATATCTAATATACGCTGATGATAAGACAACCTATAATACAAATAAGAGCCTCAGAAAATACTGTTCATCAGTTCCATTATTTGGTAACCTCCAATTTACCAAGAAAAGTCCCATCTCCAACACCCTGGACTCAGCTGACAGCCAAGAAGCCAAAGGGGAAAACAAGTCCTTTAAGCTTTTGTCTATGACAGCATACTGAAACTCAGGCCTTCTTCAAAACTTACTGGTTCACAATGAGGGGAAGCCTGGTGACCAAGGAAGTGGAGTGGTATTGGGGTAGGGTGGGGAGAGGGGAGTCTCCATGATGGAAACACTGATTCTACTGCAGCAAATAAATGTATTATCAAGGCTAATGGGAGCCAAGTTTTCTACTGCCTGAGAAGGTATTTAGAAATTATGGCAAAGGAAAGGCTAGAAAAAAATGAAGTAGAGTTGGAGGGATACACACACCTTAGTCAATATAAAAAGTTGTGTGTGTGTGTGTGTGTGCATAAATGTATATACTATCTTTGTCCATCCCAAGAACAATGAGCACAGTAAGTATCCAGATCTTGGTTCCTAAATACTATACTTCACTATTAAGAACTTGGGCTCCATGCGGGGTGCCTGGGTAGCTCAGTTGGTTGAGTGTCAGACTCTTGATTTTGCCTTAGGTCATGAGCTTAGGGTCCTGGGACTGAGCCCTATGTTGGGGTCGAGTCTGCTTGTCACGCTCCCTCTGCCCCTCCCCCTTGCTTGTGCGTGCTCACGCGTGCATGTGTGTGCTCTCTCTCAAATAAATAAAATCTTAAAAAAATCAAAAACAGAAACAAAAAACTTGGGCTCTGTGACTAGATGATTCCAGGGGAGGGGTAAGGAAACACAAGTTGAGCCTGGTACAGCTTATGCCAAATAAGGAAATGCTTAATGAATGGAGGGGGACGTTAAGAGGGGGAAAAAAAAAAGGACCCAGGAGGCACAAGAGACTCCGCAGTAAACAAATCAGGGGCAATTTAGGCATCAAAATTATTAATGACAGCAAGAGATTATATTATAACTCACTGAAGGAAACAGAAATCCGTTAGTCCCTATTGGATATATAAACACAGGACTAAATAAATAAATGGGTGAAAAAGGATACTGCCTTCTTACAGGAGAATACCAACTAATAAATGTTGGGAAAAAATGGAAAAAGAATCATTACTTGGCAGTCATCACAGTGGTGGCAGATAAAAGTAGCTGTCAGTAGACATCTGATACAGAACAGAATAGGAGTATGATCTCAGGATATCTCCCACAAAATATTAATCAATCACAAAGGGAATAATGGTGAATTTAAGGTGGAGAAGTGTGGCTGGCAGCCACTGACACGACCAGTGCCCAAGGTTAACATTTCCAGGGGTGGGCTCATGTGGCCCTCGAGGTGATGCATGAGGAACACTACCAACGATGCAAGTCCTGAGTCTGGTCAGGAACACACGTGAGGGCAACTCAAGAAAGAAAGGCCTAGATTCTTTTAAAACATGAAAGACAGGAAAGAGTAACTGGTCAAGTGAGGAACATGAAGGGAATGACAACTAATTGCTACTCATGTGCTCCTGATGGGATTCTGGCCCAGTAAAGGCAAAGACATTATGGTGATGGGTTGGCAAGGTTTTGTCTGTGGGCTGGGTGGCCGTATTCCTACACTACAGCCGGTTTCCTAATCTGGAGGACTGCATGCTGGCCATGTAGAAGTGTCTTTGTTTGGGGGAAAGATACAATGGATTCTTAAAGGGCAAAGGGCCATCACCTCTGCAGCTTGTCTTCAGAAGGTTCAGAAAAAGACCAACGTGATGGGTGTGTCCACACAGAGAAGGGAAAAAGAAGTGAACATGTGAACAAGTGTGAAGTGTTAACAACTAGGGAATCTAAATGAACAGGATACAATGTTCTTTGCACTATTTTGGCAACTTTCCTAAAATATGAAATTATTTCAAAGTACATTTGACAAAAAAATATTGGCCTAATTCACATACAATCCAGATGGCATTGCTACTTAATTTTCTTTAGCCTGAATCTTCACTAAAGACTGAAAGGGAAGAGAGGCAGTACTTGGATTCAAAAAATGATATTCCGGACATACATCACACATGCAAAGAAGAGACACTCCCCTCCTCTGTCATAGAAATTAGGAGAACTAAGTTAAGGAGAAAACACAAAGAACTTACCTCATACATTTTTCTAGAACTTCTCTTACAAACTTTGGTTTGGGACTTTCAGGATCTTGAGTAAGACAATCTGACCTAATGAGAAAATTAGTTTTATAAGCTCTTAAACATAATCTGCACTTACACCTAATGTGTACTTAGCCATAATGAATTTCCTTGTACCTACTAATTCTTTCATTACACACACACACACACACACACACACACACACACACACACACGTATAACAGAAATAATTATTTTAGACTGTGTAGGAGATTGCTTTTATGTTATAGCTTTAAATATTAAGTTTTATTATGACAGACTGCAGCGAAAGGAATGATAAAACATACCACCACTTACCAATCTTCCCAGCTCCAACGAAACTGGAAGTTACTTAGATGATGGGAAAACCAATTAATAAACCTATAGAGAGAAGTGGGCAGGGGGTGTGGGGGAGAAGGAAAAGGATGAATGGTTGCACTTTGTAACAGGAACTTATATAATCCTTCAGACAAATAAAACCCTACTTTATAGGGTTAAATGAAAAGCATATGCCCCTACCAAAGCTGTATCTTCTGCTGTCAATTAGCCTTTTCTCTATAAATCCTAAAATTCATCTTCTCCCCAAAATAACAGTCCCCTATTTCACTCCTTGTAATAGTACTATCCTTTTTAAGCAAATAACAGATATGAGTACCTGTTTTGTGCCAGGCACTATATATACACATGTGTGTATATGTGTATCTATCTATCTATATTGGAAATCTCACAATAACTTTCAAGTAATGTACTATTTCCCCCCATTTCACTGACAATGAAACAGACAAAAGAAAAAAGATGAAAGGAATTGCATATAAAACATTTTACAAGTGGCAGAACCAAAGTGTAGTTTCTCATCACATTATACCCTTTTTACCACAAACAAAATATACCCCTCTTTTCCCCTAAAAATATTGATCTAACTAGCTAGAAATCACCTTAGTATACTAGTATACTTAGGATACACAGTATAATGCTGTGAAATTTTAAGAGCCAAATATATATCTGCTGAATTTCAAATGGCATAAATGTGATATCTAACACAACTCCTAGTTTTATTAATTAGATTGGGAGAAAAAAATCAGAAGACGCTTTCTTAAAGCATGTCCCTTACAGATCTGTAATTGCAATCACTGAAATTACTCAGGATAATAGGTGTGACATACAACAGTGCTTACTGATAAGTTCAGATATGCAATCTGAACAATGGACATGAAAGATCATGGTGACTGGGAAATGTTCAGGACCTGTCCTGATCTGATCTGGGAAACTGACAGAGGTAAGAAAGAGCACCGGGGGTTAAAGGTGGTATCAGGCCTCCCCCAAAGGCAGTGAGGCATGTGATTACTACTCCTCTAACAGTCCAATATGGTCTTTTATATAAACTGAGTTTTCAAGGTCTAGTTATGCAGAAACTAATTATTTTAGAAGCAGATACTATCTACAAACAAAAATAATATATTTATACATAACAAATATACAGTATTAGATTCTGCTTCTGCATAGGTGATAGTTAATATAAAGCCCATTTAAAAAGCTTTCATGTCCAGTTACAAAGGAAAAAGTATAATTATACCAAAGCCCCAAACAAGTAAACAATGAATGAAATTAAAACCTCAGCATGGCCATCATTTCATACTGAAAGCTGTACTAGAAAGCATAATGTTACATTATGAGTTTTATTATTATACAGAAGATTATTTGGGGGAGGCAAGAAAGAAAAATCAACTTAGAACTTCTAAAAAGGCAAATGTTTTACTGACCAAAATTTTTTATACGTACAGGGAGTAGAAGCTGCTATCCATCAGTATAGGAAATAAGGCAGTTACTGTACCTGTCCACACATGTAGTGTTCATTGTGTCCAAACGCATGTATAACATTTCAGTTGCCTGTGCAAGCTGTGAATTTGAGGATAAGGAAAACTACTCTCCATCCTCTTTCAAAATAAGTTGTGATTAAAAAAACAAGATTTCTTAGAAGTCTGTATAATGACTAATAATGCTCAGCATCTTTTCATATAATTGATTTTTTAAAAAAACATCTATGAGTTACCAATGATGTATAATAAATCGGAACTGCATACACCCATAAAATAAGCACAGTGAATATTTCCATCACCTCTCCTCTAAACTCTCCCCATGCTCCTTTGTAGTCCTTTCTTCCCCTCCTCCCCTGTCACAGTCTGCAAGCAAATATTGGTCTGCTGTGACCGGGTCACTTTGCATTTTCTAGAATTCTGCATAAATAGAGTCATATAGTATAAATTCTTATTTGTTTGGCAACTTCTATTCAGCATACTTATTTTGCAATTCATTCAAATTGTTGCCTGCACCAAAAATTTGCTCCTTTTATTCCTAAGTAGTATTCTATAGTGTAGCTATGACAAATGTGTACATTCACTCATGTACTATGGATATTTGGGTTGTCCCATTTGGGGTTATTATAAAGTTTCTATGAACATTAATGCCCATTAATGTTTCTATGGACATTAATGTAGGGTAATGTGCTTTCATTTCCGTTAGGTAAATTCCTAAGAATGGAATGGCTTGATTGTGTTTAATGTATGTTTACACATATGTTTAACTTTTGAAGAAATGGCCAAACTTTCCATGAAGTGATTTAAACCCACAGTAAGAAATATTTAATAATCTTTTAAAACCAGGCCAAAGAGAGTAAGTTTAAAAGCAAAGGGAAGGATACAACTTGGGGGAGAGACCCGGGCTGAAGTTTGCACAGCTCGATGAGCAGCGTTGTGTACATCACATCAATGTGCGGGGGAGCTGGCAGCTGAAACAGCTCTGCAAAGATCACCTACAAAAGAATCATGAGTCAGAACTCAATTCAACCAGGACCTTTGTACTTCCATCAGAAAGACCTCAACATTCTAAACGTAAACTCTAACTCCATGGCATTCATAATGAAAAAATAATTACTTAAAAAATAATTACGAAATGAAAATTTCGTCTTTCTGTAACTCAATCAAATAAGAATATGCAAAAATTAATGCTTATTTGATACTGCCAAAGAATTATGCAATTAAATTCCAACTCTGGAAGTATCAGAGGTGATTCAGGCAGGTGGTCCATCAGGGTGTCATTCATAGAAGAGTAAAAACTCTCACTAGATTTTTGAGAACAGGAACTGAGGATATTCCAGGCTGCTACTTAAAAACTGGTACCTGGCCATCTCTTTGGCAGTCAAGATTTCTTTGCCAAGACTGTTGTTCAGAAACTTGTTTCTACCCTCCCTATATAATTCATGGACCACCTATCTAGAGTCTAAAGCCTGGTCTTCATTCTTTCTTCTCACTCACATCTCTCTGTAGTTCATTCTGATGAATTTTTACATGTTTTGCAGGTTTGAAAACATGACTTATATTTTGCATTTCAAGAGATGTGTCAGTGAGTCAGGTTCATAGTCTAAACATACCCTCAAGTTGTATAAAGACAGGACAAATGCAGTATTTCTAAGAAAGCACACAAATGCATTATGAATAAAAAGTCAATCTGAAATATATCATAACTATGCTCACTTTCATGAGTATTTTAACACAAGGGAATAATGCAATCAACAATCTGACTCACACATATGTCAAGTGAAAACACTGTTTTTTAGAACAGAAATCTCTACAAGGTGTTCAACTCTACTACTACTATCACCCTTCTTCTGCATGACTTAATATGGGGTCAAAAGCATAATTTCTTCTTCTTATTTCCAAAAACAATGGGCTTTTTTGATTTCTAGGAATAAATATTCATACTTATCCCTACCTTGTGATACAGAGAATATACTAGTAAAGAGTATGCTAGCAATAACAGGCCAGATAAACACAATTAAGGATAAGTTATTTGCTTAAAATAATATAATATTTTATTTATTTTTAAAAAATATTTTATTTATTTATTTTACAGAGAGAGAGAGAGAGGACACAAGCAGAGGGAGTGGCACAGGGAGAGGGAGAAGCAGGCTCCGTGCTGAACAGGAAACCTGATGTGGGGCTTGATCCCAGGACTCTGGGATCATGATGTGAGCCATAAGGCAGGTGCTTAACCGACTAAGCCACCCAGGCACCCCAATAATACAATATTTTAAAGTATTCAAGCCAATTATACATCTGATAAGTGGACACAATGTACTGACAGGACTGGAGGTAACTTACACTATCCATGAATGAAGACATACTATATAATTTATGGGCAACACAAAATTCCATTTGGTTCAACCACCTCTTTTCACTTTACTAACATGGCTAACAGAGCCCCAAAACTAACAGCAATTTCCTTGCTCCTGTGTTACTTTTCAGTACCTGACAAGTTGCAAGGAAAAAAAAAAGCCAAGAGTCCTTTACACTTTAAAATCAGCAGAAAGATTCTGAAATTTAGAAACATGCTCCATGTGGAATGCATACCTCAACTATATGGTAGTTCAAGGGGATCTTGTTCTTCCCTGGATAGCTCACCAGCTGTGCAGCGCTACAAAAAAATGTTAAGTGAGGTTTAATAAGTATAAAAAGATAAAAAATATATATATATAGATAGATAGATATCTCTATATATATGTATCTCAAACAGGCAACTCTAAAAGCAGCACATTTGGATTTAAGGAAGAGATATCTTTTCTGAAATGCTCTAGATTTCGTACTTCACTTAATTACAGTACATATTACTTTATCACAAGGAAACTCTTTAATGCAGCCCCAAATCCTTGAAAGATCAAAAAGAGTATATTCAAATCTACTAACTTTGAAAGTGTTAATAGGGTAGACCACTCCACAAATACTGAAAAATCTTTCACCTTTCCACCTTAAAATCTAAACCAAAACTTTCCAAGGCTCAAGGAAACACTAAAAATAAACTTTTCCAAAGCATGATATCTAAATGCTAGAAAGCTATTAATATTCTTTTATTCTCATAGCATTTATACCAAAACCAGTTGATTCCAGTTAGTCTGTCCATAGCAGATGTCAAATATCCACACACAAAAGCTATCGTGTGCATATTACTATAAAGCACCGCAGTGTCATGAAGTAGCCAGAGAGATACTGTTTGAGTGTGAAAGGCCGTGGAAAAGCAAAGACGTGTCTTTAGAGATTGGTCTTATTGAGCAAGACAGGGCATCAGAAGAGAGGAAGTTTTTCTTACACTCTTAACATATATTTTACCAAATCAAAATTGCTACTTTTTCTCCACTCAAAAAGTTACCATGAAATCTTACCAAGTTTTCCTTTCCTTCCAGTGGGACTTAATGATGCAGTGAAGATTCTCTTCTATAACAAATCTTTCAACTGAATGACTCCCTGGCATTACAGGACCCTGGAAAGAAAACCAAATGTATATACTACAAATCTAGAAAAAGATACTGCCTTTCATTTATCCAACAAATATTTGAGAGCTTATTATGATCAAGAAACTACTGGGTGTTAAAGATAAAAGTTCAGAAGTATGAAAACTCCTATCCCCATCATAGTCACTTCTATCGAATACAATTAGAATGGCAGTTGCAGCATTTCCGCTAGTGCTCCGGATACCATACCATCATCATCCATCTCAAACCAAAGAGTTCATATTATTAGCTCTATATGGTTTGATTTTTTTTAAACACGAGGTAGATTAACTTCTATAATAAATACGGAAAGAGGAAAAATTTTTATTTCAATTACTGTATAGACATAAAAAGTCATACATTGCATTGAAAGACAGCCATACTCAGGACACCTGGGGTAGCTCAGTCAGTTAAGCGCTTGTCTTTGGCTCAGGTCATGATTTCCAAGTTCTGGGATCGAGCCTTGCATCAGCTCCCTGCTCAGTGGGGAGCCTGCCTCTCCCTCTCCCTCTGCCCTTCCCCCTTTACTTGTGCTTTCTCTCTAATACATAAAATCTTTAAAAAAAAAAAAAAAAAAAAAGACAGCCATATTATATTGTTTAAGAAAATGGTTAAAAAACGTTACCTGCATGTTTATTATTCTTTTTTAAGGTATATGCATAACAAATAGGTTCAAAGAGTTTTATTTTTACTTATTATTTACTCTTGTAGACTTTTAATCTCTATTAATTTTAATTTTTTCTAATAAACATTTTTTTCAAAGACCAAAACAAAAGAACCAAATCCTTTTCATTTTTAGGGGAATAAATCTTTTATATGTTTATACTCTTCTGGCAAAGGAATATGCCACATTAGAGAGGCAATACCAATTAAGTATACATTACTTAAAAATTAAGTAGAAATACACAAGCAACATCAATTAAGAGAAAAACATTTTGAGGTTCTATTCTAGTTTCTCTTGTACAAACAAGTGCCTAACTACAAAGATTCTAGCCATCTTAAACGTATATTAGATTCCAATTAGATATTCCTAATTAGACCATTACATAATGTCAACTAAAAGCATTTCACTATATATGCAGTATAGTAAAGTGGGTAGCAAACTGATAATTCTGTAAATACAACTGATTATCTGACAGTGTTTTACTCTGAGACCAGTAAATACTAAATTTTCACTGCCCAAAAGCAATTTACGGTACAACAGAAAAGAGAAAACACAAGGAAGAAAATGCCATGTTTGATCTCAGATGGCAATACTGGTTCTCAAAACGGAATAATTTTGCCCTCAGGGATCACCTGGAAATCTCTGGTGAGAGTTGTGGTTGTCACATCTGACATTTTCCCTCTACAGGCTGCTGGTAGAGGCCAGGGGTGCTGCTAAGCATCCTACAGTCACTGGACAGCCCCCCACCACAAAGAATTCTCCAGCTCCAAACGTCAACTGTGCCAAGGCTGAGAAACCCTATTCTCTGCTGACTAGGATGTACTAAGCAATGGGTACGGTACTTTAGCAGAACTGATCCAGTCTTTGCCATGCTTGCTGCTGGAATGTTCAAGTTAAGACAGTCATTCAAATGCAAAGATATAAAATAAAATGTGAAAATATAAATATAATAAAAATAAATAAATAAATAAAACATAATATTATAATAAAATAAGTAAAAAATACATATAAATGTGAAAATATAAAATAAAATGTGAAATTTTATACCAAAAGTTAATATCAAAATCATACATTTTCTTGGGCGCCTGGGTGGCTCAGTGGGTTAAGCCGCTGCCTTCAGCTCAGGTCATGATCTCAGGGTCCTGGGATTGAGTCCCGTGTCGGGCCCTCTGCTCAGCAGGGAGCCTGCTTCCTCCTCTCTCTCTCTGCCTGCCTCTATGCCTACTTGTGATCTCTCTCTGTCAAATAAATAAAATCTTTAAAAAAAAAAAAAAAATCATACATTTTCTTAATTGGTGAAGTGTCATAGCTGTTAACACCTTGGCTTCATAATAAAGAATATGTATATTTAAAAACTATAGTCAGCTTATACTCATCTTTGAGGTTTTTAAATTAAAAATATTTCTAAAATATTTTAAGATTTATTTACTTAAGAGAGAGAATGAATGAATGTGGGGGAGAGGGAGGGGCAGAGGGAGAGAGAGAGAGAATCCCAAGCAGACTCCATGCTCACTCAGCACAGAGCCTCATGGGGCTTCATCCCAGGACCCTGAGATCATGAGCTAAGCCTGAAATCAAGAGTTGGATGCTTAGATGACTGAGCCACCCAGGGCCCCTAAAAATATTTCATAATATTTAAAAAAAACAATTACATAGTACAAATAATAAGACAAGCTGTGAGAGTTAGAGAGAGATAGATAATCTCAAAAATTGGGTATTTTGGGGGGGGGGGTGCCTGGGTGGCTCAGTCAGTTGAGTCTGCCTTTGGCTCAGGTAGTGATCCTGGAGTCCTAGGACGGAGCCTGACATTAGGCTCCCTGCTCAGTGGGAAGCCTGCTTCTCCCTCTCCCTCTGCCCCTACCCCCACACCCCTGGCTCTGCTTTCTCTCTCAAATGGATAAAATCTTAAGAAACCAAAAAAAGGCCCAAAGAACAACAAAACCAATAAACAAAAAAGCCACCAAAACCAATAAACAAAAACCAATCCCCCCCTAAAACTTGGGTATCTTTCTTAAAAAAAGTCTTATTAATAATAGCTAAAATTATTGAGCACTCATGTCACATACCGTTCTATGCATTTTATGCTTTAGTAATTCAATCCTCATTAAAACTTTATTAGAACATACTTTTATTATTATTCCATTATGAAACAAAGGCAGAGAAGAAAGTAACTCACTCAATCAAGATCATACAGCTAGGATCTAACTAAACAGGATTAAATCTCAAACCAATGTGGCTGGTTTGACTCACACTGTGAGTCAAACTCACACTTGTGTGGCTGAGATGGTTGGGCATCTGCCTTTGGCTCCAGTCATGATCTCCACGTCCATGGGATTTCCATGGAATTTCCATGGGATCGAGCCCCATGTCAGGCTCCCTGCTCAGCAGAGTCTGCTTCTCCCTCTCCCTCTGCCTCTCCCCCTGCTTGTGCTCTGTCTCTCTCCCTCTCTCTCAAATGAATAAATAAAATACTAAAAAAAAAAAAAAAAAAAAAAAAAGTTAAAAAAAATAAATAAATAAAAATAAAACCCAGACCAGTCTGGCTGCAGAACCTATTGTACACTGTACTCTCAATCTACTTGCACACGCTGAGCAGAATTTCTTGCATAATGAGGAGATACCATTCACTAAATTAAACTGCTAACTTCACTGCTGTTGGTCCTCTCAGATAATAAACCACTCGAAATTAAAATGTATCACAGGCATTATTCAGACAAGAGTAGGCCACAAGTACAATGCAGTACAAGCCCTCTGACAGGAACTTACAGTTGGTCACATACCTCGGGATCATCCGTGTAATCAAACATTCGGAAGATGACCCGTGGCATCGGGTACACGGAGTCTTCCGTGTGAGGAGGTGGCGTAAAAGGAGGCAGGTTGTGCTGCAGTGCTTCACAGAGGATGCTGTCAAAGGCAAGATAAGGTCTTAGGATGTGCCGCTCCTGCCAGCGATCCTTTTTCAATTTCTGAATCTGGGCCCACAGGCAATCTAAATACTAAAGACAGATTAATTTTTAATAATTAATATATATATTTGGAGGTACATAAAAATTAACATTATGACTACGTAAACCAAAAACCATTACCTTATAAAAGACAGGATACAAGAGTAAGCTTGTTCGCAATTAAATACAGTACAGAGGAACGGTGCTAAGTTTTTGTTTTTAATTACTTTATAAAGTCTACCTGTCTGAGGCTGTGACCACTTCCATTTTCAAACAGGGCATTTAAATAAAAAATAACTAACTGGGGTGCCTGGGTGGCTCAGTGGGTTGAGTCTCTACCTTCGGCTCAGGTCATGATCCCAGGGTGCTGGGATCGAGCCCTGCATTGGGCTCTCTGCTCAGCGGGGAGCCTGCTTCCCTCTCTCTTTCTGCCTGCCTCTCTGCCTACTTGTGATCTCTTTCTGTGTCAAATAAATAAATAATTTTTTTTAAAAAAAAATAAATAACTGTAACTGGAATCATACAGAACAGGGAATGCTTTGATTACATTCTAACACTTATTAAAAATGCACTATATGCCAGGGGCACCTGCATAGCTCAGTCAGTTGAAGTGTCTGACTCTTGATTTCAGCTCAGGTCATGATCCTGAGTTTGGGGGATCAAGCCCCATGTTGCGCTCCATGCTAAGCACGGAGTCTGCTGGAGATTGTCTCTCCCTCTCCGACTGCCGACACTCCCTGACTGACCCCAACCCCTGCCCCTGCACATGTTTTCTCTCTCAAATAAATAAAATCTTAAAAAAAAAACCCCACTATACACCTAGAGCTATGAGGAGCTGGACCACTGATATGATATGTGGAAAACAAGCTAATGTATATAAACGGAGTGATCTGACAAGGTCAGAGATAAGAATTTGCTCAAGAGCTGGCTGTGCTTGTATCCTGAGACGCTGAGAATCCACTCACCTCTTCTTGTGGGTGTGGTTTCTCAGCCGTCCATACCTGTAACATGGGCACATGTGTCTTTTGGCGTCTTCTAAACATAAAAATAAAAATCTATACTTAGGTTTCTAACAACACAGAAAGATGTTCAGTTGCTTCATAATTATTTAATAAAGTGCAAATTAAAGCAGTAAAGTAACATTTTTACCTATCAGATTGGCAGATAACAAAAGTTTTGATCATGTATATTGCTGAAATGTGGGCAAGCACACAATTTCAAACATTGCTGGCAGAGGGATTAATTGTTATCATCTCTTTAGAGGAGATCTGGAAGAGTATAATCTCTTTGGAAGGCCGTTTGACTAAGTCTATCAAAATTAAGATTGTTAAGACACTTCAACCCAGCAATGCCTTTTCTAAAAACTCCCACTCTCCACAGATATATTATCTTACATACATGAAGACACATACAAAAGGATATTCACTGAAGCACTGTTTATAATACCAAAAGACTGGAAATAACCTAAATGTCTACTAACAAGGGACTTGTTAAATTACGGTATGTTAAAAGAGTGGAATAGTCTACAGCTGTTACAAAAGAATGAGGCACGGACGCCTGGGTGGCTAAGCTGGTTAAGGGTCTGCCTTGGGCTCAGGTCATGATCCCAGTGTGCTGGGATCGAGTCCTACATCAGACTCCCTGCTCAGTGGGGAGCCTCTTCACCCCTGCTTGGGCTCTCTCTCTCTGTCAAATAACTAAATAAAATCTTAAAACAAACAGTGAGGCAGTCCTATGTACTTTTATGCAATAAGTTCAAGTTATATTGAGTGGGGAAAAAGAAAGCAAGCGAAGAACAGTATGTATACCGGACTACCATCTGTATAAAAAAGGGGAAGGATATATACTCAAATGTTAAGATATTCATATTCTTTTATTTTTATTCTTTTGCAAACACCTACATTCTAAAAAGAACCAGTATGACTTTCAAAAACATAAAAATGTTAGAGATTTACCATTTAAAAGTAACTTAAGAACAAAGGAGATTTTTATCTTTCCATTTCTTGTAGCTTTGTTTGTAATTGACTGATTAACAATATCCAAACAAGTTACCTAGTGATAGAATACAAAACTTAAAACAAAATTATTTTGAAAGAACTTAAGGGGACACAAAACCATTACCATGCTGCTGGTTAACTGCTAGATTTATGAACAAGCCCTACTGTTAGTATTATACCTAATAAGACAAACCAAGTTTTTGCACCACTTGGAAGAAAAGGTAATAAGAGGACATGAGACTATTTTAACTGAAATGTGTCATATTATTCAGGAAGTGTGCACTGGGTAGAAGTTAAGAGCCACTGTTTTAAGGACTTGGTTTGGGATTAATTTACATGAAATAAATACCTTGCATGTGCTAACCCTCTCTCTCCAATACTGTGAATCAGTAGGTCTGTAGGTTGGGGTCGGAGCCTATTTAAGTACCATTGGTGAGTCTATGCATACTACGATTTGAGAACCACTATGTGATGATCTTGTGGACAATTCACAAGATCAGGACAAAAGGTATTTTATGGCTTTGCTAATATGTACCAAAGCGGCTTAAAAGGAGCTATGTTATCAACTCCTTTGGACCAGCAAAGTAAGCAAACGTTTGATTACTCTGAGGTCTCAGTAAATTACAACAGCAGGGGAATGAAGTTACTTAGAGGAAGCCATAGTGAAACCCACAGCTTATCTTTGAGAAATGAAACTAACACGGCAATACTAACAGATACAATACAACACATTCATCTTATCAGTAAGAACTATGAGCTGTGTCCTTACTTAAGATAGCTTTCAGTGTTAGCGAAGATGCGGTCCATCTCTGCATCTTTCTTTTCGTACAACTCCTTTCCAACCCAGGGCAAAGATGACAGAAACGCATAAACATACCAATCTCTCCGCACCTGAAGAATTTTTAAAAAGGCAAATTTAAAATATGTCCTAGTTAATTTTCATTCATATTGTGTTTACTTTTGAATGAAATCCTATGGAGGCTTAAGTAAGACACCTGGTTTAATCAGAGCATTTCTACCTTTTATTAGTTTTAATTTTATTGGAATCATTTGATTAACATAGAGATACCACGAGAACCCACCACTATGGCAACTGACTTAGCATGTAGATATTAAGAATCTAAAGTGTGATAATCTACTGTTATCTTTTGGTTTTGATTACTAAGAGGTCACCAAGTGAAAAATTCTTTGTACTATATGGGCAAGATTCAACATAAGGGGTTTTCTTACCTGAGGTACATCTTCTTCCTGAGTTACACTTACAAAATTTTCAAACATAGCAACCATGGATGGGGCAGCAATGACATGACAATTCACAAGATCAGATAAAAAACGGACCTATGAGGGAAAACAATTTCTATTATCTAAATGTGATATAACCACACAACAAGCAATCTTGTAATGACTGAGACCACAGGTCTGAAAAACTACCCCTTAAGGCCGAAGCTAGCCTGTGGCCCATTTTTCTTTTGCGTAGCCTGTGAACTAAGAGTGGTTTTGGATAGTTAAAGCTTGAAAAAATCCAAGGGCATTTTACAATTTATACAAATCATATGAAATCAAGTTTCAGTGTCCAGAAATAAACGTGTATTGGAACATAGCATGCTCACTCATTTATATACTGTCTATGGCTGCTTTTGTTCTACAACAGCAGAGCTGAGTAGTTATGACTGGAACAGGATGATGGGCAGGAATCTTCATTTACAGGTTCCTATTCCACAGAGCTACCTCAACCTATCATCTTCTTTTCTGTTCTCTGTGAAAAAATTTTCCCTGGACTACAGAACTGGAAATTTCTGAACAGGTATCTGTTGGATATCCTTTGTGTGCCACTGCTAAGCAGTATTAAGATTCCTGTCATGTGGGAGCTCACAGTCTAGTGGGACGAGCATAATCTCAACCCAAAAGGATGAATCCTATACTAGAGGGTAAATAAAAAGCATTCTAGGAACAGTGCTAAGAGGAGTAGGGGAGAGCATTGTAAAGGAGGTAACACCAGGACTAGGTCATAAAGGATGAGTGAAGTATGCCTCCGGTGGGGAGCAACAAGACTATTCTAGGCAGAAGGGTTCAAAAGGATGTGTTCAGGGATCTGCAAGTAACCGCTGACAGCTGGAGGGTATATGGGGGGATGTATGTGTGTGTGTGTGTATGTATACATATATATATGTGTGTGTGTGTACACATATACATATTACATATATATAAAAATGTGTACACATATACATATTACATATATACGTATATGTGTATACATGTACATATTACACATATATGCAACATATATACATAGTACATATATACATATGTATACACACATACGTATATGTGTATTCATATACGTATGCATATATATACACACACACACACACATATGTCCACATATGTATATATATAAGGACAGAGAAACAGATTGGGGCAACCATAAAACGTCAATATGGAATCTGGAATTAATCTTACAGCCTGATTGGTGGCTAACTTTTTTTGATAAAATATAAAATTCTTTTACTCAATAAATTCTTTTACTCAATAAAAGAATTTGATCACATGCCTCCAACTCTATGTGATATAAATAAACATATACATCATACTTAAATAAATACATATACTACACATTGGCTCACTGTCAATCCATGTATTACACATTAGTAGGGCTTATTAATTCCATTTTCTTTTAAGATAAATATTTATTTCTGCTAACCCAGTGAATCATCTTCTGCACAGGCTTTTAAGACCCTCCACTTTAGAGAATGGGAAAGAACAGGGGTTTATGATCTATACCAACATGAGCAGAGTGAGTTACAGGAAGACCAGTCTCGTGCCACAGTAGACAATACAGTGAAAGGCAGAGAATCGGATGCAAAAGAACAGTTAAGAGGCTATTTGAAGAGATGAAGAGGAAGGGAGTGCCTGGTTGGTTTAGTTTAGGGCATGAGACTCTAGATCTTGGGAGTCGTGAGTTCAAGCCTCATGCTGAGCATAAAGCTTACTTAAACAAAAGAAATAAAAAAGCACGAGAGGAAGGTATGAACTATGCCAGAGGCCCTGGAGCAATTTAGAAGGCAGACGTGACAGGACCTGGGGATTGCTTAAAGGATGAGGGGGCAAAGGGAAGGCAAACATTAACACTAAGGTCCCTAGCTGGGTTATGCAGTAGACAGCAGACCCTGTGTGCAGTTTGGAGAGAAGACAGAATGATGCATTACTTTTAGGAATTTCCACGCAAGATATCTTAGGGCTATCCAGCAGTATTTGGAACACAGGTCTGGAGCTCAAGAGAAAGGCTGAAACAGGACATTCAGTTACTGACTTGTCAGGATGGGGGCCGTGTCACCCAAATAAAGATGGTTAGTAATGCAATGAGAGAGTAAGAAGGCTTCAGGGGAGAGTGTTTAAAGTGAAGTGAGGACAGAATCCTGAGAAACACAAAATGTAAGGGGTAAAGGAAGATGACCCAGTAAAAGGAGACAGGAATAGAAGGGAGTGGCAGCAGCAGGAGATCCCGAGATAGTGGTGTTGCAGAAACCCAAGACAAAAAAGGAATGTAAAGCATCACATGCTACAGGAAGGTCAACTAGGATTTAAGAGTGAAAAGAAGCGACTGGATTTGGTAATGAGCTCTGTGGCACCTTAAGTGAGAATGATTTCAAGAAGAGCAGCTACTGTGGTGAGTGGGGAACTCTCTTTCAGAAGAAAGGATAAATTCGTTGGCTGTAGCTCACTTCTCCTCTCCAACCCAACACTAAGTCATAATACACCAAAAAAGTAACTTACCAAATATACAGCTTCATTATAATTGTTTGCTTTTAATGATTCCTTAAGTTGTCGAATCATAGCTTCTACAAACTCTCCACCAAAGTTGTAATTCCTGGCATTCAGCAGTCCAACTAATGTTGTATAAATTGTCAACTTCTCAGGTAACAGGCGCGCACTGATTTGAGAACCCAGTACAAGAAAACCCCAAAACAACAGTATTATGTTAAGTTGCTCAATTCTATATTATATAAATCTTTTATCATTTTACCAACATTGAAACAGAGTTACTTTGAGCAATACTTAAAAAAAATTTTTTTAAGGGTTTTATTTGGAAGACAGAGAGAGACAGTGCACAAAAGCAGGGGAAGAGGCAGAGAGAAGGGGAGAAGCAGACTCCCCACTGAGCAGGGAGCCCAATGCAGGGCTCAATCCCAGGACCCTGGGATCATGACCTGGTCTGAAGGCAGATCCTTAACCAACTGAGCCACCCAGGTGCCCCATACTTTGAGTTACATTTTTAAAACTACTTCAGAAAAGGCACAAATGTTGAGATGAGTTGCAGACATGACCCCTGAAATTTTTCATTTTATTTTGAGCTAATCCAAGAATTACTTAAAACACTTTAATTATAAAGTTA
The DNA here is from genome assembly GCF_022355385.1 of Mustela nigripes. Classification (NCBI taxonomy): domain Eukaryota; kingdom Metazoa; phylum Chordata; class Mammalia; order Carnivora; family Mustelidae; genus Mustela; species Mustela nigripes. The sequence goes on from NC_081565.1 coordinate 32,981,606, forward strand.
TCAAACTAAAATAAATGTAATTAATGCTAGACCAGTTTTTCTTCCAATGTGTTTAGTGAACTCTAAGAGTAGTTCTACAGATGTTTCCATGGTAAAACATCTGGGGAATGCTGGGTGAAATCAGTTTCTTGAATGCAGAATCATTAAGGGGGAGATAGAACATTCGCTATTTCTAAACTTAGTTAACCAAATGTCACAGGATCAGAATTCCACTTTGAGAAACACTATTCTAGTTGCTAAGAAAAAATTCAGAACTAAAATCACTTCCAACTAGGTTCCCATCAGTTAAATTGCTGAATGTCAAGATGGTACTTGGACATAGTAAGATTTCTTTACATCCCAATTTGCTTACTCTAGGTGTGTTAATTTTCATTAACGTTATCTGAAAAGCAGGGAAAAGGATTACAATAATTAACCTTTGGAAAAAGGAAAAGCTGTTTCCTAATTTAGGTAGCCTTTAGAAATTCTCTCAAAAAGAAAAGTAAATAGGAGCTAATGATCAGTCAGACTCTTACACATTTTGTGTTTTCCCAAGGTGCCTAGCAGAGCAGTAGGGACAAATTTAGGTTTTAAAAAATACTTGCTCTGAGAGTAACCATATTCTCCACCCCCAAAGCCATGGTTTCCATAACAGTTTTAGCATAAATCTCTTCTATTTTAATAAGCACTCTCAAAACAGAAGGCACTTTCTAGATCACTACAGCAAAATAATTTTTATTAGTCATTTCTTAGTCTAAGGACAGGTCTTCTTGAATATGAACTGGATTTCTTTCAAAAACTAGAACCCAAATAATTTGTACTTTATGAGAGGTTAAAATGAAATCTACTGATAGCTATGATTTATGCATAATTTTTTAAATTTCAAAAATGAGCTTAAAGCATTAATATTAATCAAAATATTTGAAATAACTTACAACTTCATGTTTGAAATTTTAAAATACCTCATAATATAAAATACAGCACGAAGACCCCTTTTATCAAAAGTTGTGACCATTTCTTCGCAAAGCATAAAATTCAGAATGATCAATGTCCATCTAACAGATGAGAAAGCCTGGATTGTTAATTCCACCATGGGAAAGACTGTTTCATGATTTCATGAGTCTTTTCCCACTTTAATTTACTCGTGGATTAAATAATATTTGTTCTAGCTAACTTAACTCAAAGTAATAGCTTCAAAAGCTTCTTCAGTTTTCTAAAAAGGACTATTATTCAAGTGACCAGTTCCCACATTTGTTTGGTACTACTGGCTAAAAATACACATTAAACTCTTATATTAAATGCATATGCTTCAAAGAAAAATCTCTGAATGTGAAAACTGTCTACTTTCACAAAAAAACAGTCAACTCAAATGATCTGAAAGTTCCAAGAAACAAAATGTAAGGAAAATGCTCAATTTTAGCCTTATTTATCTCTAAGAAAAAAAAAGAGTTCACAAAGGTCATTTTGTTCATATAAATTTCCTATTAGAAGAAAAGCTAATGAAATATGAATGTAAACACATCTTTTGCACATTCCCAAAGCATTTAAGAGTAGATAATACATTATCACCTGGATTCATAAATCTTTTGCATACATACACTGTACAAAGAAGCCTTAAGATCTTGCTCTTGTAGTTAGGAAGATCAGCTTCTAAAACACCTGCCAAGCCTTCTAGGTTGCTCTCCAGAGAGCAGGCACTCTGTAGAGGACAGCATATCAAATATCTGTTAAGTACTCAGCAATTAGTGAGTTAAAATTTTCCATGTGGTCATAAAAAAGTTAAAGCCTTACATGCATAAGGCACTATGACAGGTTTAGTATAAACCAATTCAGGTAGTTACTGTTCTTTAGAAATTCATAAAAAGAGAATGAATGAAATTTTAAAAGCAAGCAGTCTAAGGTAGCAGAGTAAGAATCAGAAATGGGAGACATCATTGGCTCTCTGGTATCTCACACTTAATATAAGACTCTGAGCAAATTACCTTAGGTATCCAGGACTTGTTTGGTTCATTATTTATAAACTGAGAGGGTTATTCCTTAAAGTCTCTTCTAAGATTCATATTTATGTTATATGGCGGTTACTAAAAACATTTAACTCTTAATTATCTGCATCCCAAGGGTTTAAAATGAATTTATGTTGGGATACAGATTAATGGTAATACAAGTTTCACCTAAAACCTAGATCACCAAGTTTCAGCTCCAGAAATGAATCAAGCACGGTCAACTACAACCGTAACCCCATCACAGTTTGGGCCTATTTGACACATACCTTTTCTCCCACTTTGCATATTAATGATTCCAAATGATCTTCAGTTTCATTGGCATCAGAGGTCTTTCTCCTTTTGTGAGGTTGTCCTCCTGTTTCAATAATGTAAAAAAATTAGTATTACACGATGAATCCGCTATTGCAAATTTTACTTAACCTTTTAAATACTAGTATTTCTTTCTTATCAGAAACCCTAGTTTTTACACACCGGAGAAGCTCTTCTTTTTTTTTTTTTTCCTAGACCTTTATTTCTCTGTGAAAAGGGAAAACAGGAATAAAATAAAAACAGCACAGTTGACACACAGACACAAAAACCACTGAGGGAGAGGGGGAGAGGAGGGAGGAAGGAAGAAAGGAGGTGGAGAAGTAGATGAGGTAGGGGGTACAGGAGAAGCTCTTAACTGACCCACCACCTCTCTGACTGGGCTAGCTAGATCCACCAAAGGTCTCCATACTCCATGGACACTATTGTAACTCCAAAAGGCATTCGTTATGTTCAGTTTGCTGTGACTAGTGCCCCATGAGGCTATGCAAGGCAGCAACCCTGTCCACTCCTGGGGATAGACAGGAAAGCTGCTTATAACATCCTAACCACTGTAGTTATTCTGTGGAACACTCCTCTACTGCTACTCCCATTCTTTAGACAGAATTGTTCACTGATCTTCAGTTGCTTGGTCCTAAAGCCTCCTATTGCCAGCAGTACTCATTATTCTAGTAATGAAAATTATTTTGCAAACTGATGATATATGGGTACAAAAACCAAGCTAAATGTTTTGGAAAGACTAGACTAGGCCAAAAAAAAAAAAAAAAAAAAAAAAACACCAAAAAAACCCAAAACCAAAAACCAACCAACAAACAAAAAAACTTCAGAAGATGGGAAAGGGAACATAAAACATTAGGATTCCTCAGTAGTTTCACAGGGGTCTGAACTTCTAACTCTTCAATTAATAGCTTTGGTTCTGTAGACCATGCAGTATTAGGGTATTGCTTACCCCAAGCAATGGGAATCATAATCAACAGACGTATACTCAAAGAAACATCCTGAGCACTTTATCAAATAATTGGTGGGGGAAAAGTATGTTTTATCATTTCCTACTTCAATCACTAGTCTATTATGTTAAAAAACTGTATCATTCAAAGAATCTAAAAACAAAAACAAAAACAAAAAAACCAAACCACAAAAACCCTACCACACTGAAATCATTACCAATCATCCATCTGTCCTTTTGGTTGCTGAAGAATTCAAGGTGAACAAACTACAAATCAACTTAGGCACTGAACTGTCTACTATTGTTCAGATTCTTACTATTAATCATCTCTTGCCATTTTGTTTAAAACCTTAATACACACACCTTATATCATTTTGTGGGATAACCTACCGCTTAGAATTTTTAAATTAATAGTGTTAAGTATAGAACATGATGCTGTTGATAAACACAATGTTGGCTAGTCTCCCAATATAATTGAATTTTGATTTCCACTGATTAGATTTTTAGGACAGCATGTGAACAAGGAAGCAATACTCTGTAACAGTGTTAGGGATCTGCATTAATAATGAAATCTGCACTTGGATCTAGAATTACCCAGGAGTAAGTTAAATATAACCTCAATCTTCTCCAGACTAGTATAGACAAAGGAACTGGGCCATTTTTATAGAATTCATAATCACTTACTTGCCACTGTAACATCTGGCTTAAAATATATGGTGATTCTTACAAAACAGCGCTCCACTATCCTAAGCTTGGGTGTTAAGTCTCTTTAATGACTGAAATGATCTTCAAGTACCACTTGAACTTAGCTGAATAAAACCAATCTGTTACAATCCAGATAGGACCAGATGGAAGTGTTATACAAGGCCACAGAGTAAAGCACTTTGTGCTTTGACCCCCCTGATCCCTTGTTATTATTATGATCTGGCTTAAATAATAAATGAATATAGTTTTGAAAGGATAATGCCATAAAAAGATTTAACACACACGCAGTGTTACAGAGCTGAGATGTATTCCTGGAGATCCCAGCCCATGTAACGTAGACATGTGTGACACAGTGAAATCAGTGACCTTCATTCTCAAATATGCATCAAACCTACTACATTACAGGATCTATAATGGTTCCATCACCCAAACAGCCAACTTTGACACGAAAGTCTTCTATTTCTAGGATCTATTTCTAGGATTTATTCACTGAAAAAACCCTCATATTCAAAGCAATGTTTATATAAGCTGACAGCCAGGATGTTAAAATAGCAGTGGTTCTTAATTGGGTGAGTTTTGCCCCCGCTAGGGGCAGCGTGGCAATCTCTGGAGACATTTTTAGCTGTCACAACTGGGGGAGTGCTAATGACATCCAGTGGGCAGAGGCCATGGATTCTGCTAAACATTATTACATTGCTTAGGACAACTCCCAACAATAAAGAATAATCTAGTTCGAAATGTCAATGATGGCTGAGCAACTCTGTCTAGAAAGCAGAATATACTAACGGTGTTCTTCAGAACCAGATTCCAGTATAGTTGGGAAAAGCAGATAGTGAAAAACTAGCTGAATGAGAGCATTTAAAAAAAAAAAAAATTACTGTTTTTTAAACTTTAACTACCATTACTTTCTTTCTGGCCCATCTACTCCACTCACCCTTTATCTCACATCCCACCCTCGACATCCTCCCTAAATTACTCTCCAGCTGGCCTGTTCCCAAATCAATCTGGAATCACATTCCAGTGTTTAAAGCAACCCTCCCAGACCCTCTTGTAACCTAGAAAAGGAGAAAATAATGCAGTAGGAAAGAAGGAGGATTTCTGAAGAAAACAGAAAATACAAGTACATGGTCCTCCCTGAACTACAACTCCTATTTTCTCTCTTGCCATTCTGACGACTATAAGAAAGCACACGTTTTGTTTGGAGAATGGGAGGAGGCAGAAAGTATTAAGCAGATATGGCCCACTCTCACCTGATATTTGAGAGGATATGAAGGAGGGGTGGTAAAATCACAGACATATCTGAACTCATGACAGTACAGGATATTGAACTCAGAAGAGAACCTGGGCACACTGAATAAAGCACGTTCATTAAGAATAAAATTTTGGGAATTAGCAGGATGTTTTCATATGCCCTCAAGAAAACCTATCTATGGTAGCTCCCAAAGCAAGAACAGATTTTATATTAAATGTATCAATGCAGAAGTTTTATAATATAGATTCAAGTTATATATTGCCACTTCATACCCTTGGCTAGTATAGGAGAGAAACAGAGACAGGTCTTTATTAAAACACATTTGTGGGCACCTGGGTAGCTCAGAGGGTTGAGCCTCTGACTCTTAATTTCTGCTCAGGTCTTGATCTGAGGGTCATGAGGAAGAACCCCTGCATCAGGCTCCACACTGGACATGGAATCTGCTTGAGATTCTGTCTCTTCCTCTGCCCTTCCCCCTGCTTGTATGTGTACTCTCTCTCTCTCCAATAAATAAATCTTAAAAAAATTTTTTGAAAGTATCTCCATACACCAGTATTTTCTCTGTAAGACAAATCCTAACTTTATATGGATATACTGAACTACATCTTAAACCCTTATTATTATAAAACCCACAAACTGGAAAACAAAGACCAACCCTATAAAAAAGAAAGTAAAGTAGCAAAACCAACCAGGTAAAAGGCAAAAGTAAAGTACCTTGATTTTGAAGATTTAAGGCAGAGGTAACTATCATGCCTGAAACAAACTATACTCTTCCCTGGAGTAACAAATCCTTCCACCTCTAATCATTTTTTGTACAGTTAAGTTAAAAAAGTAGTCATAGTCTGAAAGATAAGGACCTAATTCTAAGTAGCTTAAAAAGGGTTTAATGTGGGTTTTTGACAAAGGTTATGGATGATATACTTTCTCAGAGGAACAAAATAAGCAATATACTGAACAGCTGTTATATGTATATCCTATAATAACTGAAAAGCTTCAGAGAAATTCTTAAAGGTATTCTAATAAATCAGTTAGATTTAGCATTGAACCAGTATCCACACACACTAATTTCCAACTTAGGGTTTCCCTCTCCTTCTCTACAAACTGAACTCTACTCCGGCAGAACTAGACTGGTAGTCTCCTAACTTATTTCCCTGGATCCTGGATACTCTAGTCTCAACAAAGAGATACAATTTTAAAACTCTATGAGCTTTAACTCTATTAAGCCCTCTATGAGCTGATCCTCCCAACCTCTCTGATCTTAGTTCCTACAACTTCCCAACCCCACCTCTCCCACTCCGCTCCGCTCCAGGGACACTGGCCTCCTTGAATGCTCGAGCTTTAAGTCCTCTGCACTCACGGTTCTCTTTTCTTAGACCTCTTTTCCCCATACAGCCACCTGGTTTGCTCCCTTATTTCCTGCAAGTCTTTGATCAGATGCCATTCATAGTGCAGCCTTTCCTGATCAACCCTAATAAAACAGCAAATCCACCTCGCCAACAGTCTCTACCCTCTTTACCCATTTTCGTTTTTCTCCATAGCACTTACCACCATGTGATGCACTATATTTTATTTGATTGTGTTCTGTCTGTAAAAGGCAGGCTTAACCATTACACTGTTCACTACTGTACTGCCAGTAGTTAGGACAGTGCCTGGCACTGTTAAAGGCTTGTTGAATAAATGATTGTATCTTGTCAAGCATATGGAAAGTCATGGCAGCCAGTGACAGATAAGAGCTGACAATAATACAGAAGTGCTCAAATGTATCAAATTAATTATGACTACTACAATTTAGGCTATTTTAAAATAGCCTTCTATAACATTTAAATGTCTACTATTTCAGATATTCAAAAATCAGTAGATACTTAGCTAAATTATTTAGCTCACTGTTTAGGGTAAACCCCAGCTGAACAATTTATAAAAGTTCCAGATTTGGTAGAGTATCCCACAGAACTACAAGCTGCCCCTCTACTACTAAATTATTGACCAGAGTAAACTTTAATTAATTCATTTTACTTCTTTTTGTCTTAATTATTCTAAGATTCCAAATGGACCATGATTTACTGTCCAGCTGGTATTAAAAGAAACTAACTCCCAAGAAAGTTATGCCACCATCACAGTAGCAAAAGCGAAAGTTGTTTTCTACATATTCACATTCAATTCTCCAGGTTGCTCTCTGGAAACATTTTCTCTCCCTTTAAGGGTGCCCCAGAAGGGAGAAGAGTGGAAAAAAGAAAGTATGAGAAAAGCAAGAAAATGGGAAGAAATTTAAAAGACTCGAGTTCCCTAAACCCCAAGCAATCACTTCACATTAATTTTAACGAATCCAACTCAAAGCATATGAAAACTGTGTTTTCTGTGCCTGTATGTCCATTATACAAAAAAAACCTCATGTGTTTAGAAAAAAAAAGTATCTAAGCACGCAACATAGAATACTTCGATAGTGAAGAGAACCCTGGACTTGCTTTTACCAGTGTCTGGGCACTGCTAGCTATGTCTCCATGTTTACTGCACTAAAACTCTGGATCCTTAGGTATCAGATAAAGATGAACTTAGGAGAATATTCTCTCAAGCCATTCCCTAGCAGAGATCCAATGTTTCATTATTAAAACCAAAGACATGTGATTCTGTTCCTACTCCCAAATGTCCCAAAACTCAAGGATAAGAAAATGTTAGTGAAGAAAATTAATTAAATAAAACATTTTCTTCCATATTTTTTCTTATATCATTGACATCTGCCAATGTTTGTCAATTCTTAAGCATTAACAGATGATAAGTAAATATCATCATGAGATATTTGTTACATGTATTAACTCCACCCTCATAAAACTGAGAAGAGGTATGTATCACTACATTATAGACTTCTACTTTAAATTTCTACATTACAGACTAAGCCTTACAGAGGTGAGAGAGTCTGGGAAAGATCATGAAGTAATGGTAGAGTCTAGCTTTGAACTTAAACCCTCGGATTCCAAAGTCTGGCCTCTTAACCACCACACCACATCCCTTTTAAAGAACAATAAGCTAGAATATAATAACAGAATTACTCAGTTTCTTCCTTGTTTGGTGAACGTATGTTTTTGACGCATTTCTGTAATGTAAGCATCTTTTACCTGTTTTTCTTTTTTTTTAAGATTTTGTTTATTTATTTGACAGAGAGAGAGAGATCACAAGTAGGCAGAGAAAGAGGGGGAAGCAGGCTCCCTGCTGAGCAGAGAGCCCGACGTGGGGCTCGATCCCAAGACCCTGAGATCATGACCTGAGCTGAAGGCAGAGGTTTTAACCCACTGAGCCACCCAGGCGCCCCATCCTTTCCTGTTTTTAGCAAAATTATCCTTGGTTTTTATGGTGGCAACATCATGATCCCCTGGAGCGCAAACCACCCAAATGGAGTAGAGAACCCCTGATCTCAATCCCTAAGTGGTCTCCAGTTAGTTTTCTCTTCATGAGGGAACTACACTTGCAGCCAGTTCGAAATCTACCGTAACAATGTGCATCTGTTTATTGGTAAACAGATGTGGGTGAGTGTGGGTAACAGACTTCTCTCCTTGCAGCACGAAAGAAGGCAAACCAACGGATGAGGGGGGACAGCAGAGCTCTCAGATTGCGGTTCATCAGATCTCCCACTCACCGCTTTGTTTCTTCCCTTCAGGGAGCCCTTCTTCAGGTGCAGTCTGAGGGTCAAAACGAGACACCGGGACTATTGGGTACCTGTCATTGTGGCCTAAGAGGTGGCCGCACAGACCCAGGTGTGCTTCCCTACTCGGCGGTACTAAAGACCAGATCCTGAGGAGTCCTTAGAGACCAAGAGGTCCACGAGGCCAGCCACTAAAGGAGTTGGGGAGGGGGACAGCGGGAGGCTTTTTAGAAGTCGCTCGGCCACATTCCCGCTCTGCCTGCCTGGTCCCCCAAACGCTGCCGGGGTGTGTGTGTTGGGGGGGGGCTTCCCATCCCTTTCCTTGAGTCCCCGAGACCTCGGCCCCCGCGTGGGCGCGGCCTCGGCGGTCCGGCCGAGGGCACTCACCGTCGTTCTCGTCGCTGTGCCGCCGCCGGGACATGCCGCACGCCGGGGCGCTGCCGAGCTGAGCGAGGCCGGGAGGGGAGCGGGGCAGGAACTGTCGGGCCGCCGGCCGGTGAGAGGACAGCGACCAGGCGCGCGCGGTGGCAGGCGCGCAGGCGCACTCGCTCCCGACGGGTGCAGCAGCGCAAGCAGGAGAGGCGGCCGGCTGGGTTCGGCTGGGTTCGGCTGGCTCGGGTGCCCGAGAGCCGGCGTCTGGAAGCTCAGCAGGCCCAGAGCGTCCGGTCCGCACGCAACCACCCCCTCAGGCTTCCTCCGCCTTTCGGCTGCTTCCTTCTCCCGCCTTTCGCTCTAAGTCCTTCCGGGAACACGCGGAAAGCACCGCCTCTTCAGCCAGCCGGAGGCCGCCGGCCGCGAGCCAAACCTGACGGCTGCTGGTCCACCGCGCACACTGGAGTCCCCGCCTCAACTTCAGACCCTCCCCGGGGCTCGCGGTATTTCCCGGCGGCCCTTTCGCCAACAACCTCCCTCCCCACCCCACCCCCGAAGACTTCCGGGGCGAGGTGACGTCTCCAGGGTTCCTTCCTCCGTGAACTCCAGGTCGGGGACAGGTGGAAGGTCTTGGGACGGGGAGCAGTGAATATTGCTAGGCGGACACGGCTCGATGAAGAGAGATCTAAGAAAGGACCGGGACTGGCGGGTGCGTGCTCCTCTTACTCCCACTTCCGGGCCTTTGCCTCGTCGGGAAAGCCGGGCGGAACGATTGGCCCGGCCCGGCCCGGCGCGCGGGGTGGGGCCGGGCAGGGGGCGGCGCCGCGCTGGAGGCTCCAGGCACTGAACAGCCGCCGGAGAAAGTTCCTCCTGCTACGGGGTTCCTCCGGCGGTCGTCCTACCCGTCACCCTTCTCAGTTATTTGGGAAGGAACAGGTGGTTGCTTTAGTAATGTTTACAATATGGGGTCCCTGTTTACATGGATGTGAACGTCCCCTGCCCTGGCGTCTCTGATGAGCACCACACCTGCTTATCTGACTGCCTGGTCCGTGGTCACTGAAATTCCACACGTCGAACTGGAGCTCTTGTTTCACTCTCCTGTCCTAACCTATTCCTGTCAGCCATACCCATTTCAGTGAATGGCACCATCCACCTGATTGCTTCATCCAAAAGTGTAGGTCGGAGTCATTCTTGGGTCCTCCTTTTCCTTTACTTCTTAACATAACAGTCTATCTGTAAGTTTTGCCACCTCTACTTTCAAGACAAATCCAGAATCAGACCACGTTACGCCTTTGCTTACAACACTCCAGTTACTTTGCATCGCAAACTTCATACCCGGACCTACAGGTCTGTGCTCTCTCATCACTGCCCTGCATCCATTCTTTCTTCCTGTTTCTCTAAAAGGCAAGCTACTGGGCGCCTGGGGGGCTCAGCTGGTTAAGCAACTGCCTTCCGCTCAGGTCATGATCCTGGAGTCCCAGGATCGAGTCCCGCATCAGGCACCCTGCTCAGTGGGGAGTCTTTCTCCCTCTGACCTCTTCCCTCTCATGCTCTCTCTTTCTCTCAAATAAGTAAATAGAATCTTTAAGAAAAAATAAATAAAAGGCAAGCTCCTTCCCATTTGAGGAATTTATACTATTTCCTCAGCCTCTGCTCTTAAATCTGCATGGATGGCTCCTTGTCCCTTAGGTATCCCGCTCAAACATCAAGTCCTTAGTGAAGCCTGTCTTGGCTATCCAATCACTGGTTTATTTCATTCTACAAATGTTGTACTTATTGACATTTAGCATCTTCTGTATGCCAGGCAGTGCTAAGGGTGAAGAGGTGAACAAAAGAAGACCCTTGCTTTCTTGGTGCTAGTGATCCATTCAGGAATGAACAGACATAGTGCAGTCAGAAGAGTGATCAAAGGGACAGTAGTAGAAGAGACTAGAGAGGTGGTGGTGGGAGGGGCTTTGGAAGGACTTTAAACTTTATCAGAGTATGTTGAGAAGTCTGGACTACTTTTAGTAAACTCTGAGGAAGAGAGCAGTTAGGGTATTGCAGTAATTCAGTCAAGAAATGATGGTGGCTTGGGATGCCTGGGTGGCTCAGTGGGTGGAGCATCTGCCTTTAGCTCAGGTCCTGGTCTTGGGCTCCTGCTCAGGTGGGGCGGAGGGTGCTTCTCCCTCTCTCTCTCTGACCCTCCTTCCCACTTGTGCTCTCTCTCTGCTCAAATAAATTAAAAAAAAATGATGGTGGTTTGAATGGGGTTGGTAATATGTCCATTTTGACAAGATTTGGCCATACTAGAGATTTTTATATTTTATATTTCTGTTTATTAAAATGGGGCTTTCTTAGTTGTTATGTCATCTAAGGAATGGAATTTGCACAGCTCTAAAATTAAAGGGCAAAGAAGAACAAAGTGTTTATAACTGAAGGTACTAGCACATAGCTTGGTTGATTTTGGTTGTATCTGGTGCTTTTCTGGTATCATTTACCTTAAATGTTTGTAGGGCTAACCCCTAATTGAGGTTCCTGCTCAAATGCTACTGCCTCAGAAAGATTTTACCTACACTCTGTTTTGTATCCGTGTGGACTCCATCACTCCTGACTCCCTACCCTGCTTTTTGTCTTTGTGGGCCCTTTTTCCTATCTGACTTTTTAAATTTAATCGATATATTCATTTGTTTATTTTCTTTCTCTCCCCACTGGAATATAAACCCCAAGAAAGCAGAGAATTTTTCTGTTTCTTTCACTGCTATATTCCCATTGTCTAGAACAGTGCTTGGCATAGAGTAGGTGCTAAACAATTATTTGCTGAATGAATGAGTGAATGGATGGATGGCTTGGGCTGCTGGGCCCATGCTCATTTGCCTGACTGATTGATTCAAGTTTACTTCAGGTGGAATCAAAGACTGACATTGTTGTTTCTCCCTTGCTTCCTAGGAGAAAGTGAATTGAAAGGAACCTGCCCTACGACTGCAATCAAACCAGATGCCTTCTTTCACTTCACCAGACCAAGGAGATGACCTGGAGGCCTGTGTTTTAAGATTTTCCGACCTAGATTTAAAAGACACAAGGCTTATCAATCCCAGTAGCAGTCTCAAAGCAGAGTTAGATGTCAGTACAAAGAAGAAATACCCATATGCCAAGAAAAAGGTAAAATGGCTATATGGCTCTTGTTTCAGGATCGTGTATGAAGGTTAACTCAGATACATCTATTAGTAGCTCATCAGTCATCAAGGTTTTCCTCCAGGGAGAAGGAGGCTGCTGCCATGTTCAAAGTAAGTTCCAGTCAGGGTCATGATCCAGTGATCTTAAGTCAGTGCCAGGCAAAGAAGAATCATGGGCAAGGTATGGCTCTGTAACAGTTATGGTTGAGTACTTGAGGATAGATCCTAGACAGATGGGCTGGATTTTTTTTTCCCACCTAGGGTTAGAATCACAGGAACCTGGGAGATCTTGTCATTAGGAGAACAGATACGCAGTAGGATAGTTGCCATGTAAGGCTCCTGATCTGATCTAGCTGGCTGGGTTCTCTTGGTGAGGAGAAAGATGAACAACCCAGAATGGTTGTGCAAGCTTACTGAGGACAGTGGGATTGGATTATAATGGGAGGTCCATTGATATGCTGCTTTTCTATGTCATTTATCCTTTTTTCAGAGATCATTATCTCAAACCTCCTCCTCTTGAAGCCCGAGGAAGGAACAGGACTTGGCGGAGGACATGCAATTGAGACTCAGTTTTCTAACCTCCAGTCTGCTGTCCTTCTGCAGTTAGTTTTTTTGGCTTCACGTCAGTGAAGAATAGATGTCTTCATTACTTATAACTTCTCCTCTGTTGCCCCTCTGCTCTCAGTCTCACAAGATGTCCTTGAAAATGAAACCCAAAGGGTACAGAAAGGTTTTTTCAAATATCATCCTGCAGTAATTTCAGACTTGGAGAACAGTTGCCAGAATTGTAAAGAGGATCCTCATATCCCCTTGCACACAAGCTCCATTCATGTTTCATCAGGTGTCCCAAATGGCTTTTATAGATCTACTCTAGGGTCAACATGTTACATTGAGTTGCCATATCTTATATCCTCCTCAGTCTGGAGCACTCTCTCATTTTTTCTACCCTGAAATTATGACCATGATATATTTGAAGATTGCATGAGTTATTTTGTAGACCATCCCTTTGATTTTCACTCATGTTTCCTTACCGTTACATTGAGATTAGTGTTTTTTTTGTTTGTTTGTTTGTTTTTTTAATAAGACTGTTCCACAAGAGATGCTCTGTTCATCTGGCTACAATCTATCAGGTATCAGGGGGTTCACAGTGGCAGTTTGTCTCAAATTGATGATGTTAACTTTGGTTACTTAGTTAAGGGAGTGCCTGTCAGATTTTTCTGCTATAAAAATATTTTTCCCCCTTTTAATTGCTCAGTATTCTGGGGGGAAATGGTTTGAGACTGTGTAATTATCTTATTCCTCATCCAACTTTCATCTGTAAGTTTTAGATTCTTTGATGTTTGTTTGCTTAGTTGATTGTTACTATGAAGGTTGCCGAAGGGTGATTTTCTAATTGCTTCATTCCTTCTAGATTTGTTCTTCTAGATTCCTTCTAGATAGTGTTTGGCATTCTGCTCTAAGGAAAAACTTTCTCTTCTCCCAATTTATTTGTATCTGTGTGGACTCAGGATATAGGCCATTATGTTACTATTGATTTTGATGCTCAGATTATCTCATATTTGGCTGAGAGCTCTTTTAAGCTAGTATCTGTGTCCTTTCGACTTGCTCCCATCATTCTTTGAGCACTTCCTCACTTTCTGACTGAATAAAGTATTCCAGGCTCATCTTGAATTTTTCCTGACCCGTCCCTGGAATCAAACATTTCTTCACGGAGCTCTGGTTCCTTCTAGCAGAGGACTGTCAAAACCAAAACCTGGAGGCTCAGCAAACTCTTTGCTACTAAATGTTGCCTCTCCCAGGACCTCTGATGTATGGAGCTAGGAAACTATATAGATAAATTCACAAAAGTCTACATGTGCTATACATAAACTTCTATACATACATACATACACTTCTATATTTACTACTCTCTAAATATGAACCAGTTCTATCCCAGCCTCATAAGAGTTTTTCCTAACTCTCCCTTCCCCATATTTATAACTTCCCTATTTGATGTGATTTGGTGAGAAACTGAGTTCCTATTAGTTCTAGTGTATTTCCTTATTTGCTTTTTCTTCTGTATGTAAAGTGTACTCACCCTGCCAAGCTGCCTCCCTACCAGGGCCTGCTTTCCCCTTGTGGGCCTCTGAGCTGCCATCCTGGCTCTGGCCTGTCTCTTCTTGAACAGACTCCACATGGACCCTAAACGTTGCTGGGCCCTCAATGCCTTGTTCACGAGGCCTTAAAAGACCAGATAAGATTTGAAAATCCCAAGTTTACTATAAAGAAGCACTTATATTGATGTATATACTATCTCCTTTTTTTTCCCTCCTATTTTGAAGGGTTTACTCTCATAAATCCTAAAAAAAATGCTCTCCAGTGTAATTTCCTGCTGCTTCAGTCTTAGACAGTTCTTAGAACAGTCCAGATACAGTTGTGAGCAGCTAGGATGGTTCCACAGTGGTGCTTCATGTCAATGACCAATGTTTAGAGTGCCTATTTTTGGTAGTCTCCATATGCATTAAAAAAGTTAAGAAACACACATATACACACATGTATATATAAATATTATATATCCCCATTAGACCAGAAGGGAACAGTTGTTGAGAGGCTGGTGATCATAGATTCCATTCAACCTCTATTTGTACATCAGAAATACCACAAAGTTGAAAAACATGACAAACTGGGAAACAAATTTGTGATAACCCTGATCAAAAAAAAAGTCACTTAAGAAAACTTACAAATCAGGAAGAAAATAAATGCCGCAGCAGAAAAGCAGGCAACAGATAGGAACAAGCAGGTTAGACAAGAAGAAGAAATTGATACGGAAAAATATTCAGCCTTACAAATCAAAGACATGCACGTAAAAACAATATATCTCTTTTGCCTCGTATTCAGGTCAACACTAAAAATATTGACAATAAAGAATTGAATGCTGATAAAACTTGGTGCTGTGGATAAAATATCTCCTTGTTGGTGAGCATATAAATTGGTTGGTTTTTCTGGAAGTCACTATTTATCACAATTTGAAGCTTCATGTTTCTTTACCCCAAAAGCTTTACTCTAGATGTTTATTTAAAGTAGATAGTTAAAGAGGTATAGGAAGATGGATGCATAGAATGCTCATTCAACATTGCTTATAATTGCAAATATTGGAAACAAAAAAATGGCCATTCATTAGGAATTGGTTAAGAGAATTATGGTACATCCATAGTTTTCTTTTTTTTTTTTTAAGGTTTTATTTATTTATTTGACAGAGATCATAAGTAGGCAGAAGCAGGCAGAGAGAGAGGGGGAAGCAAGTTCCCTGCTGAGCAGAGAGCCCAGTGCAGACCTAGATCCCAGGATGCTGGGATCATGACCTGAGCCAAAGGCAGAGACTTTAACCCACTGAGCCACCCAGGTGCCCCCATACATAGTTTTCTGTTTAATTTTTTTAAACAGTGAATATAAATCATTTTTATAAAAACAATAAAATTATTTTCCAAAAATACAGGTCAAACATCTTGGTATATTTCTTTCCAGTCTTTTTCAGTGTACTTTTTAATGTAGTTGAGATTATGTTGTATAAGCAAATTTGATCCATTATTTTTCATTTAACATTATGTCATAAACATTTTCCTACATAATTTAAAACTAGCTGCTCAATATTCCATAATAAGTATACTCCATATTTTCCTTGACCATTTCCTTTTTAGAAATGATTGATAATGTTGTTTGTTAGGTTTTACTGATACTCACTTGAAACTCAAGCCCTTTCCTTAAGAACAGCCCCTAATGGGGCACCTGGGTAGCTTAGTCATTAAGCATCTGCCTTTGGCTCAGGTTGTGATCAGAGTCCTGGGATCGAGTGCTGCATGGGGCTCCCTGCTTAGCGGGAAGCCTGCTTCTCCCTCTCCCACTCCCACTGCTTGTGTTCCTGTTCTCCCTGTTTCTCTGTCAAATAAATAAAATCTTAAAAAAAAAAAGAATAGTCCCTAACAAATTTTAGATTGAAGTATAGTTTAAAGAAAACTGTTAATCTCAGGAGGTTCTTCTATAGAAAAAATAGGACATAAAATTAAAAACCCCTGTGGAAAGATAATATAAGGGATTCACTGAGATTCCTGCCAGCTTTAACCTAAGGTTAACAGTGGCATATTTGAAATGTAATTGTAGGCATTTGCCCTTTTCGTCAAAACCAAAGAAGTTCCAGCATGTCCTCTTGAATGTAAAGAAAAATGGTGGCGATGCTGTCAGCAGCTCTTCAGAGACCAGATCAGCATCCACAGACACGTGGCAACACAGCATGCTGATGAGATTCGCTACCAGACTGCTTCTGTGTTACAGCAGCTGGCTGTGACATTGAATACCTCAAAGGGCCTTAAGTCTGAGGACAATAGGATCCCTCTACAAGAGGACTTCTCCTGTAATCCTGATGTGTCTATCTGGCTTCCTGATATAAGCTGCTTTAGCCCTGATGAGTTGATAAGGTAAGAATTTCATTCTGTACTTTGGCTTAATTTTAAAAGTTTTTCCAGCCACAAGGAGACACCACTACCTATCCATGAAAATGGCAAGATCTTTGAGGCACAGAATTTCTCTATAGGCCTAAGCTAGGCCAGTAGCCACATACTCTATATCCTGGAACCATAGCATATTACCCATGCAGCTGGCCGCATACGCTAGGAAGGCTACATCTCATCTCCTCTAGGGACAGGTGATAAACAGAACAGTATATTATTTTCAAAGAGAAATTGGAAGGCTCAGAAATGTGAATGATCTCTCTACCCTCATAATTTTGGAGCTTAAAAAACGTTTTTTTCCCAAATGTTTTCTGAGTTGAATATGTTTTAGAAAGGATGTTGACTTTTAGCACTGGGACACAGGATTAGAAGTTTAGATCCTGCCTTTGAAAAACTCACCAAATTATATGACAGAATTCTAGAGGACAGATTTCTGATATTAAGCAGTTCCTGAACTATTTGGTGAATAGAAAATGTCCAAATTTCATATACTTTTGTCATTAGTATTCAGTTTCTCCTGCCTTTGAAAAACTCACTAAATTATATATAAATTATATATATATATATATATATATATATATATATATATATATATATAGTTGTATATTCCCCTTGTTTATCAAGAAAAGGAGCAAATTAGAGAATTGAACTTGGAGTCAGAATTGAGCTAGTCACTAAAATTCTTGGTACCTTTATTTCCTCACCTCTAAAATAATAATGATGCCTGCCCCGCTTACCACACAGTGTTACTATATAAATTATATAAAATGAGGATGGTTAGAGCACCGTTGAACTATAAAGTGCTGTACAGACATGGCCTTTTTGTTTCTAGATGGCCTTTTGCCTCAAGGAATTTACTTCCTAGTGGGAGAAACAAAGAACGGATATGCAAAATAACTGGCAGAGGATATGAGGCAGGTTACCTAAGTATCAGTTAAATTGTGTGGTGCAGATCCTAATTTGTTACAGCAGTGTAGAGAAAGGAAAACAGGTTCTGAAATAGACAGGGTTTCAGAGGTGAGCCAGCCCTGCCATACTATGAGGATATTGATGAATGTCAGATTCCAGAGTCGGGTGGGGCCGTAATTATCATCTACCTTAGCAGTCTCTAAAATAAGTTCTATGCAACACCAGTTCTGAAGGATGCTAACAGGTGTTGAAAAGACGTGCTAAAGACAAGTTAGGTTAGGAAGGACTAGCTTAAAATGTCCTTTACTGCAGGGCTTTTCAGAGCCTTCAGTAGATAAGGGGCTTTCACTGAGATTCTCAGAGAGGAAGATACTGTCAGCAAGGTTTCTCCAATGTGTAATTTCATGGAATAGCTTCAGAGTACACTTTGGGAAATGAAATTTATTTCACTTCTCTGGTTTTACAGTTGAGGAAATCAGTCTCAGAGATGATGAGAGACCTTCCCAGGTCCCATAACTAGTTAGTTAAGACAGCACAGTGCCGCAGAAAGAGTATGGATTCTAGTGTCAGAATCAACAGTCTACTGACTGTTGTCCAAGTCTTGACAGTCACTCTACTTGTGACTGGGAGGAATTGGCCTTGGTTTACTCACCTGTAAGTGGAGATAATAAAAATCCTCACGGTTAAGAGGATTATGTGAAATAATGGAAATGAAACCTTCTTGTATGCTGATGAAATGAGCAAATCAGAGTAAACTCACTTTTTACAAAGTTGGGTGCAGATAATGTCTTCTGCAGAGCAAATACTGACAGGAGCTGCTTCTTATTTCAGAACAGTTAGGTTCCATCTCGGCCTTCCCTCTGACACTGCCTGGGGATACTTTGTGAATTGTGGCTTCTTTATGCCAGTGACTCAAGTGCTTTCCCCCTGTGGTTTTCTTCTTCTAGCGGCCAGGGCAGTGATGGAGGAGAGGTGCTGCTTTATTACTGCTACCGTGACCTGGAGGACCCCCACTGGGTGTGTGCCTGGCAGACAGCTCTGTGTCAGCTCCTGTCCCTCACGGGCAAGGTAACACCTCCCACGTCCCATCCTTCACGGGACTCTTCTTGTCTCCAGTTTGGATTGCAGAGGCTGTGCTGGAGACAAAAAGGATTTACTGTTAGGTTCTCAGAAGTCCGCAAAATGCTGCGAGGGTTTTCAGTAGACTGCCAAGCTGTTGTTAGCATGGCCTTTTATGACAGTATTTCATGGACTAAGAGTCAGCAGACTTTCTTACAGAGCAAAATAGTGAGTATTTTCGGCTTTGCACAAAGACTACTCACTCCTGCCTCTATTAAACCCTAAAATTGTGTGTGGAGTTGTGAAGAAATTATAACAGATACAGTTGGGCTAATTCTGCACTGTTTCTTATCAGTTGTTTAGCCATTGTATATTGTTTAAAAACTAAAGTGTAAAACCTTGTGATCTTGCCTGCTAGATAAGCTGTTCTTGGTAGAAAATTCCTATAGTCTGTATTCAAGTGCCTAAAATCGATTTTATTGATTTTCCTTAAGACTTTATTTATTTATTGAGAGATTGTAAGTGAAGGGAGGAGCAAACAGAGAGGGAGACAAATCTCAAGTGCACTCTGCACTGAGCACGGAGCCTGACGTGGGCTCAGCCTCATAACCCTGAGGCCATGACCTGAGCTGAAACCAAGATTCGAATGCTTAACGGACTGAGCTGCCTGGGCACCCTTGATTTTGTTGATTTTTAAGTCCCTCTAATAAATTATATCTGTTTCCTAAACACACGCCAAGGTCTCTTACCAGTTTGTGGTATTGACATTTGCTATTTCTTATCTCTAGAGTGCTTTCCCCCTAGATCTTTGCTTGGCTCATTTCCTCACTTCAGATCTCTGCCTGTGTACATGTGATCTCCTCAGAACTCTGATCCAAAGGAGTCCTCTCTCTAAATCTTATCACCTCTTTCAGAGAGTATCAAAGAATTTGTTACCATCTGAAAGTACAATATTTGTTTAATTTGTTACAATCTGCCTCCCTAATAAAAGCTTGGTAAGGACAGGAACTTTATCTTAATTAATTGATGTATTCTTAGTGCTAGAACGGGGCTTGGCGCATAGCAGGCAATAAATATTTGGGGAGTTTTGAATAAAGGACTGAATATATTTCATTCGTAACAAAACCACAAGTGTTTGGGTATAAAGATGGAAGGTAGTAGATAGAAAAATGTTAATCATGATTATGTCTGCATGATAAGATTGTGGATAGTTTTTGTTATTTTCCTAAAAGAATTTTTTTTTTTTAAAGAGGTGGGGCCACTTGGGTGTTTCATTTGTGTCCGACTCTTGATTTTGGCTCAAATCATAATCTCAGGGTTGTGAGACTGATTGAGCCCAGCAGTGGGCTCTGTGCCGAGTGTGGAACCTGCTTAAGATTCTCTTTCTCCTCTGCCCCTCCCCACTTTGTGCTCTCTTTCTCTAAAAAAGGTTCGCTCTCTTTTTATTTAAAAAAAAAAAAAAAAAAAAGGGTGGTCAGGGAAGGGGGAGAGGAAGAGAGAGGGGCTCCATCTCACAACCCTGAGATCATGACCTGAGTGGAAATCAAGAGTTGGATACTTAACTGACTGAGCCACCCACGTGCCACTTTTCTAAAACATTCTTGATGATCCCACACACACACACACACACAGATTTATAAATACATATATACATATCTGCATATAAATATATATATGTAAAAACAGAGAGATAAATAACATGCTTTTATAAACTTAATAGGAAATGAACTAGGTTTGTTCTGAGATCCCTTTGGGGTATGGCACTGTACTATCTTAAGCCTATTCTTTTCCATAGTTGTTTTGACTCCCCAGGCAGTCCTTTGATAAGTGGTTTTCCACACCCCTGCTTCCTAAGAGATGATGCCAAAAGCTTCCTTTACCTCATTCAGTGCATTATCACATCCTGCCCTTTCTGCTTCTACAGTATCCCTTACCTCCATCCACTCCCAGACCCCTTCCACCACCTGACAGCACTCTCTCGTCCACATCAGTAGCTTTCAAACCGTCTTACTCTCCTGTCCTTGCGTGCCATTTAATCTGTTCTCCACTCTGCAGCCAGAGTCATTTTAAAAAGTAAATTGAACACTGCTGCCCAGAATCTCTCAGTGGCTATCATTGCATTTAGAGCAAAACCCAAATCCTTAACATACCCGTAGGTTCCTGCATGATTTGGCCCCTTCCTACCTTTTCTGTCTACCTAATGTTCTTCACTCACCATACTCCAGCGACATGCTCTTTCAGTTTTTTGGAGCCCACAAAGGTTTTTGTTTTTGTTTTATGTATCTTTGTATCTTTTTCCAGGCAAACTCTCTTCAAGGAATGCTCCCACACCCACTCAGTTTCTCCTGTAAAATTTCTACTCAATCTTCAGTTCTCAGTTTCAATGATACTTCTTCAAAGAGACCTTTCTTGACCTTCAGTCTTAAGTTCACTTTTTCCGGTACATTCTCCCAAAGCATCTTGTGGTTATTTTTCATAGTCCTTTTCATTTTGTAACTTTTATCTTAATACTTGTCACCTCCCCTAGTTTGTAAGCTGTAAGAGGGCAAGAGCTCTTTTATTTATTTATTTATTTGTTTGTTAACAGCTAGATCACGAACTCCTAACACAATTCCTGGCGCATAGTTAAAAAAAAAAGAAAGTAGTAAGTATTTGTGGAATGAATACCTTTGTAAAATAGCCTGACATGGGGCTCCAACTCATAGCCCTGAGATCAAGACCTGAGCCAAAATCAAGACTCTGACACTTAACTGACTGAACCACACACGTGCCCCTGGAATGACTTACATTTATTGTCATCTCTATTTAGAGAACACCCTGAAATATGGGTGTTTTCACAGTGAACCCAAATGTACAAAATATGAAATCAGTCTCTTTCCTTGTTTGGGGGACAGATTATTTTCCTTGTTAGCCTAGCCGGAGGTGAACCTGCAATGAGGGTGTCAACCCACAAGGTGGCAGCACCTGCCTAAATCTTAGTCTAAAGCCTTTGGCTTCAGTGATACATGCCCAGTTTACTGAGCATAATTACTGAGGTAAAATTACTGAGGTAATTTTCTGGGGTGGGAGATTTGGCAGAATTGGCATTTAGGTGGAGAGAGAAGAGAACTTGAAAATTCTAGAAAGAAGTTTCTGATTCCTATAGCTATATGTTTCTTTTTGCCTCAAGAAATCTGAGGGGATATATTGGAGGCTTCAGTAGGGAAAATTACATGATTTGGAAGGAGCAGTATCTGACTTTGAATCCCAGATCTCCTACCTACCAGCTCTGTGCCCTTGGGCAAGTTACTTGATTTCTCTGAGCTTTTGTTTCCTTTTCTGTCGAATGGAGATTATGATACTTACCTTTCAGGATTATAATATAAAGCTCATATATCATAGTAGGTGCTCAATAAATGCTAACTATTGCTTTCCATCCCTGAGGTATAAGGGCTTCCTCACCAGGGAACTACTCTGAAGCTTTGTCTTGAACAATCTTAGGGACTGAAAGGCTAGTAGTGTATGAGTTTAGAGATTGCTCTGCCCCAGCTAAACAGGGATTAGGTGTGCTGGTTCTTTATTTGGGTTTTGAGATGAAAACAACATAGGAAAGAATCTACTAGCCTACTCTAAAGACAGCTCCATAGAAGTATGTACTTTATCTGCCACAGTCAAAGACAGTTTTAGAGTAGACTTCCTGACACATTGGTTCACCTCTATTTTTCTGTGTAGGCCCTTGAAAAAGTATTAGTTGGTTGGTGGGAGAGTAGTCTATACAGCAGGGATGGCATATTCCTTCTGCTTTCCTCTCTCATGCCCAGAACAGGCTTTATCAGATTGCAGTATTTTCCCAAGGAGCCCGGATGTGATCCAGAATCCTCATCATGAAACTCTGGCTAGCCACTGCTAGTGAGTTGGCACTAGCTTATGAAATGAATCCCATTTATATCCAGGCCCTAAAGAGTGAAGTGAGGCAACAAATAAAATGATGTCTTCTCTGGGCCCTGAAAAAGGGCAGCTTTTACATTTTTCAAGTTCTAATGCACTGGTAGGTATCATTGTTGTATCAATGGTATTAATAATAATAGAGGACCTCTCTCTCCATAGAGTACCATGATACTTGAGCGTCGTGCTTTGTCTCTAGCACTTTGCTCTAGAGAGCTCAGCTCCTTCTAAAGAGGATCCAGCTTTAAACTCATCCACAGGGTTTTATAGTACCAGGACAACTAACTTTGCAGGCCTCCCTAAGCATTGTCTCTTAAGGGAGGAACTTAACCCAGGTTCTAAATTGCCCCAACCACTGAAGCATTTCAAAGAAACTATGTGTTTGAGAAGCCAAAAAGCTTCCAAAATGGATATACATTAATTTGTTCAACAAATATGAATCAGATATCTACTTGGCAGGCACTGTTCTAAGCACTGATACAGCAGTGAACAACAGACACAGACCCTTATGGAACTGGCATTCTAGTGGGTGGGTTTGGGGTCGTGTGCTTCCCCCCAAACGCTGTGCAGAGGTGTACTCATGCATTCCTTGCTCTCAGCTGTGCTCTGACTTGGATAATATCTCCTCAGCAGTCCTCTTCATTACTGGTTCTCTTCTGTCTCAGTTTTAGCAAGGTGAAGAAATTGGGGTTCAGAGAAGTAAGTTAATTTTCTTAGGGCCACACAGCAAGTAAGTGGCAAAGCTGAGTTTTGATCCTAGATGTGCTGACCTGGATTTAGGTTAAGCTTGAAATTTATTTCTTTGGTCATTGGTCAGCAAATGGGGCTTTCCGGAACTTTCACTCAATCCATTCTCTCATCCAGTGCACATCTATTAAGTACCTTGTCTGAATTGTGGGCAGTGCCATTTTAGAAAGCTACAAGTATCTTCATGTGGTAACACTTTTATTGTGTCTCTGCTATTTTTGTTAACCTCATGGACACACACAAGCCGGTTCTGGCCCGGGAAGATTTAAACTAAGCTAAGAACAGACTGCATTCCCCTTCTCTCACTGTCTTGTGTCCCAGGTTCGAATTGCTACAGAAGGAATCAATGGGACAGTTGGTGGAAGCAAACTCGCCACCAGACTCTATGTGGAAGTCATGCTTTCCTGCCCATTGTTTAAGGATTTTATGTGTAAGGATGATTTTAAGGTAAGAGAAATTGAAAAAAAAAAATGGATTTAGAGTCATTGCCTTCTGCTTCACTGCCTCTTCGTGCTCTAGGCACTGAAGAGGAGAGTGTACGAAGGAAGCAGTGCCAGATAAACACCTTTCCCCTCGTAGGCTGCGAGGCCGTGTGGTCAAAGGAGCATCCACATCCAGTTCTTTACGAAGCCACCATGTGGTCTCGGGCAAGTTAGTGAGTGCCCTCTTGGATCTCAGTCTCCCTTCTTGTAGAATAAGGACAGGACAGTTTGCACAATCTAACTCTAAACTTAGATGATATTTGCTCACTGGAGGGACCACCTGGCTATTTCAGGGCATCACTATGTTTTTAGTAAACTTGAAATTACAAGACCAGCACTTCATGCCACATGGGGGATAAAGCTGCTGCTGTCACAGCTGAGCTCCTTTGAGTCACCTTGTGCTTGGTAGGCTTGGTAGGTGATAAAGGTGGGGAATGCCTTACCTAGGGTTAGTGCTGGTGGTGGCAGGGAGAGAAAGCTCATTGCTCCAGAGCAAAAGCTAGGATGTAATCTCACATAATGAAATTACTCAGTGTTGTTTCAGTTTTATAGTTAAATGCTTATAGCTGTAGAAACACTTTTTTAATTTAACATTTCTGTATGTGGAATGTATGCAATAAATATTTATTAGTGCTGAATTATTTGAAACATTTTAGGCCCTGGCTCCCTTTCCCTATTAAAACATTAATTCTTACTTTGAGGTTTCTTAAGACTTGATCTATCGTATTATTATACGACAGATACAATTGTTATATTTGGCACTTGTCTTATATCTGGAGATTGGAGAGTAAGACTGTTCTGTTTTGCTTCTCATTGGCTAGACCAGCAAAGGAGGGGCTTGCTGTTTTCCAGAATTGCGTGTTGGTGTATTTGAAGAAATTGTGCCCATGGGGATCAGTCCCAATAAGATCTCCTACAAGAAGCCTGGTATGCTTGCTTTTAGAAGAAAAATTTTGCTTTTCTGCAGAGGGACAAAACTTGATATAGAAACAAATGTGGAAGTCAGACACTCTGATCAACAATCACCTCTTTAAAGTAGCTTTGGGGTATGGAATTTAAGAAACAAAGAAAAAAGAGACAAAAAACCAGATTCTTAGGTATAGAGAAGAACTGGTAGTTTCCAGAGGGAAGGTGGGTGAAGTAGATGAAGGGGGTTAAGAGTATACTTGTCATGATAAGTACCGAGTACTGTGCAGAACTGTTTAATCCTTACACATCTGAAGCTAATATAACATTGTATGTTAATCATACCTATAAAAAAAATAGCTCTGTAATAGCTAGCCTGTGAGTTATTCAGTGTTTAAACTGGTCTTCTCTTTGGTGCTATGGTAATGGAAGACTCACCCCTTAGAATGCTTTTTCTTCTTGATGATTTGGCAAGAAGTTGTTTTCTTGTTCCAAAGATAGCAACCTGGGAGGAATGTAATTATTACTTGTAAATAGTTCATCAACTGAATAACGCATAGGCTTTTTGCTACAGGAAACAAGTGCCTTTCAAATCCAGAGCAGTTTGTTTGTAAGTACGCTAGAATGTTCTCTTCCTCTTTTTCCTTGTGGTTACCATAGATGGTTGAAAGACATTTATGTGGTGGGTTTTTTGTTTTTGTTTTGCTTTTCACTATGAAAATTTCAAAGGCTAAAAAAAAGTACAGAAAAGAATACAGCGAACTCATGTACCTGTCATATAGCTTCAGCAATTACTCATTCATCGTCAACTTTCTTCTATAGCCTGTCCCCTTCCCCCATCCTGGATCATTTTGAAGGGAATCCAGTGTCATGTCATTACATTCATAAATATTTTAGTAGAGACCTCTAAAAGAGAAATGTTTAAAAATAATAACTGTAAAGCCATTATTACATTTAAATAAAACATCTTAATAATAGTTCCTTAATATTATCAAATGTCTAGCCAGTGCTTAAAATTGGCTAAACCAGCAAAGGAGGAGCTTGCTGTTCTCCAGAATTGTGTGTCAGCATGTGTGAAGAAATCGTACCCATGGGGATCTCATAACTTTTTTAGTTGTTTTTATTGGGATTCAAGTAAGGTCCACTCATTGTGATGGATCCCTGTGTCTCTTTAAGTCTCTTTTAACCTATACACTTGCCTCCCTTTTTTTCCCCCTCCTTTGTTTATTTTTTGAAGAAACTAGGTCATTTTGTCTATAGAGATTCCCACAGTCTGGCTAAAGCTGCCTGCATCTCCTCTGTCCTCTGTGTTTCCTACAGAGTGGTAGTTAGCTTTAGAGCAGTCCTAATAGAAATGTAATTGTGAGGCACATATGTAATTTTATGTTTTTAAAAAGTAGTCACACTTTAAAAGTAAAAGGAAACAAGTGAAATTCATTTTAGTAATATGCTTCAATGCAATGTAGGCAAAATACTTTCACATGTAATCAATGTAAAAATTACTGTTGAGATCATTTACCTTTTTTTGCTTACTAAGTACTTGAAATCCTGGATTGGTGTCACTCTTATTCTAGCACATCTCTGGCCACATTTCAAGAGCCTTACATCCCCATGTGGCTGGTGGCTAGTTAGACACCTCAGATCCAGAGACTTGGTTAGATTCAGATTTAACTTCCTTTTTTCTTTCTTCCCTTCTCTCCTTCCCCAAGACTGCCTGACAGGTAGTATTGTCCTGTTTCATCAGGAAGCACAAAAGTCTGGCTGTCTCTGCTCACTTCCCCATATGTAGGGATTTAAAAGAATGCTAGGGATTAAGCCAGAAGGAAATGGGAGTAGGATACAAATATCCAGGAAAAGAGACACGTGCATGAGGAGGGAAGGGCCCAAAAGGGCTGTGTCTGCACAGTGTCCCAAACTCAGCAAGATGACTGAAGAGCTCCTTCTTGGTGCTACAGGCCATTGCTTGGGACAGTGGGCTCCACGCCATGCTGGGCTGCTTGGATTTAAGCCACGTGGTGTGAAGGCAGCTCTTGTAAATATGTCTCTCTGAGTCCCTTGTCCAGTTGGCCTTTGCAGGGCCAGGAGAGCAGCAGTGGGGAGCAGGTTGGGTTCCCCATGGCACCCTGTCAGTAGAAGTCTTAGCAGATTTCCAAGCTTCTCATCCCAGTTTTGAGCCTCCCTTTGCACCCCCCTGTTTTGGTAACCATGTAATTAGGTGGTAAGAATGAATAAATTCTGGTCTCATTACATTCGCCTTATAATTCTGGGTTGGGCAGGTAAGAACCTAGAGTCCTTGGCCGTGCTGGGGCCTCTAGCCCCACCTGGCTACTTAGCAGCTTCAGGTGGTTGTTGAGGTTCCCCTCTGAGCAGAATGAGGCTCCTTTGGTGCCATCATTCTACCAAGAGTGGTTGGTGACTGCCATCCCCAGAGCCCCTGTCCTTGAGCGGGGGTTACTGCTCATTGCCAAATTCACCAGAAGTTCTTCACAATCGATTGGAATGTCTGGACCTCCAAAGATACAGAAATATTTCTATTCTGGAGAGTCTAGAAGGCCAGGTACCCCACCAGACTGAGGTGCTCTCCTTTTAGTCTCCTTGGATTTGACTTACTTTGTTCCTTTCCTTTCTCTCCTGCCTGCTTTAGCTTTTCCCTCCTCTCCCTCCTGCTCTGTTCTCGTATGTGTCCCTCCTGCTGTAGCCCCTCCTACCCTTTCTCTTTCACTCATGGACACAGACTTAGACACGTTCTTCTTACCCTTTTGTATTTTTAAAGAACAGTCCAACTTTATTCCATAAATTTATACTCTCAGCTGCCTGTCAAGGTTCTTAGCCTTGAACTTGGGCTTGCCTTTGTTACAGTCAAAGCCTATTGTCAAGCACATACATGCCCAGTCCCCTCCCTGTACAATGAAAATAGAACACTGGCCATGTAAGACCAGCAAACCCACATGGCAGTTTAACTGTCTGGCCTTTATCACTGCGTTGGACCAAGTATGAGAATGGAAAATTCTTTGACAATCATTTCTAAACCTCCAGGTCTCCACAGTGCTTATCTTTCTAAGAAGGAAAGTGAGGATATCTGGAATCACTGGATAATTTCATCATGGTCATCAGAGTTATTTTCAGACACAATTGCAATTATGAATAATGGTTTGGGTAGAAGAAAACAGAGCAACATCTAAGTCATTAGGCAGGGCTAGCTGTGATTGGATTTTTTGTCTTAAGTAAATTTTTGGTTTGGTTTTAGGAATCCATTTATCCCCAGGTGAATTTCATAAAGAAGTAGAAAAATTTTTGTCTCAGGCAAATGAAGAACAAAGTGGTACTATCTTACTGGACTGCAGAAACTTCTATGAAAGCAAAATAGTAAGTAAAGACCAGAAGCAAGGTCCGTGAAACGGTAGGTTTCCCCCTTCCCACATCATGGCATGTTTGCCAAGTGATGCCGTGTGTGCCCACTTGTGGCCGAGTCACCCAGATCTCCCCCCAGTACTAGCAGCTTCAGAGAAAACCCAAGCCTTTGAACTCAGGATCTGCTGAGAAAGTCTAAGAAAAGAAGAATGAAAGACATCTTGGCACATAATGTACTTCTTGGCTCTCGTGTGCCTACCTTTGACATGTGTCGAGAACCCTGTAAAGCTGGCTTTGGGTAGCTTGTCCAGTTCCACTGAGGACTCTGGGAAAGATGACCCATAGCCCACTAGCCTTGTTTCTGAGTTCCAGATCTTGAAGTTGAAAGGTCAGAGTGTAGGATGAGAATAGCAACTGGTCAGTGCTCCCTTATCTCTGACGGCATTCAACACACCTTTTCTTCTTACCACGTATGTTTTTCTGATCATTTTCCTTCTGCTTTTCCTATATCGTAGGGACGATTCCAGGGCTGCTTAGCCCCAGACATCAGGAAATTCAGTTACTTCCCTAGCTACATTGACAAAAATCTGGAACTTTTCCAAGGGAAGAAGGTGCTGATGTACTGCACTGGGGGCATCCGGTGTGAGCGGGGTTCAGCCTACCTCAAGGCCAAGGTAAGTTAGAACCCTTGGGGATGATGCAGGTGTAGGGGTAAGGAAGGTTCCACTAATAGCATGGGCTGAGCTTTCCACCCCCACCTTCAGTCCTCCTCCCACCCCTGGCCCCCCAGGGATTTCTTTTTCCCTTGAATGGTTCCAGCACAGATTCTGTAGGTACAAAACCTGAAGTTCTTACATCTCAAGATGTGGGAGAGCATTTCACGGTCTTAGAGGCTCCTCAAGTACAGAATGGAAAGCTTAGTTAACCTCTCCCTTTTCCTAATCTGTATGCTTGATCCTGAGAAGAACAAATTCCCATTACATGTTCCAACAGGTGTCTTTCTATATTTAGGGGTGAGCAAAAATAGCTGGGCTCCCCAGGATCTAGTGAAGGCCCTGACTGCCGTCATCACCTGCTGCTCGTCTCTGCAGCTTCTTACCAGTCTTTGCCTGTCTCTCCTCAAATTTCCTCCTGTTTTTCCTCATACAGGGCGTGTGCCAGGAAGTGTTCCAGCTCAAAGGGGGCATCCACAAGTACCTGGAGGAGTTTCCCGATGGTTTCTACAAAGGGAAGCTGTTTGTTTTTGATGAGCGCTATGCCTTATCCTACAACAGTGATACAGTGTCAGGTAGGTCAGCATAGGCTGGGCCCTAGACTCCCCACCAGGCATGTTCTGTGTATGAACCCTCTGGAAGGCAGGCCAGTACTGGTCATGTGAAGAAGAAAACAGGGAAAAGAAGTAACATAGTATGACCAGTTTCCCAGCAGAGTTGGCAGTGTAACAGTGAAATAGACAGAACTCTGGATCAGGAATCGGGAGGCCTGTCCTGGGTCCTGGCTTCCCCGTTTGCCAGTTAGGTGAGTCTTTTATAGGGGGGACGAGGTCACTTGCTCTGCCTGTGGGCTGGGAGTTAAACTAATAGGCTGAAACAGGGGGTTGTAGAATTTGGTGGCTCTGTGTGAATTTGGATGGGAAAATAAATATATCTTTATTTTCAGCTCCCCACACTAAATGTGGCACTTCCTGTGCTTGTTAATGTCAGCAACAAATCAATAATATTAGATGCACCAGTGACTTCACCATTAACAGAAACCACCATAGTTTCATGTTGCTGCAGACTTCTCCCAGTAGCGTTTATGCTCATCATTGTCTCAAAGTGGAAGTAGTTATAGCCCCCACCCCTGCCTTATTTAATGTGTTAATAAATATTTTACCTATATCATAGATTCCTAAAAATGTTTTGATATTTTGTATTTCTATATAATTGACTTCCTTTGTAATCCTGTGTGTTTTATTTTAAGAATCTCTAGTTCATGTCGTCTGTAGACATATGTGGTAGGTTAGGTACTTCTCGATGGTGGCCGGGTAAGTCCACGGTGGGAGCTGAATGCAGGGCCAAGCCCAGAGGCAGGGGTGGCCACAGGAGGATGTGAGCTCAAGAGGCCTATGCTTTGACTCTAGTTTTAAGTCCTCACCGATGTGGAGGTACCAAATGAGGTTAGTAAGAGGAGGATGGAAATGATCCTTAAGAAAATTGACTCTGTCTGGATGCCATAGTTTTAAACAGGAAAGGTCATAGGCAGACAACCCTAGTGGCTGCTGTAACTTTCTGGAACTCCTGTGATCAGGGCCTAAGATTGAATTACCACTGTGATAATGAATAAGATTTGAGTATGATTGCCTTCTCCCCTTTCTTCTTGATCTTTTTATTAATTTTAATTATCTTGTATTTGTGTCTCAAAAGCTACTCAAAGTCTGTTTCTAAGCTAGATAAAGTATAAATTACAAATAAGTAGAAATAGTGGATTTGTGAAAAGTTACTGAGGACATGTTGGCAGGATTTGATGGGTACTTGCATGTGAGTGTGAAGGCAAGAGGGAAGGCCCAAAGGTAGTTTAGATAAAACTAGTTGAGGAGACTTGAAGAATGATGTTTTTGTCATTGCTAACAGAAAGTCAGTTGGGAAAAATAGGCTGAGAAAATAGATAATGGGAGTTTTTTTTAGGAATTGGGTGATCAGGTATCAGTTAGCAAAAGCAGGAGAACCTCAGGCTTGGGGAGGAGGGGCGTGGACTGCAGGAGCTGAATATAGGTGTGGCATCATTTGTATTCACATATGCTATCTCCCATGAGAAAGGGGAATGAGGATCATTCCTCATTCATTCCTCATTCATTCAGTCAGGATCATTGAACTAAGGGGTAGTTGACCAGCTTTGGAATGAAGGATATTGACATGGGACTGATCTGTTGCTGACATTAACAATCAAAGGAAGTGCTACATTTGGTGTGGGGTGGTGAAAATAAAGATAATTATTTTCCCATCCAAATTCACACAGAACTATCAATTCTGCAACTTGTGCTTAAGATCCTTGTTTCCTATTTTCTAAATAGGAAAAAGAAAAAAAATGAGTCACAGAATGTTGCAATCAGGAAGATAGTTCCCAGGGGCGCCTGGGTGACTCAGAGGGTTAAAGCCTCTGCCTTCGGCTCAGGTCACGATCTCAGGGTCCTGGGATCAAGTACTGCATCAGGCTCTGCTCAGCAGGAAGCCTGCTTCCCCGCATCTCTGCCTGCCTCTCTTACTACTTGTGATCTCTGTCAAATATATAAATAAAATCTTTAAACAAAAAAAGGAAGACAGTTTCCAGATGACTCCCCAACCACCAAATAGTGGGGGTGAGGACAGGAGACTTACTCTTTAGAAACCTTCCCAGGCCTAATGGGGTATATTAGCTCGTGTGCTGAGAGTTACCTTGAGGACCTGGAGAAGAACCTGTCTACATGTGTACACGTGTATGTATGTGTTTGGAACTGGGACTTTTCTTTCTTCCCCAGAATGTTCATACTGTGGAGTCCCATGGGACCAGTATAAACTCTGCTCAACTCCCCAGTGCCGCCAGCTCATCTTGACCTGCCCTGCTTGCCAACAACAAGGATTCACAGCCTGTTGTGTCACATGTCAAGACAAAGGGAGGAGGTTGGCTTTGAGTCCCACCCAGAACAGCTTTAAAGAGGAATGTGAGTGTACTGCCCGACGGCCACGCATACCCAGCGAGCTGCCACGGCAGGTGCGGCTCCCCATGAGCCCCGAGCTGAAGCCAGATATTGGTGAGGATGGGCCACGCATATGTGAGGAGAAGCAGCACTTCCCCAGGCCTGTACAAAGCTAGTTCACAGTGACCACACATTGGAAAATATCAGAGCTGCAGCAGCAAAAAAACTTGAACTTGAATGCTGGTTTTGCCAGCATCATAAACTGGATACCATATTGGCCACCTAAGCTTCAGAGGGGCCGGGAAGAGGGGGTAGGGTGCTGACCACTTACCTGAGACATTTGACTCAGAAGATGCCCGAACACAGGAAAAGGTGAGCTGTGTAGGATCCCAGCGCTGCTGGGGGAGAGAGCCTTGAGCCTGGTGACCAGGTCATGCCCTTTCTGTGCCATGCAGCAGGCTGGTAATAGTTACTTGTCTCGTCAGCAGACCGGTTGATCCTGGTGGCAAAAGCATGAAAGCTATGTCCTTGGAGGGGGACTCCTTGGAAGCAGGCCATTCCTGCTACCTACCATCACCTACCATCCGCTCCTACCCTCATCCCTAAATCAGGATCTGCAGAATAGAACATTTGACTGGCCTTCTGGTTTTGGTAAATAGTTTTAGTGGAATAGCCACACCCATTGATTTGCATATGATCTGTGGCAGAATTAAGTAGTTACAACAGAGACCATATGGTCTGCAAAGCCAAAAACGTTTGCGATCTGGCCCCTTTATGGAAAAAAATAGCCATCCCCTGGTCAAAACCCAACAGCTCACCTGATGGAGCAGATGATCTGAAAGGTTGCCCACCTTCATTGTTTTGATTCGATTTCTGTGAGTGATCTCCCCCTAAGAGTCCCTGTTTCCCCTCCAGTACCCACACTCTTAGCTTTTAAGTACAGTCTTTGAGAGATTCATATTAGCTTGAGGACCCTGATGTTTGGGCAGTTTGGACGTGAACGTGCCGGGATATAAACACATTCGGAGTGAGGCCATTCGGCACTGCTGGGGTAGTCTCCCGGCCTCTGGCCAATGTGTCAGGCGCATGTCCATGTCACACGAGCCACAAGAAACACATACACGACCATCCATAGACCAACAGATTTAATATTATATTGCAGTTTCCAGTGATGCAGAATGCAGCCACAGTTGTGTTTCAAGAAGCCTAGTGGGGCTGGCCATCCCAGCAGCGTGGTGCCACTCCCGGCCCGCCCGTAGCCTCAGTAGACACTCTTCCATCTCGGGGAGGCCCTGGCTGCACCTCCGGTTACCCTGCACTGGCCGCGTCATTACAGTTCAGTGTGCGAGACTTTTCCTTCCTCGTCAAAAGCCTCTGCTCAGTGCTCTGCAGCTTGGTTTACGCTTGTCAGATCTTTGGCCTGTCCTTTATCATAAGATTTGCTGACTCACTCAGGAAAATAACTCCCAAGCAACAGACATGCTAGTTTTACTGGCACTGTGGTATATTAAAAGGCACAAGGGCATAGTGGCTTAACATTTTTGCTGGATCCCAAGAGATGCACATGATGTTAAAAAGGGATCTGGCAGAAACACCATAATTACATTTTCAGAATCATCATCTTGGGATGGTTTGCCCAGGGTTTCCTAATTCTTTAATATCTGGATTTTCTTCACCGTTGGCCTTCAGAGGCTTTCTTTACAGGCATGATCAGTGGTGACTTGTCTAATGAATGTCGTGACACATGGTTGAAATCTGTAAGCATAGCTGCGATGGACTAGAAATTTCTCTAGTGTTTTACCTCACGTTAGCCATCAGACCACCGTGCAATGTGGAAGGGTGTTTTCAAGTATTTGGCCATAGGTTTTCACATCGTTGCAGTTGACATTCAATAAGGAAAAAATTCTTTCCAATTCCAATATCAAATTGTAAATAAATCCCAGATGTTCATAAAGAACACTCAGGGAAATGTTTGTTGCCTGGGATTGGTAAAGAAAGGATGTTTTTTGAAACCTGAAATTTCACCATTGGCCTTTTCATCATTTCCTCGTATCCAGCAAAAGGAATCTCATTCCTGGATTCCTGGCAGAGCTCTGTGGCTTCAATCTCTCTTTCTTGAAGGGCAGAATTGTGTTCCTGACCCAGTAATCTATTTGGCAACTTTAATCTTGAGGTTCTTCAAATTTAAAGGAGGATTAATAGAGAACGATGATCTGTTTGCTAAATACTAAAATCAAATTCATAATAAAGTATTTTATAACGTGTCTCAGCCACGCAGAAGAGTGGGCTGTTCGTTCCTGTGGTACACATGCTAAATACCCCTGAAACACCACGCAGTGAGGCCACCAAAACTGGGCTCCCAGGGCTAAGTCCTGCTGCTAGAACAACTTCAGTAAGATCTGTTGGTTTGGGGTCTTCTTAGTTTTTAAATAATAACCAGACTGAACTTCTGTGACTAAAGAAAAACTTCACATTAACCATAGTTTATAAAATTTTCAACTACAACCATTAGTTAACCTAAACCTTAGTGCATCAAAAACTGAACCACAAAAGGGTTCTGTGCCGGCATTTTGCCTTCTGGTTTCCACTGCAGAGCACGGATGATCAGTAGGACATGTGCAGTTCAAAGGCGCCGTCCTCCCCGCCACACACTAGACACCACTTCGGACCTTGGGAATGATGGGCCCAGTCAAGTCTGCGAGCCTCCTCTTCCTCACTGGAAAGGAATGGAGATGAGAAATAAGCCAGCTGACCCTGTGCTCTGGGAACCACCTCTATGGCTCTGAGAAAGCCCTAGGAAGCTTCTCGCTAACTTTTCTGTTAGCAAGGTCCAATGTCTGTTGTTTCTAAAGGATGGTTATGTGTGAGCTGTGTAAGGGCCCTCCTGCTGGTCAGCGTTCCCTGATGAGGGCTGCGTGTTGACTCATTCATAAACTACTGCTAAGCCTCTGACCACACAGGCGTAAAACCCGCTTTATCTGTCTCCACTGTGTTTGGTTTTATCCCAGAGGCCCTGCAGTTGAAGATCTTTCCTCCCAGGGGCTCAGATAAGGGCCAAAGTTCAGTTGATGGTCATGAGAGTAGGGTCTTAACCTGCTGGAATCATTTCCCACAGCTCCTTCTGAGTTCTGGCCTGCCTCCTGTCTTATTAAAAAAAAATAAGTTTCCACCCTTGAAGATTACCCTGCAGTATCTGTGTCCCCTTAGTGTTAACCCTGACATTTTCCCAGAGGCAAGACAACAGAAGCTCAAATACTGTTCACTTAACAAAGTTGTTAAATGCCATAAAGAGGAAAGCGCAAGCCAGAAGGTTGCAGGCTGGAGTCGTTACATGTTGGGTGACGGAGAGGAGGAAGGGGGGCCCTGTGTTGTCACATGGGAGAGTGTTTTGAAAGAATTTCAGTGTCTGCAGATGGCAGACCAAGGAGCCGGCTAGATCCGCCCCAAGAGAAAGGTCCAAAAGTCCGGACAACCAGTAGGTGGCAGTCAAGGAGGCTGCTGGTGGCTGTGGCAGCCAAGGAAAGAAGTCTGTCGGTACTTAGATGTCTTCCATTTCCTGAGCTGAGCCAGTAGACCTGCGGCCACCAGATCGTCGCAAGCTCCACCAAGAACCTGGTCAGCTTGTGCGGGACACGGAGAATAACAGAGCAGAAGTTCCTGGGAAGGGGTGGTATGGGGTTGTGGCTGGGAGCCGGAGCACACAGCTCACCCAGACTGGGGCTGGAGTTCAGCCTGTCCCTGAGCTCCTACCCACCCCTCCACCCCTGTCAGAGAATAATGAATGCAAATCGGTGGGCTCTCTTCCCGGAGAGAAGACACTGCATCCAGCCCAGGCCCCAGACACCATCAGAATGTCCAGCAGCTTGGGAGAAAAGGTCAGGGAACAAAAACCAGAACCCGAAGAGCAGAGAAGTTTCGTCCAAAGTGACCAGAGAGTTTACATGAGCCAGACATGTAAGTTATCGGCACATTAGCTGTGCAAGCATATGCCCCACAGGGCGGTCCTCATTACACCTCTTCTACATCCAGAACCTCACCGGAGCCAGCCACCAATTCTGGTCAGCATTGTTCTCTTTCCCACATTACGGAGCAGGAAAGTACGGCAGAGAGGCTACATTTCATGCCCGAAGCAGTAAAGCTGGTCCTAGACAGACTCAGGGTGTGTAGCTCATCTGGAGCCTCAGCCCAGCACCTCCCTCAGGACAATCTGGGACTGTCTACATAGGGCCTACACAGCTGATTCTTACAAGAGCATCCGCAAATTTCCCCTGGAGAACAAAAGGGAGCGAGAACCCCTAAGAGCTAGTGGCAGAATCAGGATGGGAACCTGAGTCCCCAGCCCATGGTTCAGGATACAGACAGGGATCCCAGGTTTCTTTTCCCCACCACGTGCCCTCACTGTGTACCCTGGGCAGGAGCCCCACAGCTCCCCTAGCCCTGGCTCTCATGGGGACCGCATGGGGGAAAAGGGCAAGGCAGCCACCTGCTTAGGTGTTACTCTTTTCCATTTTAATGATGAAGGAAATTGAGGCCAGGAGAGGGAAGTAAGTTGGCCCAAGTCACAGGGAATAAGTGACGGAAGCAGAAGCCCAGGTCTCCCAACATCTTCCTTCAATTCAATTCTGCTTTTTACTTCCATTAGAGCAAAATCCTTATCATGGCAATGGCCAGACCTGTTCGCTGGGACAGTTGGAATCTTTGGGCATCTGGACCAACCTCTATCTGCTGCTCAAGCTCCTTCCACCACTTCCTGCCAAGCTCGAACCCCTCTATCATG
This sequence comes from Mustela nigripes, assembly GCF_022355385.1. Taxonomy (NCBI): domain Eukaryota; kingdom Metazoa; phylum Chordata; class Mammalia; order Carnivora; family Mustelidae; genus Mustela; species Mustela nigripes. Next base: position 33,018,252 of record NC_081565.1, read on the forward strand.
TCTTTGGGAAGCATTTTAAATTCACATGTTCAATAATATTCACCGAGTGCCATTATGTGCCAGGCACAAGGATCAGAAGTAACGATCTAGCTTAACAGGGCACCAAGCTAGACCAACAGTGAGTTTGAGAACATACTATATGTTCCCAGTAGCTCTCTATCAGGTATGAAGCATAATGAAGGAAGTGGTCGGAAGGACGGCAGGGAACGTGTGCACCGAGTCTGGAAGGATAAAGGAGCAGACTGAGAAGGGAAGGGGCGGGTTAGGAGTAGGAGCCCTCTACAGGGATACTTTGGCCTGGGTCACTGGGAGCACTCAAGTTCCCGGGACTGGCTGGTGCTAATATGGGGTAAGAGACTGGCTTGTCAGGGGACAGAAGTCCCAGCACGTCCTCACCACGAAGGGAGACGGGGGCACAGGCTCTGAGGTCCGACTGCAGCTCAAACCCCACCTGCACCCACGGACTGCAGGTAACCTTACCTACTTCTCCAGTCCTCCACTTCCTTCCTGCAGAGTGGGGGGTAGTAATGGGACCTCACTCAGCCAGTTGTTGGGGGCCTCACGTGGTTAAGTAAGACAGGAAGTGTTCACGGCGGCACCTGGCACTCAGGAGGCGTGGTGTACGTATCAGCTCTGACTACTGAGGGACGTGTTGAGGACTGTCCCCTGAGGGAAGAGGGAGCCCAGCAAGGGTACTAAGCAAAGTGACAGACAAACTCTGGGATGGGCGCTCTGTGAGAGTTGCTGGCCAGCTCACAGAAGTTGCAGGACAGGAGGCGAATGTGCTGAGGGCTTGGCACGAGGCAGAGCAAGGGGGATGGCCCGGAGAGGGCTGACTGGCTGCGGTGGGAGCAGCATATAGACAGAGGCCCAGATTTTGGGCTTGGAGGCCTGTGAGGAAAGTAATACCCTTTGTATGAGTAGTTCTGGGGGATGATGATGAAATTGATTTGGGATACATGGTGTCTGGGGTGCTTTTTAGAAAAGCCTTCCTTGAGAATACAGTAGAAGAGAGACTTCCCCAGGAATGGGTGTTTCCTGCTTTGAAACAGGTTAGCCCTCGTCCCCACTCCACCTCCACACATACAACGGTCTTAAGTTGGAGCTGGCAATTCTGAGTTCATTAAGTGGAGAGAGCTTTGGAGGCAGATTTACAGGACCCGAGAGCCATGCTTAGCTCTCAGCTATAAATAGTGTAGAGGTAGGAGTCATCTGAGGTATCGCTAGACGAAAACATAGATGGGGACCCGCAGTTCCTCCCTGACACCGCCGTGCAGCTGGCCGCTCAGTGCAAAGGATGGGAAGGACCGAAGACACACCAGCCGGAATGGGTCCCGGCAGGCTGCATGTAAGCAGAGGCACAGGCTGACCTCTGGCCTTGGGGATCGAACAGCCCCCAAGGAAGAGCCCACCCACCCTGCAGGTAGGCAAAACCCACCACTGAGTCTGTCTGTGAGCCAGGAGCCAGCAGGGTGCAGGCTGGAGTGAGAAGGAAGCTGGAGAGGCTGGGCCCCGCCTGCCTTCCCTGCTGCAGCAGCGAGCACTGCTAACCACCGCAGAGGTTAGGTACGACCCACGGGAGGCTCTTGGGATAAAAACATGCAGCTGGAAAGCACAGAAGCCTGTCTGCCTCATCGGAGCCCTGAGAGCGGGATGAAAATGTCGTGTTGGAAAGAAAGGGCTTTTTTGCAGGAGAAAGCTGGTGCACTATCTGAATCAGAAGCATTTCTTTAACAAAATTTAGCAGATGGGCACAAATTGGCCTTTAAAGCTAGAAATCCTATTTCACCCACCAGCACTCAATATTATGTGTAATCATGTAAGCGATTCTGCTCCAATGCCTTTGGTGGGAAACCCCAAGGGAACAGCTGCACAGTCCCCTGGGCTAACCCTGAGGCCCATTTTGATCACCTGGCAGTCCTGTCCGGGAAGCTGTCAGTCTTACCTCCTACCTGCTCTCATCACCAAACTCCTGGTCCTGCCTTTGCTCATGCTGTTCCTTCTGCTTGGCATGCCCTTCCCTCCCTTCTCTGTGAGTTCCTATTTTTCCTTCTAGGTCTAACTCCCCATAACAGTCCTTCCACTCCTTTTGAATTTTTCTGTCTCTCCTAGCTGAAATACTAGGTCCTCCCACCTTGCCTTCGCCTGTGCTAGTACCGCCACCGAGAACACCTGACCGCCCCCCCCCCCAATCTCTCTCTTCCCCCCAAGGCGCGGTTTAACCCCCCCCCCCCGCCCCCCACCCATTGGCCCACTCCCAATGAGGATGCTTTGCTTAACCAGCCTCTGTCCTCTCAAGTCACTTCTTCACACTGGGCACACTTTGCAGGCATTCTTGAATTTTCAGGCACACCTTGAGTCTTTTCTCTCCTAAAAGGCCATAAAGGTTCTGGAGTCAAAGAACTAGCCTTTCTGCTGCCCTTTACGTCCCCTGGCACAGTCCTGGGCACACCAGAGTTAGCCCCAAAATGCTGCTGTAACTAACAACGGGTGGGACTTGGCTGAGCCGCTCCCTTAGAAAGGCAGTCCACCCCCACAGGCTTCAGTTTCCCCAAAAGGGAACTGGGAGTGAGGGAGTCTGAAGAGCCCTTCCAGCTCTGGCACTCTAGGACCCCGCCGTTGTAACTTCACAAGCTGCTGGGGATAGGAGTCGGGCCTGGGTTTTAGAGGCACAAACCCTCAGGACTGGAAGAGTCCTCAAGGGCCAGGTTATCCAGGCCACAGCTAATTCTGGTGCCCCTCCCCCACCACAGCACCCCTACCCCCTGGTCATCTGGAACCTGTCCCTAGAAAAGGCCTCCAGACCATTTTGCCACTGAAAGACAAAAGCTGCACTGGCCCTGGGACAGGGAGCCAGGGGTACAGTTGAAGCTTCATCTAATCTGGGAGGGGAAAATTCGAGGCTATGGGTATCAGAACACAGGGCTTTGGAGGGCTGACTCTGAAGCTGGATCCCAGCCAAGCCCAGAGCGTTTGGACTGCTGGCCTTCCTCCACAGCTCAGTGCAGCCCTCACCTCTGTGATGCCATAATAATGATTCATGATTATTTGTGCTTATTTCAAATAAGGGCACGTCAGATAAACCTGGATACTAGGTGTGTATTTCTTTATGGACTTTTCTAGACCTGCAGCTCTAGAAAAAAGTGACACCTAGAGTGGGCAATGAATGAATAACTTCTGGACTATCATATCCTCCAGAGTAGGAACCCATATTGCCTTATGGAACTTTGACAAATGCTTGTTAAATTGAGTAACTCAATTTAAAGTGTGTGTGAGTGCACACGCATGCGCGCGTGTGCAGCTCTGTGGTTATCGGTGCAGAGGTTCTGTGAGTACCTGCCTTGTGCACCTACACACTCCCCTCCATTCTTCCAGGCCTTCCAGGGAATAGCTTAGCCTCAGACTCATCACTAGAAAGTGACGTACCTGAACTTTGAGATGTGCTTCAGTATTAAACCCTTTGCATTTTACTGAGTGATAGAAACAGAAAACATAAACCCCACGTATAGAACAGGCTTGAATTTGATGAAAAGCTCACTGAAGACACTGTCCTTTAGAAAACATAGTCATTTCATAATTCAATCCCAGAAAGAAACTCTCTCCTTTCTTTTCTTTTTTCCCTTTCTTTCTGAGCTTGTTATGCTTCCTTCTTTTCTGTAGTAAGAGTATTGTAACTTGGTTCGTCTTCTTGCCTTGGTTGAGAAAACTCACAGCTAAATACGATGATCAATTATGTTAATGTATTAGGCCAACTCCTTTTCTCGTTTTTTCCCTCCTATGTCCCTACAGTCTCAGAAGGCAAAGTCGTTTTTGGACACTGTATCAGATCCTTTTAGCAGCCAGCAGGAATACAAGTCATAAACGCTGGGAGAGCTTGAAAACAACAGGCACCTGGAAGTAAGTCAATGATCAACTGCACTTCTCATCCGGAGGACTCGCATACCTGTTTGGCCCACGCTCATCAAAAACGATGGTGACATTTTCTTTCCTTTCCATTTCAGAAAAAAATATAAGCTGTGCTTTTAACTGAGATGAAATTAATGGAACTGGCTTAACTTTCTATGAAGTCAACATTTTCAGCTTTTACCTTGAAAGCCCTGCGAGGTTGCTGGGCCTGGGTTTTGGGTAGGTGTGCTGGTCCCGTGGCTTTGGGGGCTGGGACTAGAGCCAGACACGATGCTCGGGTGGTCGGGGAGAGGACTCTGAGCTCGGGAAGGGTATTCAGAGAGGGAAAGACTCCCAGTGAGCCTATGCTCTGCCACATTTCCTTTCAGGCAGCGAAAGAAGGTGCGGATGGCGCAATGGGGCTCCAGCCCTGTGCGTGCTGAGCTTGCGGGAAGGAACGAGCTCAGCCTCTGCTCCCACCGGACACCAGAGCAGCGCGCACAGGCCAGGAGAGGCGGATGGCCAGGTACCAACAGAAACCAAGGAACTGTGACCAACATCAGAGTCAGGAGTGGGACTCAAGAAGAGAAGGTATCAGTGGAATATTCCCTGCCATACCGCCCCGCACCCCGCCCCGCAGGATGGTGGGAAAACGACAGCAGGTGGGCGGGTAGCCCAGGATTACTCACCAAGGTCGTTGTTGTTCATCATGGCGTTGGAGGCCCGCAGCCGGGGCCCCTGCTGGGTAAAGTGGTAGCCGAACTTGAGAAGCGTTGCGTTTTTTTCCAACATGCTCACAATCTCCATTTCCACTTTGTTGCCCAGAGGCTGGCTCTTTGATGAAGGAAAGAACAGCAGTCACCACTCACCGGTTTGTGCAGGAGCTCCTCTCTAGACGCAGAACGCTGGTGTGGTGGGCGGGGACTTTAGCCACTCCCCCGTACCCCCCACCAAGACCAGGGAATTGGAAGTTTGGAGAAGGCGAATGAGCTGGGATTCGAACCTAGGCCCTGCTAGACGCCAAGAACAGATCTTTCCTAGAAAACTCGAGCAGGAGGACTCTTCAAATGAACAAGTCTCAAAAAAAAATGAACAATTCTACTCCCTAGGCTCTATTCCATACTAATTAAATCAGAATCTCTGGGAATAAGACTCAGGTGTCTGTGGTTTTTCCAGCTCCCAGGTGATGTCAATATACAACCAGGTTTGGTAACCAGCCACTTGATGAATCCCTTCAATTTCCAAGTGAGGAAGTCGAGGCCCAGAAAGGGAAAAAGATTTGCCTAAGGTCACACAGTAAGTTGGGAATGCCCAGAGTTTGTTTTCTAAAGCCTCTCTGCCTCTGATCATGTTGGTTCCCTACCCCAAGATCTCTAGTGACAAAGAGTGAAAGAAAACAAAAGAAAAGGAGAACCTATAATATAGTGTTGGGAAGGATACAATGAGGATGTTCATCAGTCTTATTTATAATCCTGGGGGGAAAGGAAGGCAACCCCATCTAGAGCGGGTTCTCAAATAAATGACAGCTGAACTTTAAAGGAGAACATGAAAGCTGTCAGATAGTGATGCAAATCTTTGGTCACAGGCCCTGAATGACCACCACAAAACTATAAATATAGAGAAAAAAAAGCCCAGTAATAAAACGTCATATTTAAGTCAAGTTACATGTATCTTCCATACACATATATATGCCTAATGTCTAGAAAAAGCCAGCAAGTGTCCTGGTGGTGGTGGGATTGAGGAGAGTTTTTGTTTTCTTCTTTGTAACTTATGGTTTGAATTTCCTGTTACCACATATAATAAGATAATACAAAATAAATATAAGCTTAAAGATATTTGAAGAGACATGGAGAACAAGCTAACATCACACCAAGGTTTAAAGATGTTCCTCCTAAGGGCGGGAACAAGACAAGAATGTTCACTTTCACCAAGACTGTCCTGGGGTCCCGGCCAGGACAAGGAGGTCCCCTCTGTCCATCTCACCCACCCTTCCCCCATCACTTCTGGTGACCACCAGTCTGTTCCCTGTGTCGATGAACTTGGTTCTTTTCTCTTTTTGTTTAAGTTCAACATACAAGTGAGATCACAAGTATTTCCTTCTTTTTTATGACTGAGTAGTAGTCATGTGTGTGTGTGTGTGTGTGTGTGTGTGTGTGTGTGTGTACAGATACATATACACCGCATCTTCTTTATCCATTCATCCATCGGTTGTTTCCATGTCTTGGCTATTGTAAAAAAATGCTGCAATGAACATGGATGTGCAAATATCTTTTCGAAATAGTGTTTTTGTTTTCTTCAGGTAAATATCCAGAAGTGGGATTGCTAGATCATATGGTAGCTATATTTTTTATTTTTTTTGAGGAACCTCTATACTGTTTGCCACGGTGGCTGCACCAATTCACATTCCCACCAGTAGTGCACAGGGGTGTCTTTTCCTCCACATTCTCACCAACACTGTCATTTCTTGTTCTTTTTGTTTTAGCCATTGTGATAGGGATGAGGTGATGTCTCATTGTGGTTTCGATTTGCATTTCCCTGATATTTGGTGGTACTGAACATCCTTTCATGTACCTCTTGGCCATCTGGACGTCTTCTTTGGAAAAATGTCTATTCAGATCCTCAGCCCATTGTTTGATGGAATTTTTAAATTTTAAAATTTAAATCATGAAATAAATAAAATTTGATACCCTGGTCCTTAGTCTCACTGGCCACATTTCAATTGTGCAGTTAGGTCAGTGCAGATGTAGAAACTTTCCATCTTCGTGTTACATGGGTTTCCCTAGCCTGTGAGCCCTTGGATAGTACATAGTACCCAATACCTCCAGGTCAAGGTCAAGGAACTGAATGGAGGAAGGAGGGACACAGTTGACGCACAACAACACAGGAGGGCTGAGAAGATAGATTACCTCACCATCCAAAGGAACAAGCAGGGACCTTAGTTGAGGCACCTATGGAGAACTCCTTCAAGGTCTTATGAGTACACCAGAGTCTGTCTGGGCTCAAATGGGGCTGGGAACACCAAGCTGGGCAGGTAGAATGACACTGGTAAAGTTCCATTGCCCATTTGTCATGCCTCCTGAAAGAGCTGGGAAGAGCTCAGGCCTGTCCTCTGAGGACTCAGCACAGCCCTCGGCTCTGGCCCACTTGGCCTGGCAGAGAGTATAGAGACCATATAAGGGCCCAAGAAGGAACTGGAAGGTCCCCCACCCACCCCACTTAGTAGGAAGCCTGGCCTCTCCTTGAGGCTGTTCTCCGGGAAAGCCCTGCTAGAACTCAGGAGGGGCTCATCTCAGAAAGCACAGTGTCCCCTGAGTGGAGGAGCTGCCAGCGTCTGTGAGGGCTGCTTCTGCAAAGCTGACACTCCGTGACACTCAGTGAAGAGCACAGAGCAGCCCCATGCAAACTTCCCCCACTGACCCTCCCTACATCCCTGGGGAGGCAGCACAGGCAGCAACTGGCCCTCCGTCGTCTTAGAGATGAGTAAACGGAACCCATGTATAGAGGGAAGCTGGAACGTGCTCCCTCCACTTAATGCCAGAGCCAGGGCTTGACCTTGACCTGACACTGGAAAGACTTCAGAGGATCCTCTAGGCCCATGTTCTCACACAGGCGTCCAGTATGCCTGGGATATGTGCAGATGTGTCTAGGTATATTGGAGAAAATACAGGATTCTACCAGATAATCATGGCCAGTCTTCCCAGTGTTAATCTTTGACCAAAACCATTATTTTTACATTAAAGAGTAAAATAAGAAATGTGCACACATCTTAAGAAGTATCACTCTTGCTTTGTTCTCAGGCTATCCCTCTTCAGAGCCTCAATCCTTCCACAGATGAGAGAAGAGGCCATAGGGACACTGCCAGAATCAAAACTCTGATCTGTTATTTTGAGATTTAGTGATCATTGTGTACCAAGTGAAGCCGTCGAAGCACTTACCATAAGTGAACTCACTTTCTCCTCCCTATAAACCGGTAGAATGTGTACGATTATTATAATTGTCATCTTCCAGCCGAGGTCCATGAAGAACAGAGGCATTAACAAATTTCGCCCAAATCACAGAGCTAGTTGGTTACAGAACCAGTATTTGAACACAGGAGTTGCACTTGAGAGTTTGCTAGTTCTTGCCTAACTTGGGTGTCTTTGAGAGAGCTCCGAAGACCGGGGTAGGGTTGATAAGAGGGGCTACAGGCAGACGGAGTTTGGCTCAGCATGCAGGATTGTGATTTCACCGTCCATAGTGTCTGCGTGTGGAAGGAACTGCCTGGGAAGGCCGTAGCTTCCTGTCCCTGGAAGTATGTGGAGAGAGGGTTGATAGTGTCTTGTGAGAGCCTCCTACATGTCATTATGAATGGAGAAGGTTTAGGCTCTGTGACATTTCAGGTCTCTGGGAACCGCATTCTGTGAATCCATGAATGGCTTGCTTGGATGGCATAAAAAAATCAGGAGGCCACCTGGGTAGTGGGCGAGGGGCAGTTGGGGTAGTGGGTAGTGGGCAAGGGGCAGTTGGGAGCTCCTTTGACCCCAGGGCAGGTCATGCCAGGACTGGCCCCAGCAGACTGTGGCAGCTGAGCCGGGGAGAGGGGGGCTGGAGAAGAACTCTGGTCCCTCTCCCTTCAGATGTGCTTAAGAATGAAATCAATCACACGTGAAAAAAATATAATCTTATTATTAAAATTCAAATGATACTAAAGCTGATTGAATAAAGTCAGAGAGCTTCCCTTCACATCCCTAATCCCAATCCTACCCACTTTTCACAGAGTAAGCACTAGGCCAGTGGGGTGTGTTTCCCTGGATTTTTTTCTATGAAGTAGATAGTAAAAATGCGCGGATTTTTCTTTTTTCCTTTAAATGGATTCCTATAGTACACACAGTTCTGCAACTTGTCTTTTTCATTTAACATTTTCTGGAGACCTTTCTAAGTCGTGACACTGAGAACTACTCATTTCTTTGAACAACTTCACGGGATACCCTGGTACAGATGGACAAGGAGCTGGCTTCTGTGTTCCTTGTTATAGGCAGTGTGGCCATGGCTTTGCATGGGAGGGAGCCCATGCTCTTTAGGCTGGTCATGGGGTGGTGGAATGGCTGGGTTGAAAGACAGGCATACTCTGAGTTAAAATTGCGAAGAGGCTACAAACACTGACACACCCTTCAGCAGTGATGACAGCTCTTGTTTCCCTGTGGCCAAGCATTAGCAGCTTGATGAGAAGATGACCAGATATGCTGGCTTATGAACAACCAACCAACGCTCTAGGTGGAATTAAGTGGGTGGCTCTGAGACCCCCATTCTGGGCAGAGGTGCCATGGGCCTCAGGAAGCTCACTTTGTGCATCTGATGGGATCAATCAGATCAATCAATCTGATGGCCTTTCCTTTGTGGTCCAGAAGACGTAGGCAAAAGAAAAGAGTCTGGGAATTATCTAGTTGAAGTTCAGAGTTTCAAACCCAAGCTGATATTAAAATTCCCTCTGTATCGTAGCTGCCAAGTTCTGTCCTGCTTACACACCCCTGAGGATGGGGCCATGTCACCTGTGAGGCACCCTGCTCCATGTCTGGGTACCTCTGTTGGTTAATAAGGTCTTTCTGGCCAAACCAGAGCAAAGGAAAATAGCACAGCTGGTTCTCACTTTGATGATTTTAAAGCATGTCGGTCAATTCTTTGATCCTCCTCACTTCCAGACACCCCTCCCTTTGAGGGTGGTTGTGCTTAGTGACTCACTTCCAGCAGAGAGACCATGGCTGAAGGGACTATATAACTTCCGGGGTTGGCTCATAAAAAGGCATGTATGGCTTTCTTCTTTCTCCGCCTTGGATCGCTCACTCCAGGAGAAGTTAGTTGTCATGTTGTGAGGCCACTCAAGCAGCCCGGGGAAGAGGTCCACACGGCAAGAAGCTGAGGCTTCCTGCCAACAGCCATGGAGGGAGCCATCTTGGAAACGGTATCTCCAGCCCTGGTCAGGCCCATAGGCTGTACTTGACTGCAGTCTGGTCAGAGAGCTTGGGCTGAAACCACGTGGACAAACTGCTCGAGGATTCCTGACTCCCAGAAACTGTGAGCTCATACATGTTCGTTGTTATTCTAAGCTGCTGAATTTGTGGAGGTAATCTGTTCCACAGCTATAGATAATTGATATGCTCCCAGACACCGATGAACCAAAAAACCAGACCTAAAACAGCACCATGGGATCCCATTTACATGAAGTTGAAGAGCAGGCAAAACTCACCCATTGTGACAGAAATTGGGACATGATTGCACTTGGAGGGTATTGACTGGGAGGGGGCGTATGGGATACTAGAAATATTCTATATCTTGACCTTGGTGTTGATTACTCAGGTGTGTTTGTGTGTGTGTGTATATATATAAAATATAATAATACATGTGCCATATAAATCTGTATAAAATATATATAAAAATCCGTTAAACTAATTATGATGTATTTGTTACTGTATGTAAGTTACACTTTGATAAGAAGTAGACATAAGTAGGAAAAGGAACAAGGAAGGAGAGAAAGGAGATAAAAAACTGTTTTCTGTACCAGCTAGACTCTGTCAGAAGTCAGTGCTCCCCACCCCACCCTTCCAGCACTGACTGGTCTAACTAATAATAGAAATATCGTGGCACCTGGTGCTTCAGTCAACTAAGCATCGACTCTTGATTTCAGCTCCTGGTCTTGGGGTTCTGGAATCGAGGCCTGCATCGGGCTCTGCCCTGGGTGTGAAGCCTGCTTAGGATTCTCTCTCCCTTTCGCTCTGCCCCTCCCCCATCCCTCTCTAAAAAAAAAGCTCAAACAACTACGACAACAATAAAACAATAGAAATATCACCTCCCTCTTCTTGAAAGAAAAAACATGCCAGGTACTCATTAAAGGATCAATACATGAAAACCTCTAACAACCCTATTGCACAAGTATATGCATCCTTCCCATTTTAGAGGTGAGGAGACTGAGGCGTGAGTACATGAAGTGGTCCCTCTCCCCCCGACACAGCAAGAATACCACAGAGCAGAGGCTGAGCTTGGACTTGATGCTCGTTTGACTTCAAGTGTCAGAGATGTGAAGACAGGTAATCCCTGGGTCAGGCTGTCTCCTGTCTGGAAATCTCCTGGCTTTTCAGAACAGAGTGCAGCCTGTTCTGCAGCAGAGGGGAACGGTCATGGTGCGAGATGGTTGTTGTCACAAATCTTTACTCTGATTCATGCTGATCTGTGTCAGAAAACAATTTTCTTGACCTTATATTTTTTGCTCTTATTTCCACTGACTCTATCTTGTTTTTTGCCTGAGAAGTGAGGTCAGTGAAGGACTGTACTTGGTATTTTGAAGAAGGGACAGTGACGCATGGCTGTCCTCTCTTGGAGGCTGGATGTTTCCAGGCTGAATTACTTCAGTACCCACGGAGACAGACACAAAAATTATGCACAAGCCGAGAGTTGCAACTTAGAAGCTGAATGTATAAGGAACAAAGCAGAGAACATCATGGGTGGTGAAGTTTTACCTGCTTGGTTTTCTTCCTTTTTCCAAAACGAAAAGTCACATTCAACCTCATTAAAAAAAAACAAAACAACAACAACAAAAACTCAGCCATCTGCCTTGTGTATGTAATCTAAAATTAAGGGGGTGTCACCCCGTGTGAAAACCTTCAGGATTCTATTTTGTGGCTGTGTTTTCTTTCTAAACTTATTTGGACTAGGAAAATAATGCAATCTGGGTAAACAAGAATATCCAGTCCACTTCCTTGATCTTCTTTTCAAAATATGAAGCATATCCTCACTGTCCAGTGTTGGAAATGAAATGTGAGAGATCCAGCCAATATCCTTCAGACACGGCACATAACTTCATTCGGGGAGGGGTCATGTTTTCAGGCCTTGTCTGCTCCGAGGCAGGGAATACCCCGTAACCCAAGATCCTGGGGAAGGGCCTGCTGGAGGTGGCTTTGTTGGGACTGATGAGGGCAGATCAAGAGGGACAGAAAATCACCATTTGGATTTGGTTAACTTGGGGTGGAGAGGGTGGGCAAGCACTCTGTACACAGTGCCTGCTCCTGGGGCCTAAGGATCTCTCCTGTCCAGCCACAAATGCAGCCTGTCTGGAAGGCAGGCCACCTCAGTTCTGACCCAGCTCTGGCACTAACTTGATCCCTGACCTCAGCAAGTCCTGCCCTTTCTTTGATTCTCAGTTTCCCTACCTGCAAAAGGAAGGTGGAACTAGACATTTTATTTTTCTTTTGGTTATAATATAGTATTTCTTTGTTTTTTTTTAATTTCTTTTCAGCGTAACACTATCCATTGTTTTTTGCACCACACCCAGTGCTCCATGCAATACATGCTCTCCCCAATACCCACCACCTGGTTTCCCCAACCTCCCACCCCCCACCCCTTCAGAACCCTCAGGTTGTTTCTCAGGGTCCATAGTCTCTCATGGTTCACCTCCCCTTCCAATTTCCCTCAACTCCCTTCTCCTTTCCATCTCCCCATGTCCTCCATGTTATTTGTTATGCTCCACAAATAAGTGAAACCATATGATAATTGACTCTCTCTGCTTGACTTATTTCACTCAGCATAATCTCTTCCACTTCCATCCATGTTGCTACAAAAGTTGGGTATTCGTCCTTTCTGATAGAGGCATAATACTCCATAGTGTATATGGACCACATCTTCCTTATCCATTCGTCCGTTGAAGGGCATCTTGGTTCTTTCCAACTTTTGGTGACCAAGTTCATCATCACTAGCCATCAGGGAGAGTCAAATTAAAACCACATTGAGATACCAACTTACACCAGTTAGAATGGCCAAAATTAGCAAGACAGGAAACAACATGTGTTGGAGAGGATGTGGAGAAAGGGGAACCCTCTTCCACTGTTGCTGGGAATGCAAGTTGGTGCAGCCACTCTGGAGAACAGTGTGGAGATTCCTTAAGAAATTAAAAATAGAGCTTCCCTATGACCCTGCAATTGCACTACTGGGTATTTATCCCAAAGATACAGATGTAGTGAAAAAAAGGGCCATCTGTACCCCAATATTCATAGCAGCTATGGCCACGGTTGCCAAACTGTGGAAAGAACCAAGATGCCCTTCAATAGACATTTTCTTGATGGCTTCGGCTCTGGGTCCTGGCCTCTCTGCCCCCTCCCACCCTCACTGCTGGCTCAGGGCCACTGGAAGCAGAGCACAACATTGCTTGGAGATAAAGAGAGATGACTGAGTAAACAAACAGCCCCAGGATCCCAGTTCCCGGATTTGGGTCCTGAGCCAGCCAGCCAGCCAGGCTCTTGTCACCGGGGCAGAACTCCCCAAGTCCCTTTCTCCTTTGTTTGGCCATATAAGGAAGAAGGACAGAGGCTCCCTAATGCAGGTTACAGTCCCAAGGCTCAGGGGAAAGCTGTGGCCTCTTAGGAGCTCGGTGACTAACCAGGAATGAGGAATAAATCAAATACCACTCACCACCTCTTCTGTGGCACAGCCCTCAGAGACCAGAGTGGGGGCACCCGAGGAGAGATGCACTGTGAGAGGTCCTGGTGGCCTTCCCTAGACTCCAGGCCTATGGGAGCACTGCCCCACAGGCTGCCCTCATCTCCCTGGTCTCCCGGGCCCTGATGCCTGCCCTCAAGCCTCTTCTATCGAGCTGGCAACCATCTTTCCAGAACACAGCCCGCAGCCTCTTTCATCTAACCTACCCATTCAGAGCCCTTTGGATTTTTAACTCCCTTTCTGGATTCTCCCAGGGGATGGGCTCCACGGCTTTCCCCTCTCCTTCTCTTTCATGTGGTTTGCTGCACTCGAGATGCTTCGGACTCCATTTCACTCTTTGAGATACTATCAATCCGAGGAGTTTATCTCAAACTCTACCTCCTCCAAGAAGCCCTCCGAGATGCCTCCTCCTCCTGACTGAGATGGCTTCCCCAAAGGCCCACCATCTGCAGCTTGCTGAAGCACCTGGTTCAGTGATCATTTCTGTACTTGTCTGCCTTCTTGTCCAGTGTGGAATCGCTGGAGGGCAGAGCCAGAGCCTCATTCATATACAGAGCCTAGCATAGCCCTGGAGTTCAGCAAGCACTCATCAAACTCTCAGATGAACCAAAGATAAGGCTCCCAGGATGGTGGGGGGAGGGGGTGACCAGCGCCCTGGGCTCTACCCCAGGGAAAGGGACTGCTGAAAAAGCCAAGTAAGACCACACAAAACTACAGTAGGAGTCAAAAGACCCGAGAAGCACAGTTCATGGACCATAGAGTCACATCAACCTGGGTTTGAATCTTACCTCTGTCACTTACTCACTGTGTGACTATGGGCAGGTTACAGAACTTGCCTGGGCATTAGTGTCCTCATCTACAACACAGAGGAGGTTATCATGCCCACTCACAGAGAGTCCTGGAGAGCATTAAATGAGATAATGGATACATGGTACCACCTCAGTAAATTAGCTCTTAGAATACTGTGTCAACTCTCTAGGTCACCTTTGGGGTAATTATGAAAGTTTACAACCTCATAGTTGACATCTGTCATTTACTTAGAAGTAGAAATTATTTTGATCCCATTTTGTAGGTGAGGAAACTGAGGCTCAGGAAAGTGAGCATGCGCACACTGGGTATTCAGTGAGGGGGAGAGTGCCGGTAAGCAGTGGCTCTGACTCTGGTCTCAGCCAAGGTGGACAGCAGCAAGAGGGAAGGTAGGCAGCTCACTCTGTCAGCTGTCATCACAAAGACCCAAGGCCAGTGCTCTGGGTCACTTCTGGCCAACATTCTGCCCCAGGAGTCAGGTTTCAGCTGACGCTGGGTAGCCCCTGATTCCCTGCCCAGCCAGGCTTGGAGTCACACGAAGAGCCAATCCCAGGCCTTGGTCCACGGCTCTCCTAAGCCTGCTGCATGCCTTTGTTCCAGTGGCTCTGCCTCTCTTGCCTGCAATAAAGCAGGATCAGCAGTGGCAGAAAGAGAAGGAATGGGGAGGGGCTGGGAATGGGTAATGCAACAGCAGCCATTGGCATTCGAGAGATGTAGGAGTCCAGTGTAGCAAATTCACATGACAGGGCTGCTGCTCTTTATATGAATTAGAAAAAAGTACCTTCTCTGGTTGAACCAGGCCCCATACCAAGGCTTGGAGAGTAAGGTGTGGGTTGGATTTTGCCCCTCGTCTCCTGTGCAGTGAACAGCATACACAACCACCCAGGGCAGCCCTGCTTACCAAGCACCACTGATGGGCCAAGTTCTGAGCTGGGCACTGAAATAAAGAGATGGCTCAAATACAGCACCAGCTTCTGAGAAGCTCATGGGAAGCCGAAGTGCTAGGAGAAGATGGTGGGGATCACTTAACTCTCTCTGGGGAGAGGGTTAGAGGCTCTAAGGTAAGCTAATGGGAGAAAGTAGGGATAGGCAGCCTCCCCCCCCCCCAAAAAAAAAAAGTTGATTTGTAGTGTTTGTCAATTTCCATAGTGTAAATGTGTCCCACCAGGAGTGATTTCAAGTTACCAGTGTGCCATCACTGAGGTGGAGTGTGGAGAGATGCCTACAATCAGCTCTGGCAAGCAGGTTCTAGAACACCACTTGGGGAGAGGATTCAACTGAACCTAGAAGGTAGAGGAGGGATTCTCCAGGCTGAGAAGGAGTAGGGGCAGGAGAGGACATTCTAGAAGGAGAGAACCAAGAGTGAAGACGTGGAGGTGCACAAGTAGAGGGTTATCAAGGGGTTAGAGTTGGGAAGGGTTGACCAGTCTTTGGGAGCCTGGTAATGCTTTAGTCCTGGACTCGCACAGGGGCACGTGCCCACCATGATTCATTAAGCTGCCCACTGAAGTTTTGTGCACTTTTCCATATGTGTGTGATAATTTACAATAAGGATCTCATTCAGGGATATATTGCTGTTTATACTTTTGTTATATTTCCTTCCCATCTTTTTTTTTTTTTTTTTTCCCATGCACGTATTTATACGACCATCTGGCAAACATTGTCAGGTAGGAAAATAAAAAGTTCCCTATCCAGAGCCCCTAAAGAAGAAAGCATTTTAATATCAAAAGCAATGTGGTGTCATGGAAAGAGTTTGGTCTCTGGAGTCACAGAGACCTGAATTCGAATTCTACTTCCCAAAGTGCTAAGTGACTGGTGCTGAGAAAGTCTTAGCCTGTCTGGCTGCTTCTCTTCTGCAGACTGAGTCAGATAATACCCACATCCTGCAGGGTAGTCGGGCAGGTCAGAGATGTGTGTAAGGTGCATCACACAGAACCCAACCCACCAGAGACCCTTAACACAGGCGACATGTAAGATATTGTAGCCAGCATCATCTTAGAAAGTCAGAGCTGGAAGAGCTTCCCTGATAATAAATGATTGAACCCCAGAAGCTACAGAGAAATGGTAACCCCATAAGGTGAAAGTCAAACTAGTATTTGCCCAGAGAATAAACGTGACGATAATGAGACTGACTCAGAAGCCCACTGAGTGGGGTGGGGGAAGTGTTTGAAGAAAACAGGGATAGTTAGCCTGGTGGGGAAGACTCTAGTGGTTTATAATATCTGTGCCCCAGATGAGTCCCACGTGCAGCAGAGAAGAGAATTAAGCCCAATAAACATGACTTGCAGGAAGCTGATTTCAACTGGATATGGGGAGGGATATTCTCACTAAGAACTGGAGGGGTGATCTGGGAAAGGAGTGAGCTCCCATCACTAGGGGTATACAAGCAGAAGCTGGCAGAGCACTTAAAGGGCATGATGAAGAAGGAAGATGAGCATGGTGGCGGGTAGGGACCAATGTCCTTTGGGGTGCCTTGAAGCTGGGCCCTGGATCTGTGCCGTCCAGCAGCATCTAGCCATCCCTCAGTACAAGGGCAAGGGTAGAACCATGAGCATCCGGCAGGGAAGGACACAAAGAGACCTTTGTGCATCTAACCTGGTTATCGATTTTCAGTTCCACTAGAGAAGTGTTGTATGGAAGAGCTTCCACCAGGCGCAGGATCCCAGCTCCGGAAATGAAGTTGGATTCCACGTTCAGCGTCTTCAATGCCTTATTGACCTTGAGCATCTCTGCAAGGGCCTTGAAGCACGGGAGAAAAACAAGGGTATCTGTGAGTCACCATGAGCAAGGCTGGAGACCCTCTAGGGTAGAACCTAAAGTACCGAGAGGGCCTTGCTGGGAGTAAGAGTTCCTCGTACACTCATGCTGCTCGAGCCAGGGACCAGGCAAGACAATCTCTACAACCCCCTTCACAAAGCACAACTCCCGTGTCTCTCCTCCCCTCCAGTGTGTCATGGCTCCCAAACCTCTAACTGGAGAGTTCTACATTCCTTAGCCTGCATCATCCAGCTAACTGAGGCCTGATCTCTTGCACTTTGTAGAATTTATCCATAATCTCCCTCATGGAACTTGTATTCCTCTGTTCAGAGTTGTTTTTATACTGGTGTTGTGTCTGCCATCAGACTCTCTACTCTTGGTGCGATGAAAATGCATCTTATTCATCCCAGGGTGCCCATGTGCTCAGCACACAGCAGGTTCTCGGTCATAGTTCACTGAGTGACTAAAGGAGTCCCAACCTCCTTATGTATCCTCCACTTGTTACTTCTATTTCCCTGTTGAGATTCCATGGAGTCATTGTTCTCTTCATCTGAGCAGCAGAGAGCACAGAAGGACGCCCGGGAAACCACCCCACTGGGCAAGTGACCAGGGCAAATGGGAGGAGAGGAGCTCAGGTGGCCCCCAGCACGTTTCAGAGGAATTCAGCCAATGGGGTGTAGATGACAATCAGAGCCTCTGAAGGAAATGAGGTAATTAGCAGTTGGTGGAAACGATGTGTCATGGAGGAAAGGGGACACCAGCAGCTGGTGGCCCAGGATGTGCCATCAGTGGGCCCTGGTTGTCTGAAATGACTCTCTGAGCCAGGAACGTCCTTCCCACGATCCCTGCTTGCTGAAACCCTGTACAAGCTCAACTCCCAGAAAGCCTTCCTTGTTGAAATCATCCTTCCCTCCTCCCCCTGCTTCCAGGTGCCCCCAGGATGGCATGCCGGCTTTCTCTCAGACCCTGAGGTTGTTGGACACCCCTGAGGAGAGCGCCACAGGCTGTGTTCTTTCCACAGCATCTCTCTTGCTCCCCAGAGAAGACCTGTCCAGGTCTGATAATCAAAATATTTAATAACCGATAGGCCAGTGCCCCAGACCAATGCAAGTGGACCAGCTGGTGGCTGAGCAGGTCCCGGAGACCCTGTCATGCCAGGTGTCCGCTCTTTCCTGGATCATGGTAGAGGAATGGGGGTACAGGGAGAGGAGCTGGTTCAGGGAGTGGGGGCGCTCACAGAACTTTTCACTTTTCTGTAGAATTTAAGAAACAAATGAACAAAGGGAAAAAAGAGACACACAGGAAAATAGACTCTTAAATACAGAGAACTGGTGGTTGCCAGAGGGGAGGTGGGTGGGAGGATGGGTGAAATGGATAAGGGGGAATCAAAAGAACACTTATCCTGAAGAGCACTGGGAGATGAAGAGAAACGTTGAATTGTTATATTGAACACCTGAAACTATTATGGCATTAATTTTACTTCAATTAAAAATTAATTTTTTAAAAGAATCGATTGCTACTCAATAGACTTCAAAGCCAGAAAAGTTGTTAGGGATAAAGAAGGGCATTACAGAATGGCAAAGGGGTCAGTTCTCCAAGAAGACATAACAATCCTTAATGTAGAGATGCCCAACAACAGAGGGTCAAGCTATAAGGGGCAAAAGCTGATAGAACTGCAAGGAGAAAGATGAATCGCTGCTAGAGTTGGAGATTTAATAGCCCTATATCAGGGATGGAAAGATCCAGAAGGCTGAAAATCAGTAAGGATGTAATTGAACTCGGGGTGCCTGGGTGGCTCAGTGGGTTAAGTCTTTGCCTTTGGCTCAGGTCATGATCCCAGGGTCCTGGGATCGAGTCCCGCATCGGGCTCTCTGCTCGGCAGGGAGCCTGCTTCCTCCCTCTCTCTCTGCCTGCCTCTCTGCCTCCTTGTGATCTCTGTCTTTCAAATAAGTAAATAAAATCCTTAAAAAAAAAAAAGGATGTAATTGAACTCAACAATGCCATCAATCAACTGGATAGAAGTGACACTTAAATGCTACTTTATCCTACAACAGCAGAATACACGTTCTTCTCAAGTTCACATGGAACAGTCACAAGATTGATCACATTCTGGGCCATGGAATGACCTTAACAAATTTAAAAGAAACAAAATCATACAACATCGGCTCTCAGAGCTCTGTGGCCTTGAGCTAGAAATCAGTAACAGAAAGATAACTTTGAAAATCTACAAATATTGCTTGGTGATTAAAGAACACATTTCTAAATAACATGTAGAGCAAAAAAGAAACCTTAAGAGAAATAAATGAAAACATACCTTATTAAAATTTGTGGGATGCAGTGGAAATAGAACTTAGAGGGAAATGTCCAGTATTGAATGCATAGATTTAAAAAAATCTAAATTCAATAATCCAAGTTTCCATTTTAGAAAAGTTTGAGAAGACCAAAATAATCCAAAGTAAGCAGAAGAAAATAAATAATAATTAGAATAGAAATCAATGAAGCAGAAAACAGATGAATAGAAAAAAATCAGTGAAGTGAAAGGTGGATTCTTTGAAAAGATCAATAAAACCGTTAAGCCTTAAGCCAGGCTAAGAAAAGAGAGAGAGAAGAGAGACAAATTACTAATATCAGAAATGAAAGAGGCCCATTACTACAGATCCCATGGGAATTGAGAAGATAACAAAGGAAAATTGTGAACAACTCTTATGTCCACAGATTTGATGACCTTGATGAAATGGACTAATTCCTTGAAAGATACAATTTGTCAAAGCTCACATAAGAAGAAATAGATAATCTGAGTAGGCCTATACCTATTAAATAAATAGAATCAATAATTAATAACCTCCCAAAACAGAAATCACCAGGCCCACACAGTGAATTCTATCAAATATTTAAGGAAGAAATGATACTAGTTCTCTACAATCTCTTTCGGAGAATGGAAGCAGAGGGAATACTTCCTAACTCATTCTATGAGGCCACTGTTATCCTAATACCAAAACAAAGACATTACAGGAAAACTACAGACCAATATCTCTCATGAGCATAGATGCAAAAAATCCTCAAAAATATAGCAACTGGAATTTAACAATGTATTAAAAGGTTATACACTGTGACCAGTGAGATTTATCCCAGGTATGCAAGGCTTGCTCAACATTTGAAAATCAATTAATGTAAACAATCACAACAACAGGATAAAAAAGAAAAGTCACATGATTGTAACAATAGATGCAGAAAAAGCATTTGACAAAATCCAACACCCATTCATAATAAAAACTCTCGGTAGATTAGAAATAGATGGGAACTTCCTCAACTTGGTAAAGAATATCGACAAGAAACCTACAGTTAACATCATGCTTAATGATAAGATTCGAAATGTTATTACTAAGATTGGTACAAGGCAAGGATGAACCCACTCACCACTCCTTTTGAACATCAGAATAGAAGTTCTAGCTAATGCAATAGGCAGGAAAAGGAAATCAAATGTATAAATCATATATATATATATATATATATATATATATATATATATATATATAATATTGAAGGAAGAAATAAAACTGTTTGCAGCTGATATGATTGTCTTTGTAGAAAATCTGAAAGAACTGACCAAAAAAAAAAAAAACCCTCCTGGAACTAATCAATGATTATAGCAGGATAGTACAATATAAGACTGACATATAAAAATTAACCACTTTCCTATATTCTAGGAAGGAACAAGTGGAATAGGAAGTTAAAAACATCACACCAGTTACATTAGTACCCTCAAAAGTGAAATACTTAGGTCTAGAGCTAACAAAATATGTAGAAGATCTATATGAGAAAAGCTATAAAACTCTGATGTATAAAAATCAAAGAACTAAATAGATATTCCAGGGTGCCTGTGTGGCTCAGTTGATTAAGCAACTGCCTTCGGCTCAGGTCATGATCCCAGGGTCCTGGGACCAAGACCCACATCCGGCTCCCTGCTCAGTGGAAAGCCTGCTTCTCCCTCTCCCTCTTCCTGCTGCTCTATGTGTGCTCTCTATCTATCAAATAAATAAATAAATTCTTTTAAAAAAATAGATATTCCATGTTCATGGATAAGAAGACTCAATACTGTCAAGATATCAGTTCTTCCCTCCTTGATCTATAAGTTCAATGCAACCCCAGTCAAAATTCCTACAGGTTATTTTGTGGATATTAACAAACTGCTACTAAATGATTAACTGCCATCCTTGGTAAGCTAATTCTTGCACTTTTAACCTGCTATTAGTGTTGTAATAATCATACTATACTGTCAGGCTTTAGTTGTCTGCATGGCCAAATGGACCATTATATTTATGAAAGTGAGAGCTATAGGGGCACTTCCGTGGCTCAGTTGGTTAAGCATCTACCTTTGGCTCAAGTCATTATCTCAGGGTCCAGGGATCGACCCCCATGTTGGGTTCCCTGCCCAGTGGAGAGCCTGCTTTTCCCTCTCCCTCTGACTGCTGCTTGCTCTCCCTGCTTGTGCACTCTCTCTCTCTCTCAGGTAAATAATAAATTAAAAAGTAAAAAAAAAAAAAAAAGAAAGTGGGAGCTATGACTGTCGGTCACCGTTATATTCTAATTCGGTGCTGGACACAGACAGACTCTCAATAAATATGTTTGAATATTTAACAGAAAAGAAAAAAAAGAATTGTTGGCTACTTTATAATAAATACCATTTAATTTGATCAGCAATATCTTTATGACTTGGGCAAAAAGAAACAAATAAAATTGGTCTTCAGGACCCACTGAGTAAGACCATGATTTTGGATATAGAGGGACTGAAGCCCAGGGAGGGGCGGGTACTTCTCCAACGCAGTGTGCTAAGTGGGGACAGATCTGCTTTAGAACCAACATGACTTGCATCTAAATCTTAGTTCCACTTCTCACATGCTGTGCAACTTTGGACAAAGAGTAATGCCTGAACTCCCTGCACCCCAGGTTCTTTGTCTGCAAAGTGGGGAGACCTACATCCCTGAGATCGGGGTGACTGTGGATGTTAACTAGCATAATGCACAGATGTTGCCTGGATAATGGCGCTTGTGTTCACATCATCTCCTGGCTCCTGGCCGTTGCCTTTCATCATACCACACAGGGTTCTTCCTCAGTGGGGTTCAGCCAGTCCTGGGGCCACAAGCATCCATCCTGCTGTTTCTAGCCCCCCAGTTTCAATGCAGCGGAACTGAAATGTACATACATGTGCCACGGGGTCATTGCTCCGTGTTCCCACGATGCTGAACTTCTTCACATATGTGTTCTCTTTCAGGGCTTCGGCATAGGCCTTGAGAGTGGGAATGGGGATATTCTGCAGAGAGAGAGGCAGGCGGTGAGGAGCAGCCCCGACCAGGGTTAGGCTGGGAAGACAGATGGGGCAGTGACCCTCTCACACATGCAGCCTGATTTCTAGTAGGTCTCTCATCAGATTGCTGAATAGGCAAAGAGTTCCTGCTTTGCCCCAAAAGGCTGAGATCTGGAGAGAACTTTCAGGTAAACAGATTGACAGAAAACCATCCCTGACAATTTCAGGGAGGACCCTGTGCAGGTGGAGACCAGAGAAGGAAAAACCAAGGCAAAGTATGCAAAGGAGTGCTGTGCTGGGGGCTCAGGACTGGGGTGTGGAGTGGGCAGGGCCTCGGCCTCTGCCTGGACAACTGGCAATGTTTCTGACTCTCTGTAACATTGGGCAAAGTCTCCTCTCTCTCTACGCCTGTTTTTGGAAAATGAGTTGGGGTCTGGACACTGCCCTAGATGATCCCTAGGAGACATCTGTCCTGCCAGGTCTCAGCTGTACCGCACAGCAGAGGCTCCTGGGGAACTTTTTGTAAACTGCTGATGCATGCGTCTGGACCAGACCAATAAATTCAGAATCCCGGGGGGTGGGGGGGGCTTTGGCATAGATTTCTTAATCTTCTCAGGGGAAAACCACTGATCTGGTCCAAATTTCTCACGTGCGGAAGGGAAACTGAGGCCTGGAGAGGGACGAGCCTGTGGGCCCATGGTGAAGGTGCACAGCCACGGCCGGGTTCCACACCCCTGCACCACTCTGAGCCAGGGTTCACTGCCAGGGTACAGAGTTCTGAGCTGTGCCAGGGCCTCCCACTGGGCACACGGCAGACAATGGAGGCACCCGGGAGAAAACCTGGCTGTGTTTGCAGGATCTCTCATTTCAGAGTGTCATGTTAGCTCCCCGTGGGAGCAGAGCCTGGAGAGGCCAGGTGGAGGAGAACACTGCGGGCGCAGGTTTCTAATCAGATTAGGCTGTGGGGCTGGCAGCCACTTAAAAGAAAATGGAGAAGAAAGGAAAGAGGAGCTGGGGAGCAGGGGCAGGGGCCCACTTCTTATCTTACCCCCACACCCTCCCAGAACTAATCCTGCTGGGCTCCGGGCTAAGCAGGTGGGCAGGCAGCTGGTTCTGCTCCTGAATTCCTCCTGCAGCCCGTCCAGGGTCAGATGCTTGTCCATCGGACCCTCCTCTGCCCTTGATGGTCACACAGGTGCCATCTGGTCAGGCTGGACACAGGGGCCGACAGCTCCTTGCCAGGGCTGCAGAATGAGGCTGATCACATGGACGATGGCGTGCGGATGGTTCAGGGCCGGCCCCTCCCAGGGCTGTGGGACCCCATTCACCCGCTGGGTGCGGGCTTTTCCTAGCCTTGGGATCCCCGGCAGTCAGGTATCTGACTTATGATTTTAGCTCAGAGAAGTTCTCAGTGTTTCGAATAACAAGACAGGTTTCCAGAATCAAAGGTGTGTTGGCCCATGGTGAACACCAGGGCCTGAAGAAACCAGGGCCATAGGATGTGTTTGCTTACACCGCCCAGGCCTTTAAGAGGTTTTGCCCCCTTCCTGATCCGGAAGCGCCCAGAACCCAAACAGGTCCCTGTTCTCTCCGTATAGCCAAGCCTGGGCCCGCACATGGGCTCCTCCTACCTGCCCCAGGTGAAGCGAAATCAAAAGGACTTTACCCGGATGTTGTTGAGGTTAACCTCCTCAAGTTTGGGGTCATTGTTCTTTATCCGCTCCAGGGTTTCCTCTACATCTGTTGAATTTGGCTCTTCATCAGGTACAGGTTTGTATTGTGTGGGTTTGATCACGCCTAGAGGGACGGACAGAAGAGAGGTGGCTCACAGGAACACAGGGAGCCTCTCCCTCCACAGGATTCTCTGGAAGAAAGCAGCAGCAGAGTTCAACCCTAGGAAAAGGCCGCACATTCTGGGGCGCCAGCAGAGGCGGGGAGAAGCGCTGACCGCGCCCTGCTTGGACTCCGCCTTTGAGGCCTACATGCCCGGGGTGAATGACTGAAACCCTCTGACCCTCTGTGTCCTCCTCTGTAAGGTGTCAGACAGACGCTTTACCTCAGTGGACTCTTGTGAGGATAAAATGAAGCCTGAACAAGAGAGAAACGTATAAGCTTTCCAGAGAGAGGGCCAGTATTCTTCTGGTACCCTCACTGATTTGGGGGGGTCAAAAGGCCAGCTAGGGATGATGCAGGGGAGCAGGAAGAACAATACAGTATGGTCCCAGGAAAGGACAAGGGGAGTTGAGGAACAAAAGAGGCCCCAGAAAACAGACACGTGTGGACGTGTAGAAATTCATGATCGTGACGGAGTCCCAGGCCAGCAGTGGAGGGATGGATTTTGCAAACAACAGTGTTGTCCCCGTGGGAGAGGCATGAAAAGTGACCGTTTGATCTCCTCTCACACCGCACCCAGACACAGACCCAGGCGGAGTAAGAAGTGGGATACGAGAGGCGAACCGCGAACACTCTCAGGAGACACTGCAGGAGGACATTTTTGCCACATGAGGACGGAGATGTCCTGCACAAGCAAGACACAAATTCCAGAGAAGGTGAAGGAAAAGGTGGATAGATTTGGCTACGTCAAAATTTTAAAATGTCTGCAATGAGCCAAAGAACATGAGTGGGCAGAGGAAGCAAGAAGCTGCGGTCGCCTTCACTTCCGGGGTGTCCTTGCTCGGGGAGGGGGGAGGGGGACTGAGCTGGGGATGAGGGCGGTGTACTCACTGTTGAGTCCCTCCTTGTTCACGATGGAGCTGCTGCCCAGGGCCTGGTAGTACTGCTGGTTGCTCATCAGCGTGTGCATGCCCAGGATAGCTGCAGGGACACGGGAACGCCATGGCTCGCCTCTCTCCCACAGAAGAGCCTCCGGACCACGGACGTCCCACACCCCAGGCGTTTTTGTGCATGGAAATGGCAAGAAACACTTGCATGGTTTTAAATTTTACTTGATTTTTGCTCTCGTCTCTATTTATGTGACGTTCAGATCTCTACACCCAGCGGAGACTTTTCCAGTCCCGGCCTCAGATTCCCCGGTGTCTCCCAGTGTCCCACGGTACCTCCAGCCCAACTTGGCCAAAATAGAACTCGTCCTTCCCAGCAACTGCCCCTTCCTTGGGATCACCTTCTGTCTTGACATCCTGCCTGACCCCTCAGGGTGGACCCTCGGTGGCACGGCATGCCCTAAGTCCCCACCCTCCTAACACTGTCTCTCATCTGTCCCACCTCCCATTCTGTCTCCTCTGTGCTGGCTGGGGCCCTGCCATTCTGCAGCTGTGTTATCACAGCCGTGTAATCACTGCTGTCCTGGCCCCGGTCTCTTCCTACCTTCCCCCCACCAGCATTCATTACAGAGCAGCCAGAAAGATCCTTCTGGAAGTGCAGATCTGACCACATTACTCCTGTGCTCAGTCGGGCTTTCATCCATTCGTTTGTTCAACATTTATCGAGTGCCCACATCATATGCCTGGCTCTGGGTGGGGTGGCACTGGAGGGGGAAGAACGGGGTTGGTGCTGGGAGGGAGTGGGGCTGTGTGTGCAGCAAGGAACAGCAAGGAGATGCTAGGCAGGTACCTGCACAATTGAAAACATAAGCACAGAGTATACATGTTGTAGAGGAAAAGTTCAGTTGCTCTGGGAGAACTGAATGGAGGGACTTGGGATAGGAGGGATGAGTAGTGTCGGCCAAGTCAAGAGAAGGGAGGGGGGCATTCTGGACGGCAGAGGGAATGGTGGGTGGGAAAGCCCTCAAGCTCAGGGAGTGGAAGCCTAGGGCAGGAAGGGGAAACAGAAGGTGGACGGAGCTGAGCTGGACGAATGGTGGACCTCCCCCACCCTCCCACTCACTGCACGCTTGCTGCGAGCCAGAGAATACGGTAAATGTCAGTGATTCTCAGTTCAGCTGCACATTGGAATCCCTGGGGCATCTTTTCAAACACCTGAAGCCCAGACCTACCCCAGACCCATTAGACCACCATCTCTAGGGGTGGGGTCAAGCCTCTGCCTTTTTCAAGGCTCCCCAAGTAGACTCAGGGGGTAGCCAAGCTGGGAAACTGCCTGACACCACCCCCACCCCGAAGCCTCACAATATCACTCTGGAGTAGATTTCATTCAAACAGGCACATTTCGATCCCGCAGGGTCTTCTAGGTTGCAGTAAGGGGTTTGTGTGTCTTTCCCTAGGAGCAGCTGAGAAGCCACTAGAGACCTCGGCAGGGACCGAGATGTCCTGACTCGGGTTCTGGGAGCGTCACTCTGGCTGTGTGTGCAGAACGGACTACAGAGGGAGGAAAGGATGTGGTGACCGTGAGGCTTTGCAGCCACCCAGGTCAGAGGATGGTAGGTGGCCCCCGGAGCGTGGTTTCACCAGCCCTCCATGGGCCAGCTGCTTCAACGGACTGTCTCTCACCCACACCGTTTCTGCTCCAGTGACACAAATGGTCACGGCTCAGTACATTCTCCCGCTTCTGTCAACACCGTCCCCTCTACTAGTGGTGAGTCTCCCTCCATCTGCCATGTGTGCTGCTAAAATGCCCCCAGTAGTGTTACTAGATTTAGCAAATGAACATACGTGATACTCAGTTAAATTGGAATTTCAGATAAGCAACGAATAATATTTTAGTATAAGTATGTCCCATTCCATATTTGGGATCTACTTATATTAAAAAATTATTCATTGTTGATCTGAAATTCAGATCCAACTGAGCATCCTGTATTTGTGTATTTGACCCAACAACTCTACCTTCCCATCCTTTAGGACTTGGGGTAACACTTCTTCCCTCATGGAGGCTTCTGGAATCCTCTCTCTCCCTCTCTAGTTCTCCCACGGCACCTGCCGTCCATCCCAGCATGGACCACACAGCGTTAGAGGTAGCTGGATGCATGTGTGCTTCCTCTACTGGACTTTGGGCTTCCAGAGGTCGGGGAAGAATAGTCTCTCTTCCTTCTCCTCCAGAGTATAGTGTTTGGTAAATATTTGCTGATCCGTTTTAATTCCCCTGGGCATTTCATTAGACATGATTTCTAGTGAGAGAGACTACATGAGAGTCCTTGGTGAGGAGTCAGGAGACCCGAGTTAATCCTGACTCTACTCCTGATTCTGTGTGGCCTGGGGCGGGTCCCCAGCCCTCTCTGGACTTCAGCCTCCTCTGTGTGAGGAAGAGCAAGATAAGCCCTTTGGTTCTCTACCCCAGCTGCACATACAAATCACCCGCAGCTTCAAGACAATATTGGTGCTCCTCTTGGACCAGCCGATCTGAATCTCTGCAGATATATTTTTAATTCCCTTGCATGATTTTTGATGCTCAGTGGGGGCTGAGAACCACAGGATGAGCCGATCTCGAAGCCCTTCTGTTTCTCACATTCTAAGAATCTTCTCTGCTAAAATTAGACTCTCCTGTTCATCACGGAGAACTTATAGGGAGAGGCATCTGCATTTTTTAGAGCTCTCTAGGCTTTAATTAAGCTGCTTCTACGTGGGCAGTGAGGGCCATGGCCTGAGTCAGCAGCTGGGGAGGTGGGGAGGTGGCTCACCGGGAGCCACCTTTTGGAGCTGGCTCTTTCCCATCCCCAAATGCACTGGTGGCAGGTGGTGGCTTATGATGGTTCTGGGCTGCAGCTGGGACCCCAGTTTGGAAAAAAAATTCGGAAAGGTTGCTAAGAATCAGAGCAAAGATGTGACATCATTGGCCGGCTGGTCTTGCTGAGAGGTATAGAGAGGTAGGGGATGGAAAATGCCCTTTGGGCTTTGTGCCAGCTTCCTATAATGGTCCAGAAAGGGGGGCAGGAAGGGTACAAGGAAGTGGCTAGGGACAGAGGGAAGAGACCTGGGCTCCAGGCTGGGCTTTGGCACCCATTTGGCACCAAAATGTCCAGGACATTTCCATTTTTTTGGGCCCCAGTCTTGTCACCTAAAAAAAGGAGTATGTTTGAATGCCAATCTCTTACCCTCACATAGCACCTAGTAGTCATGCAACGTCTTCTCTTTTTTATAAAAAATGACGTTCAGTTAGCCAGTCTACAGTACATCGCTAGTTTCTGATGTAGTGTTCAACAATTCCTTAGTTACGTATAACATCTCATCTTTTTATCCCATTTGATTTTTTACAACAAGCCCCCAGCCAGGTCCTTTGATTTTCCAGCAGGCTCAAGAGGGAAATGGCTTGTCAGAGCCTGCTCAGTGAGGGCCCTCCTGGCTTCTGAGACCTCCCATCAACTCCTCCACAAACTAGGCCATTAGCAGTTCCAAAGTTGTAAACTGTCCCCTCCATGCCAGAATTCCAAGGACAGATAACACGCCTATTCTGGGAGGCACCAGACATGTCAATAGCAGTTCTCAGAAGAAATGAAACTATTTGCAGTTCAGAAGAAGTTAGGGTTTGAGGAAGGAAGGAAGGAAGGAAGGGAGAGGGAGGGAAGAAAGAAAGAGAGAGAGGGAAAGTCCCCAGGAAGGGAGGGAGAGAGGAGAGGGGAAGTACTTGGGGCGGGGGCTGGGGGGGATGCACCATGCAAAATCTCCATTGCTGAGCGGAAAGCAGAGCTTGGTGGCTCTAATCCTTCCGCCTGCCCCAGGCACCTAATCACAGCTCTCCCCTTGCTTGGTTTTGCACACTCATGTGGCCACAAGTGAATGATGGAGGAAAATAGCACATCAACATTGCCTGCCGCTTCATTCCTTGTAGATATTGGCATGGCTGAATTTAGCACTGGGAAACATGACTTTTTTTTTTTTTTTTTTTTTTTTTAAGACCAGATCTTCCTCAAAACTGAAAAAGGACTATTTTTGAACTCTGAAAAAGAACATCGAGTTCTCTTTCCTCTTCTGCCTTGGCAGGGTTCACTTGGTTTGTAATTCCACTTAGGATGCAGAGAGATCACAGCACACATCCCGGGCCCCTCCAGCTGCCAACTGCTTGGCCGGCCCTGGGCAGACAGAGGGAAGGCGTTTTCCTGCATCACAGAAACAGGTGGGCGAAGCCAGCTTTGGCCCAGGACTTGGGTGCTGTCAAACTACTCCTAGATAAGCCACACCCTGACCCTGGCAGAATGTGAGGAAAACCAGTGCCCAAGGATATGAGAGGACCCCAGACGCTCAGGGTGGGCGGCCAAGACTGTCTCTGAGAATCACAGGAGCTGGGGGTACCAACTGCCCATGGGGGCGGCTGGGGACTGGGCCTTCTGGAGGGAGAGACTCTTCCAGGCCGATTCCCTTTGGAGTCTTGCCGCACCTGAAGGGTCCTCCCTAAAGGTGAGTCAAGATCGCATTCCCGATGCGGGAGGGGGCACTGATAATGCCAAGGGCTTGCCACGGACTCCCAGTGGCCTCTGCATTACAAGCCGAGGCCACAAGCCAAGAACTCAGCACGGTCAGGGGCTTGCCCCTTCTGCTCATTACCCTGCGGTCACACTTCTCACGTTAAAATTTATATGCTTCTGGTCTGTCTTCCTCCTCACCTCCTGGTCCCCCAAGGGCAGGGCCTGGATCTGATGCATCCGAGCACACAGTAGCTTGATGATGCCCGTGGACTCCGCATGCGAATGAATGCAGGCACAAATGGTGCACAGACACGAAAACAAACGAACAAACGGGAGTCCCCAGCTCTGCCTTCCCTAGGCCACACTCGAGTCAGGATGACACATCTGCTGGGTGTCTCTCTACATCTTCCTGTCACTGCTGGACATCAAGCCTGCTGCCTGTGTGCCAAGCAAGCCACCCGGAGTGGCTCAGAGCCTTGCTCCTGCTGTGTGCCAGCCTGGGACATGTCTCCCCCATTCCCCCCCCCCCCCCCAGCTCACCCCTGCTCTTCTGCCTCGGGGCTCAGCTTCAGCCTCTACCTTCATGTCCCCCGGCCCCAGCACCTAACCCAGCCCCCTTCTTGCTCCCTGACCTTTCTTGGGATGACACTCACTCTCATTTGTCACTTCTTATTGGCCTAAGTATTTGCTGAACGTCAGCTCTGTGAGGGCAAGGACTAGCCGCCCTGCACGCTGCTCTATCAGGGCTCATCTGGAGCCAGGCGCACAGTGGGACGACACTGGATAAATGGTTGCCGAGTATGTCAATGAGGGAACCTAAACTAAGCTAATGGAAGGCTCTGCCTGGGAGCCACGTCGCCAACACCAGAGATGTCCCGCAGACTGTATACCGTCTTCTCCTTACTTTCCTTTCTCTGTTGGGTCACCCACACTCATGGCTTCAGCAACCCCATCCTTGAGAAGGGATCTGAACCCCTGGCTTGCCACACCAGACACTCATGCAAGCTCCCGCCTCAACCTCCTGTGGCCTCTTGGCTTCGGGTCCAGTGCTAGGACAGCTGCACCTCAGACACAGTCCCCATCCAGCTCTACCTAAGCCCTTTACCTTACCTGGGGCCAGCCTCCTCCATCCCCCCGTCCTCCAAACACCACCACCTTTGCCTAAGCCTCTGCTTTCTTCTGGCCTCTCCCAACAGTCCCCATGGCCCCACGGATCCTAACGGGTCAATGCCTTCCTGTGACATACAGAGACTTTCCTAATGTGGCCCCACCCTCCCCCCACTGGGCTCCATGGGGCGTGGGGGTGAACCCCCTCTTGCCCACCCTCTGTGTCCCCTCAGAGGACGGCATCATCTGCATGGTGGTGGCTGGTGCTCTCTGGAGAAGTGTGCCCTCTGGGGAAGCTGCCTATGTTCAAGCCCCACAAAGCATTCAATGTCACTGCCTCCTTCCTCCATCCATCAAACAGGGACAACAGTGAGCCTTACTTCTTAGGATTGTTGTGGTCAAGGAATGCAGCAAGGCTCTAGAAGCCACTCCCAGGGCACCTGGGCCATAAGGAGGTGGTCAGCAAATATTCCGTCCCTCCTTCCCTGGAGCCCCTGCCACCCCTTCAAACGGCTGATTCACAGTGACCGGCGCCCAAGGTTAGCCAGTTGATACTGGTGTTGCCTTACAGCTCCCCCTGTCCTCTCCGGACAACGGAAGGGTACGGTCTCATGAACAGATAATAATGATTAGCCGCGCCAACAAAAATAAAGGGAAATGGTTTCAAGAAACCAGCCCAGAAACGTAGCACGATATTGCACTTCTATTTTGGCCCAGGAACTGGCGGATCTGACCGGGGAGTCATCCGATAATCCCTCTGAGCTGCCTAATGAGGGCAGTGACATCACGGAGGGTGATCAGAGGAGGAGGGCCGGGATGAAAACAGCCCCAGGGTAAGTCTGAGTGGAGAGGCCGGACCCAAGTGACACCCAGCCTGCCCCCAGCTGCCCGGGTTAATAGAAGTCGGGCGGACCCCTAACCATGGAGATGGTTTGCTGGAAATAAGGGAGCCTCGGGAGGACTCTAATAGGATTTTTGTGGCTCTTGGCTCACGGCCAAATGAAGGCCTTTCTCTCTCAGCCCCGACACCCTGCAGACCACTGCCCTGTGGCCTTTCCCAAATGTTCTCCCTCCTGAGGAAAATGGTGGTTTGGACTCAGAATCTGCATGTTGGCTCGCCCCATCACGCACTCCTCGGGTCCCTGCAGCCTGGCGTTGACCACCAGGCCGACTTCGCGTCATATGGTGTCTTCTCACTGTCCCTCCCCTCATGGTTCCATTACAGATGGGAGGCCACCCCCTTCCCACTCCCCAGCATGAATGTCACCAGGACTCATGCACAACGCCCACGAGAAGCCGGAGGCTGTGAGCAGGCAGAAGACAGCTTTGGAAGCCAAGTCCCCTAGCCCTGTGGCTTCACAGCTCTGGGTCTCCCACCACCCCAAGCCTTCATTCTGTCTTCCCACTGTTATGGGCTGAAATGTGTCCCTCCAAAATTTGCATGTTGAAGTGGTAACTCTAGTACTTTAGAATTTGCAACTGTACTTGGAAATAAGGTCTTGAAAGAGGTAAAGTAAGTTCTAAGAAGGCTGTTAAGGTGGGCCCTGATCCAATCTGCCGGGTGTCTTCATAAGAAGATATTAGGATGTATGAAGGCACACGGGGAGACACATGCACAGAGGGACACAGTGACCTGTGGCTACCTGCAAGTCAAGGAGAGAGGGCTCAGAAAAAAAACAAACCTACCAATATCTTGGACTTCTAGTCTTAGGAGAACTGTGAGAGAACAAGTTTCTGTTGTTTAAGCCATCTAACCTGTGGTATTGTGTATGGCAGCCCAAGCACACTACTATACGCACCTTCATTAATAGCACCATCATCCATTTAGTTCCTGGAGCCAGAAATCTGGAACCTTCCTGACTCCTCCCCCAACCTCAGTGTCACAGCCGGACGATCACAGCTGACTCTACCCTTTCTCTCCCGTTCCCACTTGCCCTGAGTCTCTTCTCCCCCCATCCACACTCCTGTCGTTATCTGGGCTGGTGGTTAGTAGCTCCCAAGTTTGCAGAATGAAAAGGCCCCTTCCCACCCTCCAGGCCAGGAAGGATTACCACGGTAGGTGTGTGGGGTGCTCGCTGCAGACCGAGTCCAACCCTCAGCAGGGACAGAACTCAGGGTACACAGGGCAGGTACTAGACCATAATAAGGAGACAAGTGTGGCAAAGGGCTCTGAATCGCAGGCCACCTTCTGGAGATGAAGGGCTGAGTGTGAAGGTTGTATGGAAACATTTTGCGATGGACAGTGTTGTACAAATCCGTGATGAGGGGCGAGCTCCTCAAAGCCTGATCTCTGAGCCTCGGAAGGGCCCTTCATAACCCTTCCAGGCCTTCACACCCTCGGCCTGCCCCCCTCTGTTCACTCTTCGCCAGTGGCTTGGGCAGGATTTGGTGCTGCGGCTGGTGGAGGACCTGTGCTAGCCCTCCCTGGGAGGCTTCCCATCGCTCCGGGCTGGGCTCTCATGGCAGCCACAACTGACTCCGTGAAGTGACAGTTTTGGGTGGTTTTATTTCTCTTTTCTTCACTTTGGTTTTTTTCTTTTTTTTTTTTTTGCATTTTTCTTTTTTTTTAAATTTTTTTATTTTTTATAAACATATATTTTTATCCCCAGGGGTACAGGTCTGTGAATCACCAGGTTTACACATTTCACAGCACTCACCAAAGCACATACCCTTCCCAATGTCCATAGTCCCACCCCCTTCTCCCAAACCCCCTCCCCCCAGCAACCCTCAGTTTGTTTTGTGAGATTAAGAGTCACTTATGGTTTGTCTCCCTCCCAATGCCATCACTTTGGTTTTTGATCCTGGGTTTCTGTCTTAATATTCTGGAGAATAATAATATAGTTAATATTATTCTGTCTCCCCAAGTCCTTTTTAGAAATGGAAAATGTGTTCATGTTGCAATAAACCATCTAAGAGTCCCTGCAAAGGCAGTTCAAACTCTTGTGGAAGATGTGGCGAAGCTTCGGGAAAGCCTCTTACCTGCGATGTCACAGAGTTCTGCATCTGAGGCGTTTGCCAAAGCCTCCTCCAGCTCCGGCTCCAGGGTCACACTTTCCAGCACGGGATCCATTGGCTTCTGCTTGGGGACCCAGACCTTTCCTGCAAAACACGAGTGCCTGTTACAGGGCAGGCGACTCTGCTGGGGCAAACTCTGCTGATGGCCCTAAGAGGACTGTCCCAGAGCACTGTGGGTCCCTCAGGGCTGAGACAGTTCCCTTCAGGCTTCTCCCTCTGGGGACCCAATGCCGAACTTCCCCAAGGAACAAGAACCAAAGATCTCCAACAAAGCACCTCTCACATTTGAAAATAAGCACTTTCGATCTTGGTCCAACTAGACTCTAGTCCAACTAGAGTGTTTAGTGAAAAACACTCGTTGCTAATCAAAACAACCTGTAGGCAGGTAAAAGCTACAAAAAAAAACTTTAATTGAATGTCAGGCTATGGGATACCCTAACCCAGGGTTCGGATGTGAGAGAAAAATTTAGAAACATTTCTAAACAAAATACACTCAGATTATTAAAAGAATAGGGAGCAAAAATGTATCCTTGCCTCATGGGACATTATATATATATATATATATATACATATATATATATTTTAATATTTTATTCATTTATTTGACAGAGAGAGAGAGAGATTGATCACAAGTAGACAGAGAGGCAGGCAGAGAGAGGGGGGGGAAGCAGGCTCTCCGCTGAGCAGAGAGCCCGATGTGGGGCCTGATCCCAGGACCCTGAGATCATGACCTGAGCCGAAGGCAGAGGCTTTAACCCACTGAGCCACCCAGGCGCCCCGTGGGACATTATATTTTTAAAGTGTCAGACTCATGACTGGACAAGGGGGCAAAGAGGCGCACAAGGACGGTCACTGCGCTGACCACCGATAGGGGGTTGTTGAAGAAATTACGGGACGTCTACACGATGGTGTTCTCACACCGATTATAAAGGATGATGGAGATGTTCACTTACGAAGAAGGACAAGCAGGATATAAAGTGAGAAAAAGCAAGTCTGTAAAAGAGCACGAACAATGTAATTCCATGTATGAAAACTGCATTCGTTCATCGTTCGTTCATTCATTCATTCATTCATCGCACTAGATATTTACCGAGTGCTTCCTAAGTGCCAGGCACCCTTCTAGCAGCCAAGGGGAGGGGGAGCACTGATCCATTCACGATTTAGTGAAAGCAGACAGACAGTAAACAATCATGCAAAGATATCGCATGGCCTTAGGCATTGTGGAGGAAAATAAAGCAGAGCAAAAGACTAGGAAGTTCCAGGCTGGGGTCCAGTCGAGCGTGGCTTTTTTTGGGTCGGGTGGTCAGGGAAGGCCTCACTGAGATGATGGTCTACAAGCTGGTCTACAGGACAGAGGAAGGAAACATGCCCCAAAGACCAGCTGCAAGGCAAAGATACCTGCCTTCACCGTGGCTGTTAAATGTGCACTGAAAGTTCCAGTCAGAGCAAATGGACAAGAAAAAAAAATGGCATCCAGACTGGAAAGGAAGAAGTAACATTATCTCTGATTGTAGCAGACATGATCCAATATGCAGAACCCCCTAAAGATTTGACAATGTGCTGTTAGGACTGATAAACTCTGCTCTGAGTGAGTTACAGAGTAAAACAAGTTCAGTGTGTACAAACGGGTGGTGGGGTTTCTGAATGGCAGCAACCTGAAAGGAAAATTAGAACGGTCATTTCACCTACAGTAGCATCCAGAGGAATAAATGCTTAAGGATAAATTTAACCAATGAACGGAAGGACTTGTGCAAGGAATGCTAGAAAACGTTGTCACAAGGTATTACGGAAAACCTAAATAAATAGAAAAATATCCCAAGTTTGTCGATTGGGAGACAATATTCAGATGGCAATATTGCCCAAAGCAATCTCCAGATTCAAGGCAACTTTTACCAAAATTCCAATGTCCACCCCACTTCTTCTTATTTTTTTTTTTTGTAAAAATAGAAAAGCTATTTCTCAAATTAATAAGGAATCACAAGGGGTCCCCCAAAAGGCAAAATAATCTTAAAGGGAACAAACCTGGAGGGCTCGGACTCGCTGACATCAAAACTTACTACAAATTTAAACAGTGTGGTACTGACAAGGATAGACATATTGACAATGGGATAGGATAGAGAGTCCAGAAATAAACCCACACATCCATGGAAAATTGATTTTTGACCAGGGTACCAAGACCATTCAAGGAAGGAAAGAATAGTTTCTTCAAGAAGCAGTACTGGGGGTGCCTGGGTGGCTCAGTCAGCTGAGTATCTGATTCTTGGTTTTGGCTCAGGTCATGATCTCAGCGTCATGAGATCAAGTCCCTTGTCAGGCTCCACACTCAGTGTGGAGTCTGCATAAGATTCTCGCTGCCTCTCCCTCTGCTGCTCCCACTGCACTCTCTCATTCACTCTCTCTCTAAAATAAACAAACAAACAAATAAAATGTATGTTTTTTTTTTTTTAAAAGAAGTGCTGGGCCTGGACATCCATACACAAAGGATGAAGCTGCGCCCCTATCTCACACCATATACAAAAAAATGAACTGAAAATGGATCGACTTGAATATAATAGTTAAAACTATAAAACCCTTAGAAGAAGAAAAACATATAATCTACACATAAAATCTTCATGACTTTAGATTTTGCAACATATTCTTAGATATGACAACAAAAATTTAAAAATTGGTCAACTGGATTTTATCCAAATTTAACATTATTGTCCCTCAAAGGACATTATTGAGAAAGTAAAAAGACAACATACTGAAATCACATATCTGATACAGTCTAGAATCCAGAATATGTATAAAATTTTTTTTTACAACTTAACAATGAAAAGA
The DNA here is from genome assembly GCF_022355385.1 of Mustela nigripes. Taxonomy (NCBI): domain Eukaryota; kingdom Metazoa; phylum Chordata; class Mammalia; order Carnivora; family Mustelidae; genus Mustela; species Mustela nigripes. Next base: position 33,054,659 of record NC_081565.1, read on the forward strand.
AATACAACCCAATTTAAAAATGGACAAAGAACTTAAAAGATATTTCTTCAAAAGCAGCCACTCTGGAAAAACAGGATGGAGGTTCCTCAAAAAGTTGGAAATAGAGCTTCCCTATGATCCAGCAATTGCTCTACTGGGTATTTACCCTAAAGATACAAATGTAGTGATCTGAAGGGGCACGTGTACCCCAGTGTTCATAGTAGCAATGTCCACAATAGCCAAACCATGGAAAGAGTCTAGATGTCTATCAACAGAGGAACGGATAAAGAAGATGTCATACACACACACACACACACACACACACACACACACACACACACACAATGGAATACTATGCAGCCATCAAAAAACACCAAAATCTTTCCTTTGCAGTGATGTGGATGGAACTAGAGGGCATTATCCTAAGTGAAGTAAGTCAATCAGAGAAAGACAATTATCATAAGATCTCACTGATATGAGGAATTTGAGAAATAAGGCAAAAGATCATGGGGGAAGGAGAGAAAATTGAAACAAGAGGAAACAGAGAGGGAGACAAACCATAAGAGACTCTTAATCTCAGGAAACAAACTGAAGGTTGCTGGAAAGAAGAGGGGTTGGAGGGATGGGGTGGCTGTGTTATGGACATTGGGGAGGGTATGTGCTATGGTGAATGCTGTGAATTGTGTAAGACAGATCAATCACAGACCTGTACCCCTGAAACAAATAATATATTATGTGTTAATAAAAAAAGATACTTTTCCTCAAAGAGGATATACTTATGACCAATAAGCACCTGCACAGATGCTCCGCATTAGGGAAACGCAAATCAAAATCACGGTGAGATGCCACTTCACACCTACAAGGATGGCTAGAGTAAAAACCAAAATGGAGAATAACAAATGTTGACAAAGATGTGGAGAAACTGGAAACTTTTTGATTGCTGGTGACTGTGTAAAGTGGTGCAAACACGGAATTAGCACATGATCCAGGAATCCCACTCCTGGGATTATAAGCCCCAAAGACTTGAAAACAGGTACTCAAAAAACTACGTGTACAGGAATGTTCATAGTAACACTAATCTCAGTAGCCAAAAGGTGGAAACAACTAGAATGTTCATCAGTAAGTAGATGAATGGATAAACAAATTGTGTCATATTGTTCAGTCACAGAAGGGAACAAGTGAGTGCCAAAAACAACATGCTAAGTGAAAGAACCCAGGCACGTAAAGTCACATAGTTTATGATTTAATTCATAGGAATTATCCAGAAGAGGTAAAGCCACAGAAACAGATGAGTGGTTGCCAGGGGCTGGGGACAGCAGGGACTGGGGAGTAACAGCTTATGGGGTACGGGTTTTTATCTTGGAGTGATGAAAATGTTTTGGATCTATATGGAAGTGGGGGTTGCACAGTACTGCGAATGCACTGAATGCCACTGAATTGCTCACTTTACAATGGTTAATTTTATGTTACATGAATTTTATTGTTTTACTTCAATTTAAAAAAAAAGTTCACTTTGGTTATTGATTGAGAATTGCCAGAAGTGGGGCGATAGTGGGAGTCTAGACCTGGTGAAACTGGAAAAGGACAAAACATGCAAAGGGAACAAATGGTTAAAAAGAAAATCTGCTATAAAAATGAATGATGCAATGAGTAGGTTGGCCCTTCAATAAATGTCTCAGACCTGTGGTTCCTTACACCCCTGTGGCAGGTGCCTCCAGCAGGGGCAGTGGCTCTAAGACACAAGAGGGGGTCTGGACTTCCTCCTTTCCTTCATCTTACTATTTGGAATGTGGATATGATGGCTGGAGTTTCAGCAGCCAATATGGACCACGATAACAAGGACATATTGTTGAAAAACAATATGCAGGGATGGCAGAATGAAAAACTGGAGAAGGTCTTGATTACTAATCTCAAGGAAGATGCCCAACCAGCCCAGAATGCCTACCCCTATAGCTAAGCAAAAGAAAGTTAAAGCTTTTCCTTGATTAAATCTCTCTTATTTTACTTTTCTCCTCCACACGTGTAGTCAAATCTAATCTGCACGAAGAATTCAGTATAATTCTGCCTTAAAAATATCCTGCATGAAGCTTTATTCTGATCTCCCAGTTGAGCGAGAGTGAATGAAAGTCCAGATTCCTTAGAACTTCGTGCCAGTTTATGGCTCCATTGCATTCTTCTTGGTCTTGCAGAGACGGGGGTGCTGTTTCCCCTCAACCTTGGCTAGTTCTAGGTCTGGCACTGGGTAAAGAGATGCTTAGTGAGGGCTGGACACCATGGCCTTGAGTCTGCCCCATCAAGCCAGCAGGTGTCCTTCCTCAACACTCTGCTGAGACCCTCACTTATTCAAACTGTAAAGACTCCAACGGTCATCACATAAATACTTTCTGATGAGGATGATCGTGGTAGTGGTGATGATGGTGAGTCTCTGAGACGGGTCACTATGTGCAAACAAAGAAGTTCTAGCTGCCCTCCTTGGGTCAGCATGGTTTTTCATGAAGGCCGGCCGGCTCCAGGAGTCTGGAGAGCTGTTCCCGGCTCCACGCCAGGCCAGCATTCCACGGGAGGGGCAGCAGGATGGGCCTGTGTACCGCCCAGATTCCATTTCCCACCCCCACCCGCCATGTCCAGCTCCTTCCCTTGCAGGGTGGCGGGTCCATGGGGCCATGCGATGACTAACCCGTAGTCCACCCAGGTGTGCTCCTGACTCTCGGTGTCCCCATTTTTCAAAGGTTCAAGTGGGACAACAGGAGGCCCCATAAGGCTGCACGAAATCCAGAGATTCTATCCTTGTCTGCTGCGTGGGACTCGCCCCTCGTGGCACAAGTGTCTCGCCCAAAAACCTCTCATGCCCACTCTCTCAGCCGGGCACACCCGGCCCTTATGGTCAAGGCCTCCTCCTCCCGCACCCTCCCCAGCATGCCTCAGGCCACACCATCCTCCAGACATTCTGTAACCCAAATGCCCCTTGGGCTTGCCTGAACTTCTCAAGTTTCTGTAAAATCTGAACTAAGCTCCGAGTCCAGGGTTTGTGACGGCTCGACCTCCTCCCCATGAGGCACCCCCCTGCTTGCTTTTTTATTTGATTATTTATCACACAACAGGGACACCGAGACAAATGCTATAGACTTGGACTCTGGGCTCAGCACATTTATAGTCTGGGGGGCGGGGAGAATGGAGGAAACTGCAAACAAGCAACTACACAATGAAGTAATTGATCAGAATTAACGGTGTCATTCAATCCAACGCTTATCAGGTACTTTCCACGTGTTAGTGTTTATTAGGTGTAGATATCACGACGAGCCAGACAGATGTGGTCCTTGTAGCTGGGGGACTTACAGTGTGAAGAAGCAGCCCACAAGACTCCCTGTGGACTTACTTAACTTTAACTCATTTATTCAACAACTCTCTATGAGCCCTGCTGTAGACCACCAGGCCCTGTGCTGGGTGCTGGGGGTGCTGGGTGAGCAAGACCAGCCTGAGTCCCTGGCCTCGCGGGACTTACAGCCAGTGGGACAGATGAGTGATACATAAGGAGAAAACGTTAAAGTGGAAATCACTCTGAAAGACACATATGCAGGCTCCTGAGATGGAGCAGAACCCAGGGCGAGCTGAAGGGACTGCATGTCCTCACTGGGGTGGATGGGAAAGGCTCCTCTAAAAGAGAAGACAGCACAGTTGAGAGCAAATGGATAGTAATAGGTAGGACTTACATAGCATGTGCTATGGGCCAGATGCCTAGCTAAGTGCTTTACAGGTATCTTAACTCCACCTTCATAACAACCTCACAAGGCTGGTAATAGTACCTTCTTCATCCCCATTTCGCAAAGGAGGAAATGGAGGCACAGCAGACTGAAAAATGTGCTCAGGCTCACGCAGCTAGTAATCCAGGCTGTGTTTCTAACCATTAAGCCTCTTACACAGGGGAGGAAGAGCCAGCCATGAAGACAGCATGGAGTCAGACAGCTGGAGCAGCGGTCCAGGAAGAGGGAATACGTGCAAAGGTCCTGAGATAGAAAAGAGCTTGGGATGTGTGAGGAAAGGAAGGAGGGTGTGGGGCAGCAATGGGGTGAGCCAAGGTAAACATAATCCAAGAGGACAGCAGAAGGGTTTGGAGTATAAGGGGCAGTCCTGGAAGGGTTGGACAGTCAGGGAACGCTCTCTGTTTCCCAGTCTTCTAGATCACTTCTGCTGGGGCAGAGAATCTTAGAAGGACAAATAGAGAAGCACTGGGGAATGGGCATGGACAGTGAGGGCAGAGGGAGGTGACCTTGTTCCCAGTTGGCACAGCACAGGCCTTGCACAGGCCTTATGTCCTGATGTCATGACTAATAGTTTTCACTTTCATTTTCAAAGGTGTCTACATTTGTGTGAAAAACAATCAGGACACCCTGGCTAAAGGGGATTTAGGGGAAAGTTTTGCTGGTCTGGGTATGTAACACGCTTTCCTTAGTTTACCCAAAACTTAATGAAATCTACATTATGTGTTGATGCCCTTGGTGTTGGGTTTGTGAATTTGGGCCGGGCAGGCATGAGGGCAAGGAGGCCCAGTCACACATGGCTCAGCACAGGGCCTGCATACAGGTGGCACTTGACAGTGATGCAATTATAAGAGCAACAGTATTCAGTACCTCTCTTTTCCCCTGTGTAGGGGACCAGATCTTCTCGGTCTTTAAACTCCTTTGCTTGCTTTTCCAAGTGATCCAAGAGCTCCTCCCTTTTAAAGGGGCCCGTGGGCGCCTTGGTGGTCTGATCCTTCTGCCTCAGGCCTGCAGGCAGCAGTGCATTCTATAGTGGAGGTTGTGGGGCCGGGTGACAGAGAGAGAGAGAGAGAGAGAGAGAGAGAGATAAAGAGAAAGAGAGTGGTCAGCAGCTGAAGATTTGCATTTCTCCCCAAATTCTTCTTGGACCCATGCAACCTCAGAGCCCATCAAATCAATCCAGGTCACTCATTTCCATGTGAGGGATCTGACACCCAGGAAGGGCAGGGATTTGTCCAAGGTCACCCACCAGATGAGGGCCATAGCTAGACTAGGATCCAGGTCATCATTGTCTAGAGTCTCTAAGCCTTCGATGATTCTGAAGGCAAGGGGGTGAGGAGGAAGCCGACACAGGGCTTGGCGTAAAGGGGCCCTCTAAGAATGTAAATATAATTATGTTGGCATTTGGATGCAGGATAATTACAGCTATTGTACCTATAGTGGCTGAGGTGAGAAGCAGCCCCGAGGGCCTTGAGTTAGGTCCCTGAATGCAGAGTGGGGCAAGAAGCAAGAGACTCAATAACCAAGCGGAGAAAGGCTCAGCAGAGCTGTGGTGGGACGAGGTGTGCTTTCGGGCTGCAGCCCTGGCCAGCCCTCCCGGCTTCTTTCCACCCTGCTGACAGGCCATGCGCAGGCCACTCTGTCTGTTAAATATTTTGAACGTCGCCCTTGGAGATGGGTGTCTCAAGAAAGATAGCATCAGCCAATCCCCGTGCTCCTTCTTCAAACATGGTTAGTCTTCTAGGTGTGGGCTTGCCTCCGAAGCAGACTAGAGTCAGGGTAGATCTGAGTCACGTAGGCTTCCCTCACCTCAGCCCTCCCTGTGCCTTAGAGATTCAAAGAAGTCTGTGGTTGCAAGGATGCTTAGAGATTTTCTAGTGCACACAGCTGCCCTCCAAGAGGAAACTGAGGCCCAGAGCAAGGAAAGATTTGCCCAAGGAGTTTTGGGGATAGATCTAGAACAAAAACCAGGGTCCTTCTTCAGATGCAGGGGAGGAGGGCAGTCTTCACTTCTAGTCATTGCTCTCTCTCCACCCCACTTTCACTCAGGGAGAGCGGAGGATACCAGGAAGGCAGAGGGGAATAGAATCTCACCCCACTTCTTGCCGCAGCCCCCAAGCCAGCTAAGCTAGAGAGCCTTCCCACCTCCAATCTCTGTACCATCAAAATGCATAGCTTTGGCCACTCCCACTCCCTTTGGAAAGCCCCCTCCGGGAGGGGATGGGGATGGCATCAGGTATATGAAGACAGCTGTGGGCCTGGGCACCGAGAGCGAAAGCTCAGGAAGACAAGACCACTGCTTTACTTTAGTATGATTTTTCACAAGAAGGTTTACCACCATTTACCACAGTGGGGCTTCTCCCCTCGGGCCCCTGAGTGCAAATGGACCTGGACCATGAATCGGCAAAGACATCTGGGAGTTGGAACATGTTACCAAAGGATGGCCAGTAGGTAGAAAATCAAGCCATGACTGATTTGGGGGTGAGCATCAAGAAGATAAATGATGCCACAGACACCCCAATTTCCCTGAAGCAGCCGTCCTCAGGTACTGTCCACCATGACACACTGGATGATGGACGGATGAGGCCCACAGGGGAGGCAACTTCTGTGGGCATGGCCCGGGCAAGATGGGGTTTGCTGTGGCCAGCGGCATGTCCACACCTTCTCTCCCATGGTGGGGCACTTGCGGGGATTCAAGTGAGAGAGAGAACCACCTAACTGTCCCATAAACCTCTGTCTGTGATTACCCACGGGGAGTAAACCAGATTCTCTGTGACATGCCTGCAGCTCACAGTTGACCACCCCGACAGGCTTACGCCCTGGCCTGACGTGGGCTGACTCTAGCTGTACAAGCATGGGCAGGTCGCCTCGTCTCACGGGGCCTCAGTTTCTAAGGCCATAAAATGTGAATAATCAGCTCTCTCAGGCTTGTTGAGCTAATGCAGGAAGAGTGCTTAGCCCACTGCCCAGCGCTCACAGATTGCTACTTCTGGTCAGATGGAATTCATTTTAACAGGAGATGGTTACCCAAACATGTATGTTGAAATGGAGATGTATTATCCAAATAGATCTCAAAATTCAAAAAATGAAGACATGCAAATATAAAGCACAGAAAGCAAGCGTTTTCCCAACGATCCCCACAGTAAAAGACCTGATAGGTTGTTGTCACTGTAAAGGGTTTTGACAGCTGCTGTAAGGTGCTGGGGCACGTGCTGGCCCTTAAAAGCCCAGAGATGGGAGAAACCCACAAGGCTAGAACTGAGGGGGAAAGGGCTTGCAAACTCACATCTCTTTTAGAATATATCTGATAGCGGCCACTGCTTTCGTTAAAGTAGGGATTCTTAACCTTGGCACAATTAACATTTGGGGCTGGATGATTCCTTGTGGTGGGGGCTGTTCTAGGCATTGTCAACTATAGGCCAGCATCTGTGTCCTTGACCTAATGGATGCTGGTCGGACCTCATCTCCAAGTTGTGACAACCAAAAATATCTCCAAACACTGCTAGATTCCCCCTGGGGGTGGGGGCCAAAATCACCGCTAACTGAGAACTACTACTAAATTGAAGCCCATATCATCACAATAGGGGAATGAAGATCTTTCTAATGTATTTTTAAAATATTACTTATTCATCAGGTTAAAGTATGGTTTCATTGATTTAAATCTTCACTGAAAGCAGTTGATTTTTTTTTAAGAAACAAAAATATCAAAGGCCATTTCTAACTTTGTTTATTGGATTTTTAAAGTAAATATTGAGACTATAACCTCTTTAGGGTTAAAGTTTTTTTTCCCACTAAGTGATATACTTAATAAAACATAACATTATATTCAATTAAAAATATGCAGACTGCTGCATATTTCTTAAACTCCTGGTTATTTATCCTTTTAACTTGTTTTCAAAAATGGCACATGATCTCACATGATACATAAAAATTAACTTTGAGCACATCAAAGATCTAAATATAAGAGCTAAGACTACAAAACTTTTAGAAGAAAATAGGCATAAATCTCTGTGACCCTAGATTGGGCAATGGTTTCTTGGATATCGTACTAAAACAATAAGCAACAAAAGAAAAAATGGATAAAATGACTTCATCGAAAATAAAAATGTTTATGCTTCAAAGGAGCCTAGCAAGAATGTGAAACCCACAATTTGAGAGAAAATTTTTGCAGATCATCTATCTGATAAGGGTATAGTATTCAGAATATATAAAGATCACTTATTACTCAAAATATAAGATAAGTAACCCAGTTTAAAGATGGGCAAATGGGGGAGCCTGGGTGGCTCAGTGGGTTAAAGCCTCTGCCTTTGGCTCAGGTCATGATCCCAGGCTCCTGGGATCGAGCCCCGCATTGGGCTCTCTGCTCAGCAGGGAGCCTGCTTCCTCCTCTCTCTTTGCCTCCTCTCTCTCTGCCTCCTCTCTCTCTGCCTGCCTCTCGGCCTACTTGTAATCTCTGCCTGTCAAATAAATAAATAAAATCTTTAAAAAAAAAAAAAAAAGATGGGCAAATGATCTGAATAGACCTTTCTCCAAGGAGGACATAAAAACAGCCAATGCACATATGAAAAGATGCTCAACGTCATTAGCCATCAAGGAAATGCAAGTCAAACCTAGAATGAGACACTACTTCACACCTGCCAGGGTGGCTAGAGTAAAAAAGACAGATAATCACAAGTGTTGGTGGGAATAGTAGCCCAGTAGCATTTTCAGAGTAGCCAAAAACTTGAAACAACTCAAATGTCCATCAAATGATGGGTGCATAAACAGAATGTGGTACAGCCATACAACAGAGCGTTAGTTGGGGATAAAAAGAAATGTAGCAGTGATACATATGACAACATAGGCAAAACCTTGAACACATCGTGTTAAGTGCAAGAAGCCAGGCGAAGGACTACAATATCGGAATCCATTTATATGAAGCTTCAGATCTGTAGAGACAGAAAGTAGATGATTGGCTGCCTCAAGCTGGGGAGGCTGGAGAGAAATAGGGGTTTCTTTATTAGGCGATGAAAATGTTCTAATGTTGATTGTGTGAGGTTGTACAACTCTGTGACTATACTAAAAAAACAAAAAACAAAAAATAAGACCCACTGCATTGTATGCTTTAAGTGGGTGAATTTCACAGTATGTGAATTACATCTCAAATAAAGCTGTTATTTAAAATGGCATATGTTGGGGAGCCTGGCTGGCTCAGTCAGTTAAGTAGCCAACCCTCGATCTCAGCTCAGATTTTGATCTCAGAGTCGTGAGTTCAATCCCCAGAATTATCTCCACACTCTATGCTGAGTGTGGAGGCTACTTTAAAAAAAAAAAAAAAACAAGGCATATTTTATCTAGGGGAAAATTATAAAAATGGCTGATGCAGGAGCTAAACCACCAGGGACCACCAGGGACAGGAAGCTCTTTGTGAGCCTGTGGCTGGTAGCGATGGTGAGATTGGCCAGAGCTGGCCAAATTTAAAATGGTGTTCTGTTTGATGAAGTGGTGAGCCTCCCTGTGTAAATTAGTTATGGAGAAGTTCAGTGGGTGAGAAAATACTCCCTTGGATCTCTCAGAAGTCTTAGAACCTAAAACCGAGTCTCAGATACAGGCTACCCTATTGATGAGGAAAAGAGCTCCCACAACCATTTCATTGGTGGTTCTGACCAGGAGAACACCAGGTGAACGTGTACGAGTGGACAAGTCTCTTTCATTCTGTGTTCCTTGGTCATTCAACACACACCCCATGTGTCCAGGCAGTGTGCTAACAGGCAGGGCCAGGACCCCGCAAAGAGATCTCTAATTTGGAGCAACTGGGGAGAGGGAAGGTCAATGGAGGAAGTGGAGTAGAATGAGAGCAGAGTGTCCCTTACTGCCTGCATGGAGAACTCTGCCTTGTTTTCACTTTTTGAGTTAATTAAGATCCTAAACGGGGGTCAGCTCCACTGACCCGCAAACAACAGTCCATGGCTAGCCATTCCGTTGCAGGTGAAGGTTGTCTACTTCCACGGTGCCCGTGGTCATCGGAACCTCTAACCTTGAAGAAAACTGTCTTGTTCTCCTGATCTTCAAGTGTGTTCAGGGGAATCTGCTGGGCACGTCCTTCTCTGTGGTTAGTTCTGAGGGAAGCATCGGTCTGGCTCCCCCAGGCCACACATCAGTGGTACATTGAGGGGGACAGTTTCTGACAGGCATATGCCACACATGCGTCTTCCCCCCAAAGACAGGTTGGTGAGGGGTGAGGTTTGCTTCAGGAGGACGAGCTCAGTCCCTAGGACCCAGAGCTTGTATTCACACCCCTCCTTACACTTGGAAAGGTACTCCTGTGACGAGGACGGCTCTTCGGTCTGAGGCTACAATGTTATGTGGGAGATGTTTGGGAGTGGTGGGGACTGGGGCACACTGGGTTATCCAGTGCCTCGCTATCCAGTTCCAGAATTATCTCCGTGTGAGGATATGGGTGGTGCTATTAGATCTGCTCATCTTTATGTGAAAGCACTTGATTTTTAAATGCTGATACAAAGTGCAAATATTTTAAAAGCAATGTTCAGGTCACAGAAAACACATCTGCAGGCCAGATGGGATTTGTGGGCTGCCGCTTTGCCACATCTGATCTAAGATTCCTATCAGACTAGAACTCAGTGTAGACAAAGTCAACGTATTCACTCATTTATTCGACAGATAATTACTCGAGTGTCTTGCCCATGTCAGGCTCTGGACCAGAGGAAGAAAGAGGTCTACCCATGAGTTTTCAATGTAGTGGTTTTAAAAATTATAAAAACCCATGAAATTTTAAATAGGTCTTTAGAAATAATCATAGAGGAAAAAATTAGGTGAGCTCTTCCTGTGGTCCCCCACTCATGGGTTTTTAAATGGTGACTTCCTTTTAAATGCTGGAAAATTAAAACTTGGATGTGCATCTTGGCAGGTTATCATCTTAGTCTGACTTGCACACCCACGCTCTGGAGTCCAGCTGTCCAAAGGACAATGTAAAGTTTGACGGATCCTTAACAGGGCTGTAAGGAGCACTAATATCCTGCCAACAGGAGCCAGTAAGGCCAAATATCAAGTATTTGCACAATTATCATTGCTATAGATAGTTAGGGTTACGTCAGAAGCCATCCCAGCTAGGACCACTGTGGACTTGTTCAGACATGCACACACGCACAACACTCGGGCAACACACACACACACACACACACACACGCACACACACACACACAGTATTAAAGGGGCTGCAAACCTCTAAGAGAGCCTGCAGACCAATTCTTTCATTTCCAGTTGAGGAAACTGAGGCACAGAAAGAGCCAGAAAGTCTGAGTTTACATACAGACCACACTCTATATAATTTGCATGCCTAAGGATCAGTGTGACCCTTTCCAGGCCGGTGTTTGATCATACATAAAATGTACCCTCCTCTGCTTCTTCATAGTGGCCAAATTAATAAACAGCTATATCACTTTTCTCAAATAAAGCATGTCTAAGGTCAAGGGAATATGAGAGGTGCCCACCCCCCACCATGGTCCGAGCTCCAGGATCCTGGATTCCTGTGCTCTGACTGAAGCCCACACAACTTCCCAGCAGAGAACGGGCCACAGAGGACAGTGTCTCTACGGCAGCCGAGGATCTGGGGGGGAAGGGCCTGGCTTGACGTCATCCGCTGGACCGAGAGCCGGGGACTCTTGACTTCCAAGCCACAGAAAATGTTCCATCCCACCTGACAGCCTTCCTCTAGGAACAGACCCTGGAAACCAGATGTGGTGCCATATGAGAACCAGGCCTCCTCTCCAAGTGTTAGAAAGCCAGAGCTCACCTCCTTATCAAACCAGTCTCGGTTTACAGATGGAGAAACGGAGGCCCCGAAGCATGGAGCTCCTGTCCTGGGGTAAGAGTGAAACTCAGGAGGCTAAACTGCCCAAAATGCCCACTGACTTCCTTCCCCCTCCCATTTTAAATGACCTAAACCTATCCTAGATGCCCCACCCCTGCCCATCACATCGGGAAGGACAAACATTTTATAGGCCAGTCAGTCACACCATTAACTTTTACAAGGTAGTGGGGGGAAAAAAAAACAAAAACAAAAACAAAAAAAATATATATATATATAAAATTTTTAAATGTTTTTAACTGGACTTGAAGATTTTTTTCAGTTAAAATGAGGCCCTGTAGACCCTCTGGGTCTGGATGATACGGAGCACCAGCAGCTTCTAGATTCCACTAGAAATCTCTCGGTGGGGCTTCAACAGAGCAAGCTAGCTTGCATGTTTGCTTTCCCTTTCTTTCTTTCTTCTTTCCTTCCTTTCTTTCTTATTTTATTTATTTATCAGAGAGAGAGAGCAAGACCACAGACGGAGACCGAGAAGCAGGCTCCCCGCTTAGCAGAGAGCCGGATGTGGGGCTCGATCCCAGGACCCTGAGATCATGACCCAAGCCAAAGGCAGATGCCTTGCCTAACCAACCCAGGCATCCCATCAACAGAGCTTTCTTGTCACACGTGGGGGACTTACCCTGAGAGTGTAGCAGGAGCAAAGGGGGCCACACCACTCATGCCCCAGGCACAGAGGGGACAAGTGGGGCCCAACCTCTAAGTGCCCCTCCCTCTTCAATCATAGTGCCACTCCAACACACTCGGGGCATCTCCCCCTTTCCTCTTTCTTTCTGGAAAGATCCAAGCCTTCGGCTCAACTGCCCTGACCTTGCTGTAGGACCAGCAAAACCCAATAGTCACTATCTTCCCCAGCCAACTCTTCTAGGGCATTAGAGCTGACATCCAAAGGTAACTCTGTGGTCCAAGTCCAGTAGCTATGGTTGTAACAGCACATTTGGTCATAACCGCACACTTTATCTCATTCTGGTGTTCACAACACAAGCTGGGCCAAACTGTCCTTCCCTATGTTCTGATCCTCTTTTTCTGCCTCACATACAAGAAGAAAGTTTCACTGCTGTGCTGGGACCTGGGCATCTTGAGAAAATGAATCTGGGATCCTGCTCCACGGGGTTCACAGCTGCAGGGGAGATGCACGTCCAAGTATGAGTGATTGCCCTTGGCTTCCTGGAGGAGGGGGTTCCCAAGCTTGGTGGGCCCCAGTGTTCCAGGCAGGAAAAAGCCAGGGCAGGAGGACAAAGGGGAGGGTGTCACAGGGGATAGAAAGCACATCAAAGACAGAGGTGTGGCAGAACGAGGGGCACAATCTGTCTGGGGGAGTGTGAAGCTGCAGGGTCCTGAAATGTCCCACCCCGTGCATACTGGCCTTGTTCAAGCTGCCATGGCTCCAGCTGGGAGCATGAAAGCAGCCTCCAGGCTGGCCTCCTGGCTTGCACCTCTCCCTCTTTACTCCTTTCCCTTCCTGTCAGCCAGCCGGACCTCACCAAGTTCAGCGTCCGACCAGGTCGCACCCCAGTCCACTCACAGATGTCCAGGGCCTCTACTAACCTACAGAGTCATAGCCAAATTGATCAGCCTGGTACAGAGAACTTTTCAGTTTGACCCCAACCTGCTCCAGCCTCCCAATCTTCCCATCGTCCAGGATCCCAGGTCCCAGCCTCTCTGGGCTGCTCCACATTCCACAGCCGCACCCTGCTCTCCTGTTGCCATTCCTATGCACAGGCCGTGCCCTCTGCCTGGCATTCCCTCCTGTCTCCTCCCCTGCATTTGTCTTTTAAAGTCCTTCCCCTGGGCACCCTGTTTGGCTTTTGCAGGGCTCCCCACATTGATCTGGAAATTCTCTATCCAAACTCCTCTAGGCATCCTGCCCGTGCTTATTTAATGTTACCTTATTCTGTCTTGGAGCACGCTATGTCTCTCTCCCCAGGGAGACCCAGTGGGATGTATCTTCGTCTTCTCCGCCTCCCCAGCCCCAAGCACTGGGCACTAAGAACATGTATTCAGAATAGTCCCCACCCACACGGCCCTGCTGCTCCCGCTGGGGAAGGCTGGTATTACGTGGACACCCTCCAGGTCAGCATCACACCTGTGGTCAAGGCCACCTGACTGCTTCCCAGGCAGAGTTGGGGGAGGGGACATATGAAAGGTGCCAGGGTGGGGGTGTCCAGGATGGGGCCAGTTCACAGATGGGAGTTTTGGGATATGCAGACTGGCTTCATGGGATGTTTTCTTTAAGGGCCTGAATGTGGTTCATTTCCTCCCAGCTCTGCCTTGGACCTTTTGGCAGAGTGGGACCTCAGGCCATCAAGCTGGCAAACTCACAGTGACAGCCTCTAGACAGTCCCCGATATCATACCTCCCCTTCATTGGCACTAAGAGCACTCTACTCTTAGAGCTGAGCCCAAGGCCTCTGAGACTAAAGACTACTTTTCCCAGGCTCCCTTGCAGGTCGGGTGAGTGACGACATCACCAAGCCATGGTCAATAAGAAGGGTCCAGTGGAGAGTTCTAGTAACCTTCCTTAAAGGTTGGTTACATATGGTTTTTTCCTTTCCTTTTTCTCCCCTTTTCCTCTTGTCTGATGTCTCATGTGCAGCTATGACGGCCACCACCCTGGACCACAAGGGTGAGGATGGTACCCCAGGGCTAGCCAGAGATGAGCTGGATGGAATCTGGGAGCCTGGGAAGCATGGGGAGCTGTGCTCCATACCAGCCCTAAAAGGCCCACTTCTGGACTCAAACTTGAGGGATGAATAAACCACTGCTCATGTCACATTATTTTCAGTCTCTTACACTTGTCACCAACAGCATCCTGACTGACAACCTAGGTTCTCATCCCAGGGCTGTGAAGCCACAGACCATGCACTTGGTGTTCTCTGACTTCGGATTCTCCTCTCAAATGAAGTTCAAAAGCCTTTTTAGCATCAAGCCTCAGAATAAAGGTGTGAACTCCATACAGATGCAGCTTACTGCCTGTTAGTTTCATCATCATAAGGAGTAATTATTCATTTCCATTCAACTGAACAGACACTGAATGGTGGGGGCACTCAGAATATCGACATCTGATTGGGGAAGTTGTGTACTGCATAACTTCAATTACATTATATTACATTACATTTATGTGGACAATGTTTCCTGCAATGCACAACTTATACAACTGTCCCTGGCTGCGCTGTATTTGGTGGTACAGTGTGACTCCAAATTTAAGAGGCCTAGATTCTCGTCGGCAAAGTGTATATTCAGGTTCAAGAAACATTTATTAAGCTGCTACTGTGCGTCAGGCATTGGGCTAGGTGCTTTTCATACATCTGACCATCCTTCTATTTGTGTGTGTGTGTGTGTGTGTGTGTGTATAAACAAACATGAAAGCCTGTTATTCAGAACAGAGCTAAGTTGCAAACTAGGAGACCTACAGTCCAAATTGAATGCCCAAACTTGGGTTGGTTTGGCTGTGCATTTAAATGTGGCATCAACATTTTAAAAGAGGGAACTTGCATATAAAGCTTCACATGTCCAGGGGCTCCTGGCTGGTTCAGTCAGTTAAGCATCTGACTCTGGATTTTGGCTCAGCTCATGATCTCAGGGTCATGAGATTGAGCCCTGCTGGAAGCCTGTGTAATGTTCTCTCCCTCCCTCTCCCCAATCCCTGCTGCTAAAAAAATTCAGATTCCAGTATCTCTCGAAAAATTAAATGATCTGGCAATAAAGGCCCCATAGGGCCTTCCATCCACCTTGGCAACAATGGGTGTGCCTAAAGAGCAAGTACCCTTCAGTCAAATACAAACTCTCCTGTTTGCCTCAGTCCCCGCCACTCCCTACTGTCGCCAACACAGAGGTCTAGAATCAGGTACCATTCATCATTGACTATGTTGTTGTTAGTGTTCTTCCTGGGAGGTTAAGTTGCCAGCAAAAACTTTCTTATGTCCACATCTCTTTTAAGAGTGGAAAAGTGAAAGATGAACCAGGATGGCCACGTTTCTCGAGAAACTGGCGCACCTTCCTTCCTTGGCTTATATTACCTTCCTAATGTGGGTGCTCAGATTGCTGCCTCTCAAGTGGAAAGTGTCCAGGAGACGGGGAGAGATGAGGAAGAGGCTAGGGGTGGGAAGAGGGGTTTAAACTTTATCTACAGGAGTGCCTGAGTGGCACAGTCCATTGGGTGTCCAACTCTTGGTTTCGGCATGGGTCATGATATCAGGATTTTGAGATTGAGCCCCACGTGGGCTCCAGGCTCTGCATGGACTCTGCTTGAAATTCTCTCTCATTCTCTGTCCTTCACCCCGCCCCCCCGCCAGCCGCTGTCTCTCTCAAATAAATAAAGTCTTAAAAAAAAACCCTTATTGACAGTGATTTTTTTTCTTTTTAAGGGTGATCTGAATAATAAAAAGTAAAATTTTTACTTTTGTTACATCTAGATGAAGGGAACATAGTATTGTCTGTACTCCATGTGTTTTGAATGTTTCCCATTGAAAACATCAAAATCAAAATGGAAATTGCTCAGTGTCCTCAGCGTGGGGCAGGTGCAGTGCTGTGAGTTAGAGGGGGACAGGACAAGGTTGGGCCTTGAAAAATGGGAGACTTTTTGAACTATATATAGGGTGAATGGCTCCAAGACCAAGAAGATCCCCCAGCAAAGAGACAGGGAGGAGAGGGGCGGAGGAGAAAGTAGGGCTCCTGGGGAGGCTGGAGAGTTTGCAGGGAGGTGGTCATGGGCCAGAAGACAGAGGTTAGGGTGGGGACACACTAACACCTGGCCTCACTCACCCTCACCCTGCCAGGTCCATCCTTGGCTCTGTACATGGCCGGCAGTGTTTCTAAGGATGTGTGCCTATTTTTAGAGCAGAGATTTATTTCTTTCCATTTCAACTGTTTACTTCTGTCCCGGGCTTACAATTCTGCTGGTTTGTGTTGCAAGGGAGGACCACAGCTCTCTGGACCAAACTTGGCTGCTTCCTGCCTGGCCAAGAGCGTCTTCTGGCTCACAGGGTACCATCTGGGGAGCAGGGAGGATTTTAGGATTTTGTGGGGTCTGATGCGAAGCAAAGTCGTGCGACAGAAGTCCAGCGTTCTCTTCCTGGATCTGCGACGGACCTGCTGTGTGACCTTGAATAAGAACATTGCCCTCTCTGGGCTCCGGGGGGAGGGGATTGCTGTTGTTTTGATTTTTCTTCATTACAATGTCAATACTACGTCTGATATCATAGGGTTGGTATGAGGATTCAGTGATGTGCATAAAAGCATTGAGTGAGTGATGTGTGTCCAGGAGGGACCCCATAAATGAGAGCTTCTTTAGCTGCATTGTGTACATATATGCAGGGGGTGGGTGAGGGAGGGTTAGAAGGTTTTTAGGTGTCCTTTCAGTGCTGGGAGTCTACAGTTCCAGGTTTTCTCCTCTATTGTTTCTTCCTGTTGTTCATGGCCCCTTGTTCTCAGAACTCCTGATGCATTATGGATGAGGAAAAACAGGTCTGCCTAAGCCTCACCTCCCACCTACCAGCTGCACGATTCTGATTGTCTATTTCTTGTTTTTTGTTTTTTGTTTTGTTTTTTTTTTTTAAGGATGTCTGGACCACAACCTTTAACGACCTATCTCATAGGATCCTTGTAGTGATCCTTATAGAGGTGATGCCCATACAACACTTAGCACAGTACCGGCCTGTAAGAAGCCCTCCACAGAAAAAAAGAGCTATAATAATTATTTGGGGCCCTGCAGGGAGACTGCTCCTTCCCACTGCTGTTTCTGAGGCTATAACGGGCCATAGCCTCCCAATCGCTGACTTCAAAACCAAACCACATAACCCGATTTCTTTATAAGGTTGGGATTATCTCTACCATCTTCCCTCCTGCTAATATTTTAATCCTTTTACTGAGACACTTTAGAAAAATTCTTCCTTTTCCCCAAAGCTTCATTATCAAGCAGTATTTACAAGGAAATTCTTGGTTTCTTTCTTTCTTTCTTTCTTTCTTTCTTTCTTTCTTTCTGCCTTCCTTCCTTCTTTCCTTCCTTCCTTTCTTTTTTAGAAGATTAGCATGGATGGTGAAACTCACCTAACAACTTCAAAGGAAATTGTATCAGGAAAGAACAACTTGCTGGTCATTCCCCATCCCAGGCCCTGGCAGGCCCCAGCCCACAGGTGCTCCCAGGAGGTGGTGATTAACAGCACAGGCTTGAGGGGCGAGGACTGGAGGCTGGAATCCCAGCACTGACTGTTACAGCCTGGGTAGGTTACGTCCTCTCTCCAAGCCTCAGATTCCCCATCTTTAAAATGGGTCCCCTGACCAAACCTGTCGGAAGATTAAATGAGATCATCCACACAAACTATGCCCATGGCACCACCAGTAAACGTTAACTACCTACTGATCCCCTAAGAACTAGCACACGGTACCCGGCACAAGTCACAGTATGACCGGTGGGTCTTTGATGTTTCTCTATGTTGTCCCCCCGGCCCCCGCACTGCCTGGTGCAAAGGCGAACTGAACCAAGGAGTTGGCTCGGTGTCACGGCGGCATCCACTTAACTCCAGAGAGACGAGAAAGGGCAGATCCTCTTGGGGAATCAGTCAACAGTGGATACTTTTAGCACAGGGAGCATTCCTCTCCCGCGGGAGTCCAAGGGCAACAATCTCATGATAAGCTCGAGTTTTTCCAGGCCACAGAGTGAGAGATAGAAAGTTTCAGGGACTTGTTTTTCCCCCTTGCTTTCTTTCTTTCCCTCTCTCTTTCTCTCTCTCTTTTTTTTTAAGTGCACAAGCTTGGAATCCTCTGCTGCAAACAAAGCTGCTTTCCAACTCCGGAGTACTCTACTCTGTCACGTGACCACGACCACGGGGCTTAACAGTTGCATCACTGAAACCCTAACCCCCTGAAGTGTCAGCTGAATTCAGGTAATCAGACTGCCGGGTGCTGCTCGTCAAACCGTAGCTGGTTAAAGCTGGAGGGGGTGTCAGAGGCATCCATGCTGACTGCTCCCCTTTTTCAGAGAGGGAAACCCAGCTCCAAAGAGGGAAGACACATGCCTGAGTTGGGAGAGGAGCCAGGACCGAGCACGGACTTGTGCCTTTCAGGATGCTTCCAGGAGGAAAGGAGGGTGATTTTGTATCCAGCACTCGCCCCTGCAAAAGCAGAGCACATCTGTGGCTCAAACGTTCTTTCTGAGACCCCCGTGGGGCTTCAGATTGGCTCTCAGAACCATATCATGGCTCCTCACTGCCTAGGGTGGGGCCCTGGACAATTTACTTCACCTCTCAGTTTTTTCAACTGCAAAATGGGGCTGATAACAGCACCTGCATCACAGGATTATGGTGATGGTGGAATGTGTGAAGATTTTCAAGGTGCTTAGAACAGTGCCTGGGCATAAGAAGTGCCCTGTATGCCCCTGTTAAACAGAAAAGGAAGTAGAAGCTGTATAGAGTGTCCCAGACAGGGCAGAGGACCAGGGGCCTGATCTCGTTCTGCTGGGACCTGTGACCTAGAGCAATCTCCTTCTCCTCTCTTGGTCAGTTCCTGCTCTGAAAGTTGGGGGCATGGGCTCTCCTGATCCCTGTGCTCCTCCCGGATGGCTGGCACCAGACCTCTCCTGGTCTGCATACCTTTGGCCTCTTCCTGTGCTGGCCTCAGAACACGGGCCAAGGGCAGGTGAAACAGAGCTGGAATGTTTGTGCTCTCGGAAAGTAGGGAGCCCACTAGATCTTTTTGAAACTCACACACTGACTTGCAAATCAGGTAACGGAGACATCTCCATGAAGGGACCAATTGTGTGGCAGGAACAAAAAAAAACTCCACTGGTCTCTGTTATCTCCTATCTTCTCTCTGACTTCTCTTTCCTCGTTCTTGGACTTAGAGAGAAAGGGGTCTTTGAAAATGTCCATTCTGAAACCACAATGGTATGAGAATCACGGGTCTCGATTGCTCAACCCTTCTCCAAATCTGAAAGCACATTTATTTTCCTCCTTTTGGAGTGGAAGCTGAGAGAGCCCTTGGAGCCTGTCTGGAATCCGAGCCTCCACACCCTGGTCCTATGACGGGGGCAAGTTAGCTTTCTGGGCCCTAGGTTCTCTGTCCCTCCAGGGCACCCACCCTCCTGCTGATCTTCTGGGAGAAGGGTAGGGGTGCTGGCTGTGTGAGGGGGGATTTGCTACCGAGGCCAGAGACCTTGATTTACTGGGGGAGCCCTTTGCCAGGTTAGAGCTGAAACAGAGCTCCCAGCTGGGGGTCCGAGAGGCCTTAGGTAAGGGCTATACTCCCGTCCTGAGAAGGCTCTTCTACCTCCCCCTGTCCCCTTCAGGTCTGATGCTTGGCTTGGACCTTTGGCACCATCCCTGTGACTTGCAGACACAGCCTCATCTCACTCCAACCCCACCCGGAGCAAGAAGGCCAGAGACAGAAGGCTTTGCTCTTCATTGCGCTGGGGACAGCAAGTCTGCAATATGGTGGAAAGCTTGTGGGGAGGGGTGGGGCCCTTCCTTAGCTTCAGAAAGGAGCTCTCCCACCAACCAGCCAGGCCTTCCACCTCCCACCCATCTCACTGGCACCTCCTTTGGTCCATCTGTCCTCAAAGCTCCTGAAACCAGCAAGTCCACCAAGTCACTGCCCCTCAAAGATTCCTCGGGCCTACGGAGAAAAATCTAAACTCTCCAGTTCCACCCCATCCCCCCACCCCCACCCCCTACCAACCCAAACCTCCTTCCAAGGTCATCTAACCCCCACAGAAACCGCACTGAGATTCTAATTACCACTGTCCCCAGTTGCCTTTTGTATGTGAGCTTTGCACGCGGCCTCCATTGGGCCTAGAATTCTTTGTTTTTATTCTTGACTCAGAAAAATCCCAGGGCCCAGGGCCCCAATCGCCTGCTCTGTGAAGCCTCCCACCAGGAAAAATCAGTCGTCTCCCTGAGCTCCCCGTCTGTGCCCACGGAGGATGCTGGTTATCACGCTTGCGCTCCTCCAGCCTGAGTGGACTGACACGGGATGGCAGGGTCCCCACCAGGCTCCCCTGTGGTGGCCCGCACAGGGCCTGGTACCTGGCAGGTCTCTATGCCATGTTTACTGAGCTGGCAAAAGTCGCTGCATCCCCTTTGGCTCTCACTTTTTAAAGCTGCTCGTTTGCGTAATTCTACGAGACAGTGGTCTGGGATTGAATTAGAACAGAATCATCTCACAGCAATAAAGCTGGAAGCCTGGTTATTCCTTGCCTATAGCGCTTGTTTTTCCCAAAGCCCAGGCTTCAGGGCAGCAGGAGTGCAGGGGAGGGAGGAGGAGATCCAGGGTTTGCGCACCAACACTGCTTTCCAAAGCCCTGGAGTGGCGTCATCAGAGGGTCCATCTCCTCGAGGCTGGGTAGGCGGATGTCATAATAGCAAGAGGCCTTTGTCATTCTACAGGGCCTAGGACCCAGGACCCTTAGACTGGGTATCTGGGTTTTCTAGAAAGAAGACCTTTATTTGAACCTGGAGATAAGGTCAGGTTAAAAGCACATGGCTGCTGAGCCCTGAAGGGACTATTCAACTCCATCATCTCATGGATGGGGGACACTGAGGCCTAGGGAAGGACAGCGACTGGCCCAAGGTCACATGAAGAGTAAGAGACAGGCCCAGGGTTGGCGCTGGGACAGCTAACCTCTAGTCCTGCATTTCTCCCTCTGCTCTGGCTGTGATCACTTGAAGGTTAGTGCAATGGTGGAGTGGTGTTCTTTTCTTCACGGATCACTGTTAAATCACAACTGAGCGATGACAGGTTTTCAAAGAAAGGTGTGAAATGCTCCATTTTTAACTAAAAATATACAAAATGGAAAATTCAGTTCCTTCAGTAATATTCATTATGTACTTTCTCCGGACTGAGCATGGACCTGGGGAGCTGAGTATAGATAGAGGAGGAAGGCCCCTGTCTAACAGGCCACCTGGGAATCCCTGTCTCTGCCCTGCTCATGGCTCCTTTGTGGTTGGTCAAACCACACACCGGACTGAGGAGCCTCCTGCCCCTTGAACCTGTGATCCTGATGGCAGAGGCCAATTCTGAGCATTAAACACGCTTCTTAGATGTGCCAACCGTGAAATGCAATGATAAAATTGTGTCCCACAAGGGAAAGAGACACTTGCAGTACTTCATTCTCCAGTTAATTCCTTCTACAACTCGGGGTCCCTGCGACCCTACAGCAGCTAGCTGGAGAGAATGGTGGAAGTGGCTTTTGCAGACGTGCTGCAGTTCCAGGAAGGGAACAGCACCTTACGAGGCTGGTTCTCTAGAAGACTCTACTTGCTCTGAATCTGTGTCCAGCACCTGGTGCTATTTCTTCACTAGTGAGAATTCATGGATCCAGGAATCATGGGTAGAAATGGAAGATGGCCTCCTCACTGTGACCCCTAGTGACATGTTTGCTTCCTATCCCTGTGACCTTATGTTCTTCTGGCCTGGAGGTCTTAGTCCCAAAGGGAGGAATGCTTCCACCAGGAGACACAACATTAATTCCATTGGACTGGACATTGAGACTGCCACCCAGCCCTCGGGGCTCCTTATGTCACTGAGTCAATAGGCACAGAAGGAGTTTCTCTACTGATTAGGGTGCCTGATATGGAGTTGGGCCACTGCCCCATGACGGAAGTACGTAAGTGTTTGCCTGCATCCAGAGACTGCTGACGGGGCCTCTTACGAGCGCCATGTCCTATGACTAGAGTCAGTGGAAAACGACAACAGCCCAATCCAAGTAGGTTACCATGGGCCCAGACCCTTCAGGAATGAAGGTTTGAGTCATCCAACCAAGCAAAGGATCATGACCAATGAGGGGCTTGCTGAAGGCAAAGGGAATACAGAACGGGGCGTGGGAGAAGGTAGTTACAGCGGCAACAACCATGTGACCAGTTAGAGAAACAAGGACTATAATTGTCATGAGGGTTTCCTCCTCATTTTTTTTTTGAATGTGTGTGTGTGTGTGTGTGTGTGTGTGTTTGAGTGAAGCAAGTATCTTTGCTTTTTCCCCCTCTCTTACTCTCTTATCATGTAGCATAAGAGGTACTGATTTTATACCGTAGTACTTAGGCATTGTTAATTTCATACCATAGCCCTTAAGTATTATGGGATATCAGGGACAGGACCACTTAAGGACTTCACGTCCTCTTCTGGACTCTCCCTTCCTCTTACAACCTCGTTATTGTCTTTATAATGGGAGAAGTAAGGTTTTGGATGCGTATGGCTGCAAAGTGGGCAAAGAGTAGACTTGTGATGGTTAATTCTATGTGTCAACTGGACAGGGCAATGGGGTACCCAGATATTTGGTTAAACATTTTTCTGGGCATGCATGTAAGGATGTTTCTGGATGAGATTAACATCTGAACCTGAATAAAGCAGACTGCCTTCCCTAATGGGGGGAGGTACCCAATCAGAAGTTCTGAATAGAACAAAAATCTGGACCCTCCTGACCCTCAAAACTGCCTTGGTTTCCCTCCTCCCTGCAGACTCCAACTCAAACATCGGCTTTGCCTGGGATTTGCGCCTTCTGGTCTTCAGACTGAAACCACACCATCAGCTCTGCTGGTTCTCCAGGCCTTTGGACCCAGGCTGGACCCACATGGCCAGCCCTCTTGGATTTCCAGCTTGCTGACTGCATGTCTTGGGACCTGTCAGCCTCCATAATCATGTGAGCCAATTCCTTACAATACATCTCTTCCCTTTGTGAATAAACATATTCTACTGATTCTGTTGTTCTAGACAACCCTGACAAACACAACACACACACACACAGCCCTGCAAAAGGCAGTGTTATTCCAGGGTCATTGCTACAGAAGGAAACACACAGCCCTGCAAAGGGCAGTGTTATTCCAGGGTCATTGCCACAGAAGGAAACAGGAAAAAGTAGCTATGGGAAGTCTGCCCCTGTCCCTTCCCCAGGTGGTAATGATTGTGTCCCTGCATCTGTCATGACATGGTCCCCTTTCGTGCCTACTCACATCAGGGTCCAGCTCATCCAGTTCATTTTCCAGGGTCCTGAGCTCTTCCTCCGTGAGGGCTCCGAGGATTTCATCTTCATCCAGGTCCCGGTATTTCTCTAGCTCTCGTCTGTACGACATGGTAAGAGAATCTGTGCTTGTCTTCCGGCTTTCTGTGATCTATGACCTACCGGAAAGAGAAAAATCTTAGAAAGACCTTTCTTGGATTTTCTCTCTCAGAACAAATCAATGCTTGATGGGCACGTGGTGGCCCGGCACACTCTGTGAATGGTCAGGAACACTCTAAGTCAGATTAATTCTCCATGCAAGATGAGAGTCCTGATGGCATGTGACCCACTAAATTGTAATTGATGATATTGGCATGGCCATTAATTCCAAGGAAACGGGGAACTGTAAATGGTTTGTGAGTGCCTGAAAACTATTTATTCTTTAAGTAGTTCTGGCGTTTTTCTGTTCAAACGCCCTCCACCCTTCACCCCCTGCCCTGAGGGAAAACATGAATGGTGGAAGGTCTGCCAAAGCTGATTTTATAAGTGGAGGGGTGTCAGTTGAACACCTGCTTCCTGCAGGTCCTTCCCCTACAACATCTCGATCAAGCCTCGCAGAAAGCAGCCAGCGATAATCGCTAACATTTACCACCACATCCAAGCCCTGGGTTAGGCATATCACAAGGATTTTCTAATTTAACCTCTGAGGGAGGTATTTGTTGTCACCCTCATTTTATGGACATGGAGCTTAGGGAGGTTGAGTGACTCATGGGAATCATGCTTCCAGGAAGTTCTAGAACCACCATATGTATCCTGATCTGCCCTAAGCCCTCTGTCCTTCCCTGTTGGCTCAATGTGTCTGGTCATGGGACAAGCCCAGCTCACACATCACCTCCTCTGTGAAGCCTCTGTGTCCAGTCACTAAGCAAAGCTCACTCCGCCCCTCGCGCTGGGTCCACACTCTCCACTCAGCTCACATCCATGGCCTGTGGCGTTCCCCACTGCCAGGGTGCCAGTTTGCTGCATCCCCCTTCCCCCAGGGCCCAACCCTGGGGCCACACATGCAACAGGGTGCCTTTTACTGAAATGAACCTAATTGCAGTTCTACCTGCATCAGGCAACTCTGGGAATATACATATTCTGGCTTCCGGAAGTCCTGGGGGCTGGAACTTCATCTTCTCCTTTTGGAAAACGTCAGCTTGCTGCGGAAGCTGCCGGCATCTTTGTGTTTGAGCCTGTTCCCCCTTAGCCCTCCTTTCTGAAGCTGACAGGCTATACAGGGAGCAGTAGCTCAGGACTTCCCTCAATGCTGTGGAATGGAATACACTCCTGTGTACAGCTGTTAGGGGTTGAATTGTGCCCCCCACCTCAAATTCATCTGTGGAAGTTCCAGCCCCCAGGACTTCCGGAAGCCAGCACCACACTGCAAGGAAGAATGTGACATTGTCTGGAAATAGAATCATTGCAGACCTAATTCGTTCAGTTTACACAAGGTTGTACTACAGCAGAGTGAGATCCCCATCCAAGGACTGGCAGCCTTGTAAAATGTGGAAATTTGGACAGACACACACTCGGGAACATTTGTGAGGCTGAAGAGACCAGGGTGATGCTTTCAACAGACTGAGGAACACTGCAGACTGTCAGCAAAGCACCAGAAGCAGAGGGAGAAGCCTGCAGCAGACCCCATGGCCCTTGGAAGGAACCAACCCTGCCGACACCTTGATCTTGGACTTTCAGCCTCCAGAACTTTGAGGCGATACACGTCTGTTGTTTAGGCCATGCTTTTTGTGGTACTTTGTTCCGGCAGCCCCAGCAAACGAATTCGATCAGTATCGCCTTCACCAGCAGTTTGTGTTTTTAGATCCCTACGCAAACACACACACGCACATGCACACACCCGCACACACACACACACACCCATGGCTCCTCTGTGACAGGACTGATGGGCTTTTCCAGCATAGAGAGAAAGAGAAAGGAAGGCTAGGAAAAGACAGTCAACTCCTCAATCAAAAAGCTGGAGAATAATTGTTAACTAAAAACAGTCCGTGCACTTAAAGTTCCCTAAGCCGACAGGAAAAGCCTCCATTTCGGAAAGTAGAGAGACGTGTTATTAATGTACGTCTGTGCGTGTGCCAGCATATTTGCAGGAGAAATACAGCAGGCCGGTCTGATAAGAGAGGACTTGCTTCCCAAACACAGAAAACCCCAGTGCCAGCCTTTTCTCTAAGAATGGCTCAGCTTGGTCTGACATCTTCCTTTGCCCAGACCCCAAGAATGTGATGTTCAGACCATAAATGGGTCCCCCTTGATTCCTTTCTTTTTATTTCCAAAGAAAGCACAAGCAGCTGACAATGCCTGGCATAGATGAAAACCAAAAACCAAAAACCAAAACCAAAACCAAAAAACAAAACCTTCTGTGAATGCGCGCAGAGAATACCCTAATTTGGCTTTTCTTGAGTGGAACCAGGAAAGCTTCTATAGCCAAGAGGGACACCAATGAAAGGTACAGAGGCTTCCAGAACTAACTCACAGAGCCACCTCTGAACTAGCTGCCAAACAGGACAGTAGGAAGAGCAGTTGCAAAGGCACGAGGAGAGAGACATAGGTGGTGACTAGGGGGCCCTTGAAGGAGGGACAGGCAGGCCACCTCCAGACATGCCACCCTGAGGGGTGTAATCATGAACATTCCCGAAGAACTCCCCTGCTTAGTACACATAGGGAAGGGAAGTTAACATTCCTCTTAGACACTCTAAGGTACTGTTGAATTAAAAAAAATCCTATTTCAGAGGTATTAAAGGCCCTTTCTTTCCCAGGAATGTTACAGAGCGACCGGACCTTCTGTTAAATAAGCTGAGAGGAGTGGAGGGCCCCTAAGGCCAGCTAGGAAGCTGTCAGCTTCAAGCCACACTCACCTACTTGGCTCCCAGAATGGGCTTCTTTAAAGCAAGATTCTCTTCCTGGGGTCAGTGACGTGGAGAGCTGGAGGTGGGGAGGGACAGGGTAGGAGGGAGGTGAAAACCACGTGTGCAGAGCCCATGGTAAGCTTGACATTAAAATGTGGCTTAGAGGGGGCGCCTGGGTGGCTCAGTGGGTTAAAGCCTCTGCCTTCGGCTCAGGTCATGATCCCAGGGTCCTGGGATCGAGCCCCACATCGGGCTCTCTGCTCAGCAGGGAGCCTGCTTCCTCCTCTCTCTCTGCCTGCCTCTCTGCCTACCTGTGATCTCTGTCTGTCAAATAAATAAATAAAATCTTTGAAAAAAAAACTTTTAAAAAAATGTGGCTTAGAAGAGATGATGTTTTATAGCTGGTAATAAAAGGCTTCCATTTCCTAATAAAAGAGGTGCCCCTGATGGACACAGAGCTGAGATTCAGAAGGCTCTGGTTAGAGTGCTGGTTGTGGTGGTGACTCCCTTGCTAAATGCCTCCCTTTCTCTGGGCCTCCATTTGCTCATCTGTAAAATGAGCGTAAGTGGACTGGGACATTCTGCTTGTAACCTGTGCCTCATGGAGCCCTTCAAAAACTAGGTGCCCCTCACATGAGTGGTCTTTGAACCGTGAGCAGGGAGACCTCAGGCTCCTTCAGGGCCCCTGCTAGGGGTTATGTAGGAAAGGTGGAGTGAGGGGGCTCACCTTGGTTTTGCCCAATGTGTTTATTTGGGGCTCCATACCAGATTTTCCTTGAAGAAAGGGGGGGTTCAGCTGCAGAAGTAGAAAGTTGCCAGTCATGCCGAACAGTGAGAGAGTATAATAGTGCTTGTTCCCCCCATAGTGTGTTGTGAAGGTTAAGTGACCTCAAGCAGATCAGGTACAAAGCCTGGGGCTGGTGTGTGGTCATCACAGCTCCACAAACGCTAGCCGTGACCATGAGGCTGCCGCCCCCTCCTGCTGCTGCTGCTGGGCTTGCCTTCCCATCCCCCTCCGCCTCCCCCAGGCCCTATCAGCAGACTGTAACTCCCCTCAGAGAAGGACTTATGTCTTATTTGTCTTCGTGTCCCCAGTGCCTAGCCCTGTGCCTGGCAAATGTATTAGTAGAGAATGAGCACATTCAGGTTTCAGTCTCTTCTGAAGGCAAGTCTCTTCTCCTCTTGCATCCTTTGGGTCTGAAAGAGCTGGGAACCCAAGGCGGGGACAGCAGCAGGAAGGGGGTGATGATGAAGTTTCCGGCATGGCCTACCTGAGGCGCCTCTCCTACCTGCTTTATAAATTGAGTTCTGAGTAAGAGTTGGTAAGAAAAACAAAAGAGCGGCTCAAGAAACACAAGACACACGGCAAAACTTGAGTTTTCCACAGCTAGAGTCTGTGTCACCCCAGCCAGTGTATTTGGCCACCTCCCTTCTCAGCAGCCGAAGCCTTAGACCACCGCTCCATGTGAAGATATAGAACTTACAGGCTGTGCCAGGAAATAAAACTAGGCAGGTTGAAGAGTAAAAATTAGTGGGTCAAGGGCTGAGGCCATCCATCAGCAAGCTTCAGAAGTGAAAGCTCTCGGAGTACCAAATGCACTTTTAAATCTTTCGTGGGGAGCGGGTCCAGTCACTTCTGCTAATGGCTTTTCCAGCATCCGGCCCCACGGGAAAACTCCGGAAGGAGGCACTGGAACAGCATCAGGATATATGGACTGCGTTTCCCTGAGGTCAGGAGGGGCTGAGTCACAAGTTCAAATGAGTATCTTCCAGGCGTGCCGTCTTCTTATCTCAGCACAGTGAACATCAAGATAATGGGTGAAGAAAGGCTGATTTACAAAGCTGATGCTTCATACTTGATCTTCTCGTGTCTTTGTCCTTCTCTCTCTCTTTTTTAAAGATTTTATTATTTATTTGAGAGAAACAGCATGAGAGGCGAGAGGGTCAGAGAGAGAAGCAGACTCCCGGCTGAGCCGGGAGCCTGAAATGGGCCTCGATCCCAGGACTCCAGGATCATGACCTGAGCCGAAGGCAGATGCTTAACTGAAGGACCAGGTGCCCCACGTCCTTCTCTTTTGGAAGACACTTTGGTCAAAGAGATTTTAGGCCTCATCACCGAAGCCTGTCCCTCTCTCTTCCCTTGGCTTCAGGGACACAAGAGTGCCTAAGATACCCTCTTGAGAGAGCTGTCTCCCCATGGCCCTCCTTCATGAGGTACCCCTAAGGGCAGCCATGCTTCACACCATGTGACACTTCCTCTCAGCTGATTGGACAAAGTGGGTGCCCGGCTCAAGGGCAACAGATTGCTCGGCTAGTCAATGAGCCATGAGGTGGCTTAGAGTTGGGTGAATGAGCTTTTATTTCTTGGCATCTGTATTAGTTCCTGGGATTGTCTTAACGAAGTACCACAAACTGACTGGCTTTAACAGCAGAAATGGTTGTCTCTCAGTCCTGACAGCTAGACCTTCAAAATTGAGGTGTTGGCAGTCTTGGCTCCTTCTGAAGGCTCTTTGGGAGAATCTGGTCCCCGTCTCTCCCCTTGCTCTGGGAGCCTCAGGCGTTCCTAGCTTTGAGCTGGCCGTCTCCCTGTTCTGGACGTGTTTGTGCCTACACATCCCCTTAATATAAGGATGCCAGCCATACTGGATTAGGGCCTGCCCTTGGGAGCTTATCTTAACTTGATTGTCTGCAAAGACCCTACTTCCAAATAAGGTCACAATCACAGGTATAAATGCTGGGGCGATACAATTCAACCCACAACAGCACTGAACAGGGCCTCCAGGAGAAAGGGAGGCAGGTGGCAGGGGAAGCTGGGGGTGAAGAGACCGCCATGAGCATGTGGAAGCTGAGGCCACGAGGGAAGAGACATCTAGGGGAGTAAAAGTCTTCAGAGGAGGGTGAAATCCTGGGATGAGAAGGAGATAGAGAACTTTGTGTCCCCAGAAGGGCCCTGCTCCCCCAGGTCTGGGTTGCTGAGGCTCATGCTGGATTCCCAGGAGAACCCCATCCTCCCACAGTCCTCGGGAGGCCCACCCTGTCTCCCACATGCTACCTTCCCCGCGCTCAGGCACCTTGAATGAGCCCTGCTCCTTGTAGCCCACGAGAGCTCAGACTCTCTGGGTTTCCCTCCCTCCTTTCTGCCCTTCCTTCTCCGTCACCCCAATGACGCATTCATTCTCCTTGGCCCACGGGTCCCCTGGGCTCTGCCCTCTCCTCACATCTCACACTTCTCCTGGCGCTCCTCATCTTCTCCTGTGTGGATTCGGTTACCAGTGATAAGCTGATGACTCTCAGCCAGTCTCTCCAGCCCCGGCTCCTGCCAGGCACTCCTGGAGCCCCCCAGGTCCCACATACCCAACGCTGAATGTGGACCTGCCTGCCCACCCCCACCTTCTCCTCCTGGGTGACCACCGGAGCAGCCTCAGTCATCCCTGGGGCCAGCCTGCACGTCCCCTCCCCACTCCCCTCGCTCTGGTCAGTCCCCACGCCCGCCAGTCCCTCTCTCTTTCTTATTTTTTAAACATTACAGTGATTTTGAGATTGTGATAAAATGCATATAACAAAATTTACCATTTTTAAAAAAATATTTTATTTATTTACTTGACACAGAGAGAGAGATCACAAGTAGGCAGGGCGGCAGGCAGAGCGTGAGGAAAAGCAGGCTCCCCGCCAAGCAGAGAGCCCGATGCAGGGCTCGATCCCAGGACCCTGAGATCGTGACCTGAGCCGAAAGCAGAAACTTAACCCCCCGAGCCACCCAGGAGCCCCTAAAATTTACCATTTTAACCTTTTTAAGTAATCCGCTGGGTGGCATGAAACACAGTCACGCTGTTGCGAAGCCATCGCTGCTGCCCATCTCCAGAACTTGCTCTGAAACTCGCCCCATTAAGCACTAACTCCCCATGCCGCCGCCCAGCCTCCCCAGCCCCTGGCAGCCACCACTCTCCTTCTGTCCCTGTGAATGTGACCACCCCAGGCACTTCATCTTCGTGGGATCCTACTGTATTTGTCCGTTTGGGACCAGAAGCCTAACTTTCTCCGGTCCTTTCTGTCTGTCCTTCCTCTCCCTTTCCATGAGGCTTGTCTTTTTAAAATCTATGTTATCACAACAGTCCCCCAACCTCTCCCTGCTTCATCCCTACTTTCCTGTCCACGCCCAACTCAGCCTCTAAATGATATTCATGCATGTCAGTTCTGATGCTGCTCCAAGCTGAAAGCCACCTTCAAAGGCCCCATCATGACAGACGGAGAGCAAACACGTCGGCCTGGGGTGGGAGGCCATTGGAGAGCTGATGGCTGCTGGGCCTCCCCAGCTTCTGATCCAGCCCAAGCTTCCCTTTCCGGCTGTGCTAGAACACTCGCCCCGGCCACCCCTGACATTTCAGTCTTCCCAGCTGTCCTCTTAGCCGGGAGGGTCCTCTCCCCAAGTCCATGCCCTCTGAAGACCTGCTAAGTCCTGGAGGCACAGTCTTTCCAGAGAGTGAAGCATCCTGACCTCCTTATTAGGGTGGCTGACCCACCCCCTGCACAGCCTCCTGGGGACTGGGGACAACTGTGTCCCCATGTCCCTCAGCACCCCATCCTCTCCCCCACTAGCTGGGCCCAGTGGGCAGCCCCGCTCTGATCAGCTCCACATCTCGGTGAGCAGCCAGGCCTGGCGCAGAGTGAGGGCCCGGTCACCGCAGCTCGGTCAGGGACATGGGCCCGGGGAGCAGAGCAGACGACCGAATTCCAGCCTGGGCCAGTGACCCGCAAGGGGAGAAAGTCAACCAGCCCTGGGTGGGGGCTACCAGGTAGGGTGTGGAAGGAGCAAACAAGCAAGCAATGGAAGCTCTAGGTGGCTTAACCTCCTCAAGGTTTAGGCTTTGCAACAGGGTCATAGAATGTGATGCAAGAATCGTACCAATCAGCATGCAACGTGCAGAGACCTTTGCAGCCGATACACCTTGATCACTTCCAGGCCGCTGTTCCATGTTCCCGGCAGAGCGAGGGGTGAATGTGCCTTGGGGAGTGGTGTCCCTGTGGTGAGACCCAGCCAGGGAGCCAGACGAGAGGGCTGAGCTTCCCAGCCACTTGCTGGCCCATGTCCCCTGCCATCTTGCTTCCCCAGGGAGGCCTGGCCTGCTGCTTAACCCCCACTGGGCCATGGGAGAACTCCCTCCTACCCCCACCCCGCCATGGGACTGACTGCCAAATGAACTGGGTCTGGGTCCAGTGCAAAGTAAGACCATAGGATGCTCTGTTCAAAATCAGAAAAAAGTGCCACTAAAGGTACCAAGATATAAAGTTTTACCTTCCTCTCATGGCCTCGCTCTTGCTGTGTCATAGTGTTTTCTTATTGTTTAATTTCTGGGTCACACAGGTGCCCATGGGCTGCGACACAAAACATGCATGCCAAATGCACTAGCAGCCACTCTCTCCACCCCCCCCCCCCGGAGCCCACACACAGAAATGAGCCATCTGGGGGATCACGACCTCTGTGCTAGACTAGGGGGGACGAGAGGCAGCGTTGCCGGCAGAATGTACCAGAGATCCACAGAGGTAGCACAGGCAGGCTGGTGGGACCCGGGGGGAGGTGCCCAGGATGGGAGGCAGCTGGGGTCTAAGAGGCAGCAGGAGGTGGGGACTCGAGCGGGCCAAG
Source organism: Mustela nigripes (assembly GCF_022355385.1). Classification (NCBI taxonomy): domain Eukaryota; kingdom Metazoa; phylum Chordata; class Mammalia; order Carnivora; family Mustelidae; genus Mustela; species Mustela nigripes. The sequence continues at coordinate 33,086,729 of NC_081565.1, forward strand.
CCACTAAGCCTGGGGCATGCTCTGTTAGCCATGGCACTTCACTTAAAAATACAAAGCCAAAGATAAAATTAAGAATTTCAGGAGATATCTACAGAGAATCACTGAAGCCCAGTGTCCTTTGCAGGGTACAGTCTCTGCAACTATGTCACCTACAAGCCATCCCCAGTCTTCTCCCCAGGACACACATCCTGAAGGCCCAGACTCAGCTTTGTCTCCCCTCAGATGGTCCTTTTCCTTCCTCCCTAGTATCTTCCCACCCATGGTCCCTGCCTCTGCAGGAAGCGGTCCACTGGGCAATGGCAGAAGGAGCACTGGGATGGGAGTCAGGGGATCTGGTTACAAGTCCTGTTGGTTGAGGACTTGCTGTGCGATCTTGGGCAAGTTGCTGTACCTCTCTGGATCTCAGTTTTGACAACCCAATTCATTGGGTATTTACTGAGAACCTACTACATGCAGGGCAGGGTGGGCCTTTGTGGCACAGACAGAAATTAAGATATTTCCTGTTCCTTAGGATGCTTATAGTGAAGTTGGGAGGGTAACACACACAGAGATCCCTGGGGCCATGTCACACGCATGGTGCTATACAGACAGAATGAGATAAAGGATGATACAGTTCACATTGCTGTCTCAGTCCCACAACACTTGAGACCCAACAAGCCAACCCCATAAGCATGAGATGGGTGGGGACATAGCTGAGTGGCCATGAGAAAGATTTAGGGGTTCTCAAGGGACGGTCAACCCAACATAAGTCAAGAGTGTAAGGCACTGGCCCAAGGGTCATGATGGGATCTCCTCCGCATTCATTGGCTGAAGAAAGGCAATGGTGGTCTTGCTTATTAGCTTCATGCTGGGGCTCAGCTCTGGGCCCCCACCCTTCCCTTTCATTTGTGGGGGTGACTTTTTTCCCTTTTTAATAAGGCATTGGCTTTGTATGTAGTCAAGTGTGCCAGTCTTGACAGCACAGCTCCCTGAATTTCCCACGTCTTCACCTATGTAAACACCACTCAGAGGAAGACAGGGGTTATTTCCAGTCCACCAGAATGCTCTTGTACCTCCTCTCAGTCCATCTACCTCAAAGGTAATTGCTCTTCCGACTCTTAAAACCACAGGTGGGTTTTAGCTGTTTTGAACACTGCATAAATGAAAACACACAGAGGGAATGTTCTCACGTCTGGAGTCTTTCACGCACATCACAACTGTGGGATTCATCTGTGTTGTGTGTTAACAAGCGGTCATTCTTTTTCACTGATGTGTAGTATTCCGTCAAACAAATTACACCATAACTTAGTTACTCTACTGGTAATGAACTTTTAAGTTATTTCTAGTATTTGGTAACTATAAATAGGGCTACACATGCCTTCTGGTAGAAATAATCCCTTATTTCTCTTGGATACATCCCTGGAGTTGAATTACTTGCCTGGAGTAAGTGTACATTTAGTTTCAGTAGACACTGTCAAACAGTTTCCCAAAGCAATTTCCCAATTTTCCATTTCTACCAGTGGTGGATGAGAGTTCCAGTTGCTCTGTATCCTCATCACCTCTTCCTATGGTCCATACTTTTCATTTTAGTCTGAGCCATGATGCCGGGTGGCTGGTGGTATTTCATTGTGTGTTTCCCTGCTCTCTAGCGATGCTGAGTACAATTCGTACACCTGGTGGCCACGTGGGCGACCTCTTCTGTGAACTGAACCTTTGCTCATGAGCGGTGATGAGTCCAGAGAAAGGAAGCCAGGGTATCACAGGGAGGACAGTTGAAGGACCAGGAGAGACACGGCCACACTCTTCACGCCCGTAATGCGCTGCCTCTGGGAAGGAGGGACAGATGTGCTCTGGGACTCCCCAGCAGGCAGACGACCTAGATTACCACGGCATGGATTTAGGATCTGCACCAGGAACATTCTCTTTAAGAGTCTTTTCTCTTGGGCTGTTTGTTTTTATTTTCCCCCAGCTGATCTCATTCTCTTAGTCATACGGGAAAACACCTGCTGAAAAAGCAGGGAAGCTAAACACAGTGTTTGACCCTGTCTCTCTCTGCCGTTGCTACGAGCCCCATCCCAGGACACGTGGAGTCTCAGAGGTCCACACGTCCGTCAAAACTGTCCAGCAGGTTAAATTAGAAAGGCCATGTGCGTGTGGGTGCACGCGGCTGTGCATAGTTTCATTCTGCATCTCTTGAGGTCATCACAGTGTCTGAGTCACTGCACGAATCACTGTAAGCAACAGGGTTCCAGGAAAGGGCTCTGAAACCATCTCCTGACCCTGGCCGGCTGCAAACCGGGCCACAGCCTGTTCTGGGGCTCCTTTCCCCCACCTCTCGGCAGCTCCTCCAGCGGAAGCCCCTGTGAGCTCTCACCAGACCCAGCCTCTTCTGTGCCATCTCCCTCCCAGCTGCAAAGGGACATCTTAGTACAAGTGGGAGGGGGCGTCAGAGTTCGGCCAACAGGAGCATCATCTTTTTTTTTTTAAAGGATTTTTTTTTAAATTTTTATTTATTTATTTGACAGAGAGAGATCACAAGTAGGCAGAGAGGTGGGCAGAGAGAGAGAGAGGAGGAAGCAGGCTCCCTGCTGAGCAGAGAGCCCGATGTGGGACTCGATCCCAGGACCCTGAGATCATGACCTGATCCGAAGGCAGCGGCTTAACCCACTGAGCCACCCAGGTGCCCCAGAAGCATCATCTAATGTACTCCTCTGTCCCCCAGACTGAAAGCTACTTGGGAGCAAACGTGTCCTCTCCCACAGTCCCCCACAAAGCCTGTGCCTCTCAGGTGCTGAGGGCAAGTTTGCTAAGTAAATGAATGAACGCCTTGCGTTATTACTGGCTTTGACAGCCATATATCAAAAGCATTGGTAGAATAAAGGCTGGTTTGTAGAAAAGCCTGTGGACCTCACTCCTCTCCTTAGTTTCCATTTGACAAACACAGCTTGTCACCTTGCCTCACAGCAGGTGTTAACATAAGGTTTGGCTCCTGAAGCCAGTTTTTGTATTTTCGGGAAAAGCAATATAAAAACCAGCAAATGGCAAATGGGGGGGAAATATCGGCTGCTCATTGAACAAAGGGCTAATTTATTTAATAGACAGAGTGCTACCAAAAAACCAAAGCAAACCAAAGTGCCAACAACTAAATCAGCTCAACGAAAACGTAGAGAGAGGAAAGGAACAGGCAATTCACCTAAAAACACAAATGGCTAAAGAACCTAGAGGCAGATAACGGTGCTCACTCCTAACTACGGGAAGGTAAATTAAGAAATGAGCCATGGGTTCCATCCATCGCATTAACAAAACAGCGAAAGCCTGAGAATCCCCAGTGTTTGCGAGATGTGGGGGAGACAGCGCTGTCACAGGGAAGAGAAAATCCCATTGGTTTACTCCCTTTCAAGGCAAGTTAAGCCATATCTACCCAACTGCCCAGGCCCTTTGACTCAGCAATACTCCTGGGAATTCATCCTGCTCATTTACTCACTGGATTATACAAAGATACATGTATCAATCATCTGATTATTATCTGTATTAGCAAAAAACCGGGAACCACATAACAGTTCATTCACAGGGCCCTGGGTACATAGGTCTAGTGCAGACATAGGGCGAAGGCTATTAATCTCAGCCTTGGGGCTGTTCCTCCCAGCGTGTCACTGTACCTCATAATAACAAGTGCTATTCTGGACATCCTGCATCAGGGACACAGTGCTAAGCACTTTCTACAGATTATTTCAAGCAATCTTAATAACTAGGAAGTGGGTACTTTTTATTCCCATTTTATAGATGTAGAAACTGGACTGCAGCCATCTGACCGCATTAGCCCCCAAGGGGTGCCATAACCAGTTACCACAAACTGGATGGCTTAAATTTGCTCTGTTGCAACTCAGAATGTCAAAAATTGGGAACCAAGATATCAGCAGGGTTGGCTCCTTTTGGAGGCTCTGAGGAAGAATCTGTTGTCTCAAGCCTCTCTCCTAGCTCCTGGTGATGCCGGCGCCAGCTCTGTGGAATTTCTTGGCTCTTACCTGCATCACTGACTCTGTCATCGCAGGCCCTCCTTCGTCGTGTGGGTCCCCTCCTCTTACAAAGACACCGGTCGCTGGATCTAGGGCTCACCCCAATCCACTAATACCTTGTCTTAACCAATGACATTGTGAGGACCCCATTTCCAAATAGGGTCACCTTCTGAGGTTCCGTGGACATGATTCTGGGGGGACACGATGTAACTTAATACAGTGACCAAGGTCACAAAGCTAGTAAGTACTCGAGCTGAAATTTGAATCCAGACAAGACTCCACCTGGCTGTGTGTGTCGTCACTACTTCACGCTGCCTCCCCGTCAGAGCTCACGCTGTGGGATGCTAACCACATCACAGGCGCGGTCTTACACACTCACGTATAATAGCTCATTTAGTCCCCACAGCACCCCAGCTTTACAGATGGGGAAATAGGTTCCCACAACAACCCCATTTTATAAAAGGAGAAACTGAGGCATGGAGAGTTTAAAATCACCTGAATTTACATGGCTAGTAACAGGCAGACCTTTGATTTGAACCCAGGGAGCTGTCCTCAAAGTCCATGTTCTTAAGCCCGATGCTAAACTGTCTTCCAGGGGCGCCTGGGTGGCTCAGTCGGTTAGGTGTCTGCCTTCAGCTCAGGTCATGATCTCAGGGTCCTGGAATGGAGCCCCACATCAGGCTCCCAGCTCAGCAGGGTGTCTGCTTTTCCTTCTCCCTCTGTTTCTCCCCCTGCTCATGCTTGCTTTGTCTCTTTCCCTCTCTCTCTCAAATAAATAAATAAAATCTTGGGGAAAAAAGGAAGCAGCCTTCCACCTCGTGTTGCATTGTGATGTATGGTCTGGGAAGGAAGGCTCAGAAAACACCTGTCTCCCCTGAAAGACCAGTGTTCTTTTCATCAGACACCAACCGTCCCCCAGTTCATCTTGTGTCCCTTTCCCCTTGGCCATCATGATTCATCCCAGAGCTGACTTGGGTGTCCAAAAACAGTTGCCATCTCAGCCAAGATGCTGGCCTAATTACCACCCCTTATTCTGCAGTGGACATTTTTAACCTGGGGTTTCGAGTGACCTTCAGGGGGACTTACCCACCCACTGTGGTGACATGTGGTGATGAACTGCCATGCACAAGAACATTCATTTTTCTCCAGAAAAAAAGGTGAGAGCAAGGCCCTGAGCTCCCATCAGGTTCCCAGGATTTTAGAATCCTAATTTTCAAGCTTGCAGCCCTGTCTTTTTTAAAACATCTGTTCTTCCCAGTTACGTTGCCTGAGCAGGTTTATTTTAAGCGGTCTCAAAGCCTTTCAATGGTGTAAATGGAATGCAATAGAAAACCACAAACAAATGCATACAATGTTGTCTTTCTGTCTGACTTTTTATTTTTATTTTTTTATTTTTTTAAAAGATTTTATTTATTTATTTGACAGTAGATGGAGAGGCAGGCAGAGAGAGAGAGAGAGAGGGAAGCAGGCTCCCCGCCGAGCAGAGAGCCCCACGCGGGACTCGATCCCAGGACCCTGAGATCACGACCCGAGCTGAAGGCAGCAGCCCAACCCACTGAGCCACCCAGGCGCCCCTCTGTCTGACTTTTTAAAACGTCCTGGGTTTGCCAGGAGGACAGTCCCTCTTTAGGGCTCCCCCCACCCTTGTCTTCTGAGTGGTTCTGAGGGAGGCATTCGTGTCCCCATCGCAGCACTGGGAGCCCTCATCCTGGGCTCACAGATGCCTCACTTATAAGCAGCGTGCCCTGAAAAGGCCACGAGACACAGGAGTCTGGGGAGAGGTTCTAGGCTGGCCAGGAAGTGGACAGTTGGGCTTGACAGTCCTGTATGGGCCTAAATCTCTCCAGGTTGCAAAGGAGGAGGGAAGGTAGCAGAAGATGGAGATTACCCACTGCTGCTCAGCCTGACCCTTCCGGCAGCAGGTCGATTTTGGGGTCTTGCCCTCACCAGCGTGCTGTGGCCACATACATGCCTACCACAGGCCCTCCCCACCATCACTAGGGTCCCTGTTACCTGCCCATTCTGTCCTCCCAAACCCCCGCCTCCCCCACATGCCCCACCACCTCCAACCTACCCCATAAGCCTCCATATGTGTGCCCTGCACGTGCTCCCTTAAAAACAAAACCAACCAACCCATCAAACAAAAGCAAAAACCAAGTAAGAGCTCTGGATTTTGAGTCAGGGCTTAAATGAACTCATTTGTAGATTTTAATAAAAAATGATATCTTAATGCAAGGGCCAAGGGCAACAGTGGAGATAACCAGCCCTCCCTCGGTGCTCAAAGTATGGGAGTCTGTGCATGTGGGCCGAGCATAGCAATAGGAGGTGTTCATTAGCGCTTATCATTAAGCCTATTACTTAATAAAATGATTAAAGCTTTTTAGACACGAGGAACTTACTAGAAATTCAGAATCTCAGAACCTGTCCCAGGTCTACTGAGCCAGAGTCTGTATTTTAATAAGATCCCAAATGATTCAAATGCTAGAGAAACCCTAGAACAGGACACAAGCCCTCTCACTTCTCAAGCCTCCCAAACCATGGAAAACACTTTGGCTTTTCTGGAATATGCACCCCAATTAGATGACCTGGGACAATTCCTATTTGGGTTCACTGTCCTTTGTCAACAAAGTGGGTTAATAACACCTACCCTTCCCCCCTTACAGGATTCCTGAGTTTCAAATGAGATCATGGATTCATTCTGTGTGTTGGGATGAGGCTGATTGGGGTTTAGAGTCAGGGGGAGTGGAATAGGGTTTTTTGCCCTCATGGAGTCAATGGTTTGGGAAAACATGCTGTAGATACCAGTTTCTGTTTTGTGATTGTCATCGCTGTCACTGGGCTCTCATTTGCATACCTTCTTACTCGCTCACTCATCCATTCAATGGTCAGTCATTTGTCCCCACAGAAAGTGCCTACACTGAGACAAGCTCTGAGATCTGAGCTGGAACACTGGGGAAGCAGAAATAAATCACCCATAAATTGTCTTCAAGTGTCTGTCAGTCTCTTTGGAGACAAGGATTTAGCTGACGATTCCATTTAGAACACACTACGGCTGGTGCTCTGAGGTCCATTTGGGGGGCTGAGTGTACACAGGTAAGGCAACAAGGAACTTTGCTTCAAAGGATGACCACAAGTCCACCATGTTAGAAAGAGAGAGAACAGCATTCCAGGCAGAAGGAACAGCAGAGCTAAAGCCAGGGAGCCATGAAGTCACATAGGCTGGCTCCATGACCAGAAGCTAAGGAGAATTTACAGGAGGGTCAAGAGGTGGTTTGGGAGAAGTAGCTTGAGGCCAGATCTTTGATGGTCTTGGGTTTAGTGCTAAGGAACCTGGTAGGAAAGGAGGGGTCCCTGAAGGGAGAGGGATAACAGGGTTGGAGTTACATTTCATAAAGATATTTATTTATTTATTTATTTGACAGACAGAGATCACAAGTAGGCAGAGAGGCAGGTAGAGAGAGAAGAGAAAGCAGGCTCCCTGTGGAGCAGAGAGCCCAATGCGGGACTCGATCCCAGGACTCTGGGATCATGACCTGAGCTGAAGGCAGAGGCTTTAACCCACTGAGCCACCCAGGTACCCTCATAAAGATCTTTCAACACTGTCACAGAAGAAGAAAAACCTTGATGCAGAGAGATATTTATGAGGCTCTGACAATAGCGCAGGGAAGAGACAGCAAGTACTTGATTGGTGTCATGATTGTGGAGGTAGAAATGACTAAAAGGAATATTCAGGAAGGTAGAATTGACAGGATTCTCGACCAAATAAATGGGGTGGGGAAGGAAAGGGAGATCTCTGGCTTGGTGCCTAGCTGGATGGTGTTACTAATGTTAACCAAGATGGAAGACATTGAAGGAAGAGTTGGTGATGAGCCTGAGTCAGACCTGTTGGGTGTGAAGTGACTTTGGGACTCCCTATTGGTTTTGTCTGATTGGCAGGAGGCATGGATGCCTGCAGCTGAGGAGAGCAGCCCGGGCGGGACACACAAATCTGGGAGTTGTGAGTTTATGGTCCATGGCTGGAGCCCTGCATGAATGGGATTGGAGGAGGGTGTGGGGTGGAAAGAGAATAGGGTTGAGAGTGGCACTGACATTTAAGAGATGCAAGATGAGTCCATGAAGGAGGCTGAGTGAGGCCAAGAGCCGTTACTACTTCCTTCAGTTCCCAGGGACACGGAGGCCGAACACCCCAGTGGCCACAACTCATGACCCAACAGAAGCATCCCCAGGAAGGGCCATGGGGTTACTGCCCTAGAACTCCCAGGATGCACAGTCGCTCAGGCTGTGGCCCGTGAGATGTCCTGAGGCCGGGACACATGGGTGCCGGGGCTTGACCTGCCTCCTCTCCTCTCATCCCCGTGCACAGTAACTCCACACTTTCACAGATGTGTTTTTGTCTGAGAGAAAAACAAAAGGATGCAAGAAAAGAGAAACAGGAGAAATGCTTGAATTTGTTTCGTTTTCAGACCAGACAAGGGCCCAGCATTTCCTGACATCGAAGAAAACCTTCCAGACGTGTCCTAGGTTGACTCCAATGAGCTCATTCTTTCATTATCATTAGGGGCAAAGAGAGTCGGATCCTTTCACAATTAACCAACAGAGGATCTTATAAAACAAAGCAAAAGAGAGGAAATGATCCCAGAATTCTGCTCTCCGATTCATGTTCTCCTACAGAAACAGGACTGTGGCTTTACACTGATAATAGCTCGGAGCAGCCCAATAATTGATCTATTTGGTGTTCTGGCTTTCAGTGAAAAGCGAACCAGCCTCTTTAGAAATGTTGGCAGCCTGGCTGGTCCATTAGTAAGACTGAAAAATCAAAACACTGACTGGAAAAGGCCATTATGACTCCTGGACTCAGCAGGAGTCATTGATAGATGATGTCATTTCAGAAATAAGCAAGCCAAGGTCACAAGGCTCCTGGGCCAAGTCAAACTACCCTTCGTGGCCCATCACTACCCTCCTTTGCAGATCCTGAAGCCTGCTAGGGGGATGCAGGGGTTAGAGCCAGGACTGGGTTCATTTTACTTTACCTCATTTCTATGCTTACCCTGATTCTAGAGGAACGGGGTTCTAGACGCTGTGACACTCGGCAGGTGGTTAAGGCAGGCCCTGGTCCCCTCCCATTTGCACACGCCCGGATTCTCTTTTCGGCCTCTTCCTGTCTTCTGGGTCCTTTTCCACCTCTTCCCACAAGCCTCATCCCAGAAGCACCTGTCCTCCCTTGCCCATCGCCCCCCCACGCCTGTCTTCAGCTCCTGCTACCTTCCCTCCCTACTCCTTTCTCAGTGGAGCTTTCAGGAGTGGTAGACTCTGTTCCCACGTCTTCCGCTCCCATTAGCCTGCCTCTTCCTCTCGCTAACGCTAGAAATATCCTTGCAGGTACCAAGCCCTTGAGCTGAGGGCTCCCCCAGCATCCCCTCACTTCATACCCACAGCAACCAACCCATGTGGAACGGGTCTTGTTATCATCCCCATTGCACAGAGGAGGAAACTGAGGCCGAGACAGACAGGCTGGGTCACTGGCCCCCGTAACGCAGTGGCAAAGCCCATGTTTGATCCCTTTGCAAGGCCCAGTCCAAAGTCACCCAAGACCATGTGCCAGTCCTGGTGGCCCCTTCCCAGTCCTCAGCCCCTCTGTCTTTCCTTAGCAATGGCCACTGAAGACCTCTCTCCTCCCCCGGCTCCTGGGAAACTACTTTCTCCTACTCCTTCCCTCCTCTTCACGGTGGTGGTGGGGGGTGTCCCTCTCTTAGTTTTATCCCTGGCTCTTCACTTTTCTCAGGCTAGCAAGTCTTCCAAGGGAACCTCTGAGCCCTCTTAACCCCAGATCTCGTGGGGACCATTCTGCCCACCCCCTCACAGCTCAAGGTCACTCAGAATGGGTGGCAGAGTTGGGGTGGGAGCCAGGAGTCCTAACCTCCAGGTCAGTCCAGCTCCTGTTACTCGGAGCTGCCACTAAATACCTACTCCCTGTTTTTCACATTTTAGCTGAGCGGCAGCAAGCAGCCCTACCCTGGGTGAGGGAGAAGGTGTGAGGCCCTGATAATGTGGGGCGGAGGCTATTTTTGGAGGACACTGGCTTTCCACTGCGGCTGGGAGTAACTTGCCGGCCAAGCCAGACAAAAACATGAATTTGTAAGATGGGCTCATGAAAGGGAGTAAAAACACCAAATGACAACATTCCTTGTTTTCACTCTGTTTGTTGCATGGCTCAGATTGATGCAGCTCTGGCTGTCTTCATTCCCCCTTACTTCTTTATCAGGGAGGCTTTGAGGTCTAGGGAAAATGTATAATAGGAAGTAAAGTTGAAGCAAAAATGAAATTTCAGAATGAGGGCGCTATTGTCTGAGCAGCGGAAAGTTCTGGACAGCAGCAGCTCAAAAAAGAGGGGGCACTGGTGGGGCGCTCACAGATCACAAGACCTGCCCTAAGAGCAGCAGGAAGGGTCAGGAAAGAGGAAAGGCTAGTGGAATCTGCAGGCCTCCTGGCCTGCCCAGCAGCACGTGACCTTGAGCAGGGGGTCCTGTGACCCTTGATAAAGAATGAAATAGCTGTCCTCACTGGGAGAAAGATGACGATTTGGGGGGGGTGCTCCCTCTGAGGGTCCTGAACCCGAGTTAGGGTCTGGTTCGGATACGGAAAAATTGGGGCTAGGTCATCTTCAAGAATCTGAGAGAGTGAATGAAGGTGGAGACCACTTGCAGGGTAGGTGTAGCAGGAAGGGGCTGGGTGGCTGGGGGGTGGCGTGGTGCTTGCGTGTCTCCGAGGCCGCATCATAAGCACTGTATAGACGGGGAAATTGAGGCCAGGGAGCAGCTGGACTGGAGCCTGTGGTCCTGCCCAGTTCGTCGGGTCTAAGGCTGTTTGACTCACAGGCTGCTTTGTGAGGGTGATGGCTGCTCCCCAGCAGAGGCGTCCGTAATTACCGTGGGACGCTCTTCCTGGACGTATACCGCACAGGCTATTCCGAGGGCTCTCGTAGGTCCCAGTATAGGCCTGAGTCAGAGGGACTGCCTAAGTGTCCGGTTTCCATCACGCCCCAGGCTGTGCGCGGCTGGGCCCCGGCGTCCCAGGGCAGAGCCAGGGAACAGGTGTGGGGCAGCGCGGGTGGTCAAGAGCGCACCCTGCTGCTCTCACCGCCCAGACTCCTAGCTCCATCACCCGAACCAAACCCTGCCCTTACGAACGGGGCCACTGAGGACCAGAGAAGGGAGTGGGCTCGCCAAGACCACCCCGTGAGATGGCGACAGCGAGGGGGTTTCTGCCTCCAGACTCCTGCCCGCTCTCCCTCGGCACGAAATGCCTGCATCGTGGTGCGTTCGACCGCGTCAGCTCCCGTAGTTCGGGAAACTTTTCCTGTCACCAGCTGGCGCAGGAACCTCGGTTCCTCGTCCACCAAGCACGAACGCCCCACTCCCACCCCCAAACTCTCGGCAGCGGGGAAGGGCCACGCCTCGTGCCTGGCTCCGTCGGGCAGCACCTGTCCCCGGCAGAGCGCCCGCCGGCTCAGAGCCCCGCGGCGCGGGTGGCGAGTGGCAAGTGGCGAGCGGCGGGGGTGGCCGCTCCGCCCGGACCTCCGCCCGGACCTCGGCCCGGACCCCCAGCCCGGCGCCGCTCTCCGAGAGCGCACGGGTCCTTCCGCCGCTTACAGACGCGGCGCCGGGGGGGCCGGAGACGAGAGCGCCGCGGCTGGGGCCCCGGGAGCCTAGGGGCGCCGACGCAGCGCGGGGCTGCGGACCCCGAGACCAGCGCTCCCCAACCCCCGAGGCAACCCGAGGCGGCGGCTATTTATAGAGGGAGCCACGCTCAGTCCCTCTTGGCGGCGGCGGCGACAGCTGAATATTTTGCCCAGATATGGCTGGGGCCCCGGCGCGGGGGCAGGGAGCCCCGCGAGCGTGAGTGGTACCCCGGGCCGGGTGGGGGGCTTACCGGGCCGTAGAGCCGCGGGGACGGGCGCGGGCGGCAGGCGGACGGGAGCTGGCGGCGGCTGGCGGGCGGGCGGGCGAGCGCAGCGCGGGGCTGGACAAGCTCCCGGGCGGCCGCGGGCGGGCGCTGTGGGCTCCGGGGGTGGGAGCCAGGGGCGGGCCCGGCTCCGCGCTGTCACCGCGCCCCGCCCCGCCCCGCCCCGCCCTCCGCCGCCCTCTCCCTCGGTACCTCTCCCTCCACTCGGGGGCGCCGGGGCGCCGCGCACCGTCCCCAACCCGGGAGCAAAGTCCGCTGGGGGCAGCGCTGGGCAGGGGCCGGGGCGCCCCGAGGCTTGGTTCCGCGGACAGACAGGTGTGGATAGCCCCGAGTCTCGGTCTCGGTTTCCCCACTTGTACCGGGAGGAGTTTAAGAGGCGGTAGAGGTGTCTGGGAAAAGGTGGGCAGATATGCATTCCTCCGGCGTCTGCGAAGTAAGAATCCGGAGGTCTTTGGATGGAGCAAACAAAGCCAGCCAAGCAGCTGCTGCATCTTTACTCTTAACTACAGCAACCACCTGTCCCATCTTATCGGCCGCCCAGCTAGGCGTGGTAGGAGCCGAAGCTTCAATAACGATCATTTTGTGAGCCCATAGTGCCAAAAGAGTCGAATGCATTCTCTCTATTCCTAGCAGGAATGGAGTGTCCAAAACACCGACTTAAAATACAAAACCAAAAAAAAAAAAAAAAAAAAAAAAAAAATCCACTTTCTTAAAAGGCTAATATGTTTTCCAGAACAAACCACTTAAGACCAAATAAAAACTTTGTTTAAATTTTTAAAATGTCCCATAAGGGGCGCCTGGGTGGCTCTATCGGTTAAGCAGCTATCTTGGCCTCATGTCATGATCCCCGGGCTCTGCCCGAATCCAGCTCCTCGCTCTGCCGGGAGCCTGCTTTTCTCTCTCCCTCTGCCTGCCTGTTGCTCCCCCTGCTTGTGCTCTCTCTCTCTCTGTCAAATAAATAAATAAAATCTTTAAAAATAAAATAAAAATAAAATGGCTCATAAAAAGGAATTCGTGTTGATCAGAGGGTATGGATTCTAATTATTATGGGAAAGTTTCTTGTGGAGTAGACCCTAATAATGTTACTCTTTCTAATCCTGGTGTATTGGGGCCCCTGGGTGGCTCAGCCAGTTAAGCCTCTGCCTTGGGCTCAGGTCATGATCTCTGGGTCCTCGGATGGAGCCCTGCTCATGCTCTCTCAAATTAATAATTTTTTTAAAATCCTGGTGTATGGATTACTAATGAAAAATGTTCATTTTTGTTTTTGTAAGTCTTGTTTCCCACAAAAATGTATTCCTACATTAGAAAACCCTCACAGTTGTAAGAGAAGTCTCTTTTTAAGGGGCTGTGTGCCATGCATTTTTAAATAAAGCAATGATTTATTTCAGGTTATTTTAAAACCCTTTTTGCTGTGGAATCAAACATTTAAGAGAAGTTATCACATGAACACCTGTTGCAACCACCAGTCAAGAAACAACACGGCCAGCAGCTCAGAAACTAACCTGTGTGGGTCTGGGTCACAGCTCCCTCCTAAGATGATTGGTTCCTTGACTACTACCATAATCATTTCCTTGACTGCTTTTCCTCCATGGTTTGTCTTCATTTGCCTGTGTGGCTTCATGTGGCTGTAGTGTGTTTCCTTTCATGGCTGTAGAGGTTTCCACTGCATGAATATACCACAGGTTTTTAAAAATGTACTTTACTATTAATGGACATCTGTTTCTAGGTTTTAGCTGTAGGTGATAGTGCTGCTGTGAACATTCCTTACTGGTATCCTCCAGCACAAGTGCATGAGTTCTTCAATAATTGGAATGAACAGAAGTTGAAACATTGTCGCGGTTCCCAGAGTGGTAGAGGTATCTCACTGAAACTTGAATTTCCATTTCCCATGTCCTAATGAGTTGAGCAGCTTTTCATGTTTATCCGCCAGTTGGACTTGCTCTTTGTGAAATGTTTGTTCAAATTTGTTGCCATTTAGTGCTCCCTTCCTTAGCCCATATACTAAAATTGGAACAAATTTGTTGCCATTTTGTTTCTGGATTGTCTTTTGGTCATCTAGTATATTTTAGATAAATTCCTCCACTGTGTAATTGCTTATACACCACCATCATAATACCTTTGGACAAACAGGTCTTCTTCATTTTAACATAGTCTAACATATCAATATTTGCCTTTATTGTTAGCCCTTTGTCCTGTATAGGTCATCTTTCCTACTCCTGGATTATCAAGGTGCTGTCCTGTGTTATCATCCCTCCTTAGACTCTCATTCAGGCTTTGAATCCACCTGGAATCAACTTGGAATATGGTATGAGGCCAAGTTTCATTGTCAAATTGTCCTAGCACATTAATTTTTCATTTACATCAACAACACAATTGCTTTATTTTAAAAAGTAATGGGGGGCGTCTGGGTGGCTCAGTGCGTTAAAGCCTCTGCCTTCAGCTTAGGACATAATCTCAGGGTCCTGGATCAAGCTCTCTGCTCGGCGGGGAGCCTTCTTCCTCCTCTCTCTCTTTCTGCCTGCCTGTCTATCTACTTATAATCTCTGTCTGTCAAATAAATAAATAAAATCTTTAAAAAGTAATAGAAGCATTTCTAAAGTCAGTGAAATAGAAACCACCTCTTCTTTATCTGTAGGCAATTTGAGGATTTTTGTTGGTTTTTTTTTTAAAGGAAAGAAATCATAATAAAATACATTCACACTACTTTATTTTACTTAAATGTTTGTATGTCAAGATATTTTTATTTTATCCTAAATGATTATTTAAATCATTGGTGTAAGCAGTCCTGAATTTTAAATCTCTTTAATTAAAAATATTAAATAAAAATTTTAAGACATTAGATGATTTCAACATGTTTTACATGAAAAACATCAAATATATGGTCTTTTTCTTTTTGCTCTCACTTTTCCTAGATTTTCTCAAACAAAAATAAGCAAATGACTTTGAGAATTTTTATCTCCAGCCTGGTCTTCTCCCCTGAGGAGACTCCACATTTTTAATAGTTTATGCATATCCTCACAGAGACCTACTGACTTAAACTCAGGATGTTTAAAAATCAAAATTTTCAGTTTCCCAAAGGGAGTAAGGGTCATCATCCTAGCCTCTCAGACTTTAAGACTTGGCTTCACTTTTCAACATTTCCTTTTTCCTGTCTTCTGGACCTAAAATGTCAGTACTAAAAATTCTAATTAAAAACTTCAAAAGAACTTAACTTTCTTTCTTCATTCCCATTGCTACCCTTTTAGTCCAGGGCCTTGCCCCTCTCATTTTTGGACCACTGCCTAAGAAGGCCTCCAACCTACCTACCGGCCCATCCTGTCCATCAATTAGTGAGCATATCCTAGGTGCCTGATGTGTTCAAGATATCATTCTATCTGTTGTGGAAGATACAGTGTGTTCTGGACTCTGCTGCACAGGCTCACAAGAGCTGCTTGGGCATGTCTTTCCCCAACTCTACATTCAGTGATGTCACATTTTTAGTGGGAACTTAACAATGGTGGGAGTATTTACATGGGAATCATCAGATACTGGGAATCAAGGCTTACTCTCTGCCCACGCCCCCCAGAACCAACTGTCAAACATTTACAACACTGGAGAGATGACTAAGACCCCTCCCTCCTTTGAGCAGCTCACAGTCTGGCTAGGGTAATGGGTGCACAGACAACTAGCTGTATACTATAAGCCCAATGAGGTCTGGGCACCAAGAGGGGCATACTGAAAGTGTAATAGAGTAGGAAGGGCACCAAGGAAGGCTTCGTGGTCAGCCTGGGACGTCGGGGAGGAGACTGGCCAATAAAACCAGTGGCGGGGGCAGGGAGGGTGGCGGGGGAGAAGGAGCAACAGGCTGAAGAAGCAGAATAAGCATGCTTCGGAGGCGAGCAAGGCCTGCTGTAGACTATAGTCCTGGGTGTACAGCCTGGAGTTCAGGAGCCAGATAAAGGGCCAGTGTGGCTGGTTAGGGACCGGAGGGCAATGAGGTTGAGTAGGGAGACTGGAAAGCATGGACTCTCTGGGCAGTGAGGTGCCACTCAAGATTTGGGGTAAGGGACAGGCTTTGAGGTTCACCTGGGCTGCTTCCCTATAGCACCACCAGCAATGCTAATGTGCTAGACATTCAAGATAGTCTTCACACGGACTGATGGTCACTTGCTTTGGGACGTACCATTACACCAGGGTTAAATCACAAATTTCTCACAGTAAAGGAACACATCATCACCCAGAAGACATGAATAGAAAGGGAAACCCTTCATCTTAAGATCATAAAGCCTAGAAATGATGAGGCAGTCAGTTTTTATATTGATAAACATTTTATTCTAATATTATAGTAATAATTCAAGTGCAAGTTTCTTTGAAAAGTCAACTCTGTTAAAACAAAACTTGTTAAATATCTTTCATCAAACAGAAGCGTATTCTTTTCAATCCCCACAGCAGTCAGAGCTCTGTAGCAGAGACAAGGTTTCTTTTTTAAAAGCCTACTACATTTTGTTATTGCTAAAAAATCTGAATTAGTTGTCAACGTCTCAGAAGCAGTGATTAATTAACTTTTGAAAGCTCTACCAGATACTCTGACATAAAATCATGAATCCAGATATCTGTGTCTGGCAACGATGTGTCCACTAAATAGACCACTACTTTCCGGTCCCAAGGGTTAGCATTTTCTATAACTGTCTGCACCAATGCCACCAGAGGTTTCTTCTCCACATGATTTCGAAATACCATCGAAGCCTCCTCAGACCACTGGTTGCACTTCACCCCTAGGAGAAAGACAGGGAGTACAAGGATCAGTGAGGGGTTGGAGGAGACTTTCTTTTATCCATAATAATGGAAAACTATTCAGTCAATTCTAAGGTAGCTGGAACATACCAGGTTAGACATGCCTAATGAAAAAAAAAGAAACCCAGTTGCTCGACAATCTTTGAACAGTCCATTTATAATAGTTTCCCTATTCTGAACAGGATTACTTCTGTAAACCTTTACCTACAGACAAAATTTTCAGTAAGATTTATTGCTGTGTTATGAAATGAAGTTATAATAACTAGTGCCCATTTCCCTATATAAAGTACATGTAGATTTAAACTGATAATGGACATAACCAAAGGGAATAAAAGATCAATAATATCTGTAACATTGTGTGTCAGCTACATTCAACTAAAATAGAGTATCAGTGATCTCAATGACATGTCTCTTATTTACAAACTGTTTTTCCTGATGAACCAGATATAGAGGAGGAGGAGGAAGAGGAAGAGAATTCATATACTTAGAGTTTACTGATTTTTCAAAATTATATACAATATCATGACAAAAGCACTGGATTGAAAGTCTGGAGACCCCGTTTACCATTCTCGGCTCTTCCTTCCTCTATCGCGTGGTATGATTTTGGGCAAATCAACTGGCCTCTCAGGCTTCAGTCTATTTATAATAAAATAAACTGATTGGGCCAGATTAACTGTAAACCCCAATGTATTTCTGAATCACTATGACTTTTAAGCTTGAGGGCTCAAGTTAGAGAATTATAAATTAGAATTCTAAATTAGACTTTAAAACAGAATTGAGATAATATGTGTATTTTTTCAAAAAATATTGGTAAACTAACATGAATTAAGTCCACATATACTAGATTAGAGAAACCATAAATGATGTCCCATAGTGATGAAGGCCTGGGAGTTTCACACATAATTTGCCCGATCTGCCATCCACGTAGTGAGTGGGCTGTGTTCTCTGAGAGCAGGAGAAGCCTAGAGCAGCCACCACGCTGCTCCTTCCTGACCCAGTACAGAATCGTCCTCGTGTCGGGGAGAAGTGGATAAAATGGGGGGGCTGGCAGAGGGCTAGGCACATAGTAAGTGCGGGGGATGGTCAGCCACAGTGCTGGCTATGGGGATGATGGTGCCACACACCTGTTCCTCACAGTGACACCCTCTCTGGACAGTCTGACTGTCGTGTTTAACGACACATTAGCAAAAGTTGAACATTCAAAACTCAAAATAAAAAAAAATGTGATCATTAAATCTGAAGAAACCCTTTAGAGATCTGAATTCCAAGCAGTCTGGTGCTAGCCATGCTCACCTGCAAATGTCATTTTTGGTTCATATCTAACTACCATGGGCATTTCCTCTGAAATCTAGCAGGAAGGAGACACAAAGAAACCAAAAAAATCCTTCAAAATAACACTATATATATAGATATCAATAGCTCTTAATAAAAGCTGGTCAAAAATTACAAAAAAAAATCTAGATACATAATTTCTTTCATTTCCAAAATCAAATCACTTCTGTGCTAAGTGTACGGGAGGAGCCAGGGGAAGGAATCAAGGTGGAACGTGTGGTCAAACCTCCAGTTTCCCAGCACAGCAGGATGCAGGGAGCACCAGATGGCTGGCAGTCTGCATCCTCAGCCCTCTGGCTCCATACTCTCTGCTAATGCTGACAGGCCCTGGGCGAAGCACCATGGAGCTGTGCACGCTCCCCACCAGCGGAATACACACAGCCAGCTGCCAGCATCTGTACTGTCAAAGAAACCTAACTGGACAGGTTTACTTAGGTACCTAAATAAGTACCCCTGTACACCCACCAGCTTACATCCTCAGATGTTTTTTATTTTTTAAAGATTTATTTGAGAGAGAGAGCATGTATGAGCACGTCAGGGAGGGACAGAAGGGGAGACTCAAGCAGACTCCCCGAGGCGGGGCTTGATCTCAGGACCCATGACATCATGACCTGAGTTGATATCACTGATTGGATGCTCAACTGAATGAGCCACCCATGTGCCCCAACAGCCTCAGATTTTAATAATAATAGTCAGTAGGCCTTGTAAATGTGGTGAAATCACATACTTGCATGCTGTTAATTGCAATGCAACTGGAAACTCACCTGGCCATAAAGAGGGTCATATTCTATGACCTAAGAATGTTTTCTAATTGTAGAAACCTATTATGTATTTGTATTCTAATTCATACACTGTCATCACATATTAATTGAGCAGTGTGCTCCTCCTATTGGTTACTGAGGTTGTTTCACTGCTTTTGTGTTTGTTTTGGCTAGTGCACACAGCTGCAGGTGTCTTCATAATATTACACTAAGTATAAATGACCTAAAGGCTTAACAAAAGGAAAATATTAATTAGACAGAATCTTTTGCAGCTATTAAACATCACTATCAAGACTGTCAAACAAACACACAAAAAGTAGTTAGGACCAAAAAAAAAAAAAATGCTGAAAAAGAAGAAAGCAGCATGCAAGACCATCCCCATGCTAAGGTGACAGCTTTAGGAATACACCCTATGCCAGACCACAGACACAAAGGAACATGGGAAAATAGAAGCATCAGATATAGTAGGAGGGCATGATGGGTAAGAGATGATTAAAAGTTGCTCCCAATAGGGCCAGGAAGTTGTTTGCCAAAGGAAAAAAGAAAAGTTACCTCAATAGGGCCAGTGTCTGTGTGCTCCCCAAGTGCCCAAGACAAAATGACACCATACACCACGTGGTGGTACAAGTTCAAATTCTACAGAAATTAC
The DNA here is from genome assembly GCF_022355385.1 of Mustela nigripes. Taxonomy (NCBI): domain Eukaryota; kingdom Metazoa; phylum Chordata; class Mammalia; order Carnivora; family Mustelidae; genus Mustela; species Mustela nigripes. Next base: position 33,106,201 of record NC_081565.1, read on the forward strand.
CTGCAAGTTGAGCTGTGACAGCTTGAAAGGGCAGCTTCCGGAACATGTCCACCAGGGGCTGCACCTTCCTTATGTTGACGAGTTCATGCTTGCCATAGTCCAGCTCATACACAGACACCAACCCGTTGGTCAGAATTCCTTTTAAAAGCACCCGGTGCCACCTAGATGTGCATTGGATTAAAAAGGAAAGAAAAATATGCAAAGTCAACATCTGCTTTATGGGTAACAATGTATGATAAAAAGAAATAGGAATGTAAATGACGTTTATTGAAATATGGAACTGTACTGTCTTCGAAGTTTTAAAAGAGATTGCTTCTTCTTACCCTAAAGGTTACCATTCTCTGCTTTGCCATCAGCTCATTTGATGGAGTCTGTTCACTCAACCCCTGTCTACAGGCCTTGTGGGGCTAGTGCAGGAACCAAACACTGAAACCAGTGTCCACCACTAAACAGACTCAAACAGATGGAGGCTGATTGGGACAAGGCAAGGAGATCCCTTCACTCTGACAGGGGCATAGAGGCAGCCACAGATCTGAGATAAGAGATATGTGTGGTAAATGGGCAGAGGGAGGCAAGCAGAACCAGGCCAGGCTGAAGACACTCATGAGAAGAAAAGGCACAGAAGATTCTACAGGGCATGGCAACTGGGAGTGGGGCAAACACCACAGCAGAGCAAGGAGGAATGTGTGAAGGAAGACGAAATCGGACCCAGGGGAGAGTGTGGGAAGAGATTACAAAATGTTCTGAATGCAAAGGTGACAATTTTAGTCATGCCAGGTGAGGACACTGGGAAACAAAATAAAACAAAACAGGAAGTCCAACCCATTGCCTGGAATAAAGAACCTGGAAAGGATAGGAGAGTATGAGGGAAGAAGAACATGCTTTCAGATCTGGAGTTCAAGGTGCCAGAAAGAAATTTATATGAATGCATTTTTTCTCCTCTGGGCCTACACTCATCACCATTACAATTAGAAAAGCTTAGACTTCAAAGTTAAAATACGAAAGGCCTGCAATCTTGATTACATGATTGAGGAGTATTAGTACACTAAGGAAAGGAGGATGGGTTGTAACATCTAAAAGGTAAGCATCCAAAGGTAACGTCCACGCGCCTGCGTGGCGTGAATTGGGGCCCACTTTGGATGGCAGGCCCAGCCACCCTCTAAAACAGGTTCGTTAGCTATAAGCCCCGAGCCCAGTGCAACAGCTGGGCTGGGGCTGGCCAGACTGGACTGATTCTCAGCACCCTGGTGGAGAATGGGTCCAGGAAACCCCCAGAGCTGCTTTAGGGTGAACTCTAGTAAGAAAGCTACAACAAGGCCAATTTGGGGAACTAGTGACTGGGGGCTTTGGGTGGAAACTCCAGAAACCTTCAGATAAGCCCACAGTGCAGCAAGCAATAATCCATGAGTCACAGAGACAACAGGAACACAGAAAGGTATCATTATAAGTATATGAATTTGGGGACCAACAGACTTGGGCTGGAGACCCCCTGAGGCCATGTTCCAGCGATGTCATCGTGGGCTTCTATTTAACCTCTCTGAGCCTCAGTTATCTCATGTGCAGTATTTAATTTTAACTCAGCAGAAACCATATATATAAAGTTCCTAGCACATGACTAGGCATATCACAGGTGCTTGGCAAATGGTAGCCATCATCATCGTTATTATGATTATTACTAAAATGAAGATAAGATGTGTAAACACAAGCACATCAGACCAGATTACAGAGGAATTTTCATCTGTGAACGTGCCAGTTTGGTGCAGGTTGCTAAATTTGTGTAAGTGCAAAAGGAGATAAAAATATTTGGTCTTCACCTCTAGCATTATCTTTAAATTGCACAGGGCAAATACTGTGGTCTGTACCTTTTGTACAGAGGTACTAGGAGGTACAAAGCAGTGAGGGGAGAGCTAGCAGAGGACATATGTATCCTGCTTCTCCATAGCTTTTAATTTTCAACACTAATAGCTTAGCTAAAGTCTTCTGTTTGGACTAGATTACCAATTTCAGTGCAAGGCCACTTGTGAGTCATCTGGAGAGTTTGTTAAAAACACTGATTCTGGGGTTCCGCCCCCCAGAGATTCTGATTCAGGATGTCTGGGGTGCAGAAGGAGAATTTAGGCTACTCCTAGCCAAGATGGATTTGGAAACCACTGCCATCAACAGTGTATGTGACATTCCTAAGCCTTAAGTTACCACAGTTGGGAACAGGGCTTGGTAAATAGTCCTGGGGTATAGGCAAGATAGAACCTCAACACTTTACGCTGACTGAGTTCATGAAGTTTAAGAAAATACTGGATAATCTGTTTTCAAATGTAAGACATCCTTGATGACGTAGAGACGAATGAGCTGGTTAAAGTCCCAGAGCTGGGACAGGGCTGTTGGGACTCCTGTGGGGAGGAGGCTGAGTCTGAAGCACCACACTATGGGGTCTCCAGTCTAGGGATTCTCCTTGCCCCAAGTAGGACCTCCCCACTGCTAACTAATTACCATTGCTCTGGCCCTCAGATAACAGTTAACATTAGTTTCCTTTAAACTGTGATTAAATTATTGTGATGAGTTCTGATGTAGGCAAATTTGCACCAGTGATGCTCCTGGGTGGAATTAAACCCACACATGCTTACAGTTGCAAAGAATGTGACATAGTAAAAATGGGTTTTTTGAAGAGGAAAAGCTTGTGACATAGAAGCTGAATGGTTTTTAAAATGAGGGCTATGATACTTTTCACTCCTAAGAGTTAAAAATTAGGGGGTTTTCCCTCATGAAAATAACAAAATTTTACAAATGCCTATGCTTGATATCTTAGGAACAAACAAAAGCATTCTAAAAAAAAAAAATTTAAAAAGTCGTGTGACCTTTCAAGCTGAGTTCTGGGGTGTGTGTGTGTGGTGGGGTTAATAGTTCTTTGTGTGTGGTGTCATCACATAAGCTTGGTCAGTTCCCCTGAGAAAGCTGGTAAAGGAGACAGGACACGGGTTGGTTGTTCCTTTTTCCAGGGCTTCTGTGACCTGGTAGCCCACAGAGTGTGGTGCTTGGGCTTCCCTGGGTTGGAGCCAGCCCATACCCGCTTCAGGAAAGGAGGATGTGGAGCCGAATGTGAACTGTGAGAAACGGACTACAGTGCTACACAAATGAGGGACTGTGGTTCTCACTGTCCAAAGGCTGAAAGCCGGAGCAGTGAACTACGCATTGTTTTGCCTCATAAAAGGTGGAGAAAGCTCTCTGGGAGCAGCGGGCAACATATATCAAGAATCTTGTAGTCTTTGAACAAGTCATTTCTCTTCTGGGAATCTATCTCAGAAATAAATCATCTGAGACGTGAACAAAGATTCATGCTCATTGTTAGTTACAATAGTGAAACATCTGGGAGGGGAAAAACCTACATAAGAGAACGGTAAATAAATTGTGATTTCTCTATATGGTGGACTATGACTCAGCCATTAAACATGTTTATGAAGAAATCTTATCACATGGAAAAATGTTCCCAAGATTTTGTGAAGTTATAAACGGAGGTGTGGAATTATATATAATAATACTATACCAGTTGTATGAATGGGTATAGAAAAGAACTAGAAGAAATACATAAGCAGTTGAACAAAGTTGAACAAAAGTTATGTCTGATTTTCTTATACTTTTTTGCATTTTCTAAATTTTCTACAATAAGCATTTAGTTTTTAAAATTTAAAAATCATTCACTTAAAAAAAGTTATTTTCTGAATAAACCATATTTTATCTAATAGAAAAGGAGAAAAAACATTTAAACCTGCATTTTAGATATAATTAGGCTTTAATAGGAATTTAACATACGGTCATTAGATTTTTAGATAAATGACATCATTTCAACTATGAAAAATGGCATAATGGGGCGCCTGGGTGGCTCAGTGGGTTAAAGCCTCTGCCTTTGGCTCGGTTCATGATCCCGGGGTCCTGGGATTGAGCCCTGCATCGGACTCTCTGCTCAGCAGGGAGCCTGCTTCCTCCTCTCTCTCTGTCTACCTCTCTGCCTACTTGTGATCTCTGTCTGTCAAATAAATAATAAAATCTTTTTTAAAAATGGCATAATGCATTAGTCTCATTTCACATTCAAAATTCCCATCTGTGCAGTTCAAACTCCCCCTGCAGGGATTAAGGACTCTTGGTATCACTCTACACATTTTTCTTAGTAGGATAAAATGCTTTGTCCAAGGACCTACTTATTTTCCACTTTTGCAGCGTACACTTGGTCTTTCTCCACGGCTATGTGGCGCTCCTCAGACACGCTGTAGTACAGAATCATCTCTTCCATCAGAACTTCCAGCTTGTGTATCTCCTGCCAGGGCTGGATGACAAAGTAGCCAGGGTGACAGGCCACAGGCACGTACACATCCATGTGCTCCCCTGGCTTTGACAGGTGGACGGGAGGTGGCAGTTCCTCCGTGGAGAAGGAGCTGCTGTGGTCTACCACGGACTTCTTGATGGCATCTGTGAGGTTCTTTCTGAAATTCTCTCCAGTGTTGCCCAGAACGGGGGTGCCACCACTTTTGCTGTTGGGAGAGCTAGTTCCACTGGATACGGCACTCAAAAACACATCCTTCTGATGCTTCCACAAGTCTGCATTTGTGATCTGGCGATTGATGCTGCGGTGAGGATCGGGGAAGTTCTTGGGGGTAAATAAATAAATATGTGCAATGCCTCTGGTTTCGTCCACTTTTGTGACCTTTGGAAAACACAGAAGACATTTCTACAAATCTAATGAATTCCAAGAGGCAGTTATAATATTAACCTTGAGTATTAAAACAGTATTTTGCAAGAAGCCCCAGCTTGCTAAAATTCATTTTACTGAAGGTAAGAGAAATGATCTATGATGGCTATAGTAGTGGACAGGCGCTTAGTCTAGACAGGCGAAGAGTCTAGATGCCGGCAGCTGGCTTACAGAAATGAAAACTTCATTAACCTCTAAAAAATGAGGATCTCTTGTAACCCACCAGAGGTCATTATCACTGAGATGGAGTCTACATATCATGATAAAAAGCTTTTTAAATTAATGACATTTAAAAACACTCAAAGTAAAAAGAACAGTGTGATGAACCCTCATGTGCTCATGTCCCAACTTTAACAATAAAAACTGGTCACACAAGAATGACAAGATGTTCCATGTGCATTCCACCCAGGCTGTTGTACCCTTAGACTGGGAAGCAAGGGATGAAGCTTTGACATTCACTGTACTGTTGGGGACCTCTGGTCCAAATGCCTTGTTTGGTCGTAATATCTGCCCCCAGTTACATGGGAGGAAGGGAACCTAGGGAGAAAAAGAGCAAACAAACTACACAGTTTTGCCCAGGAGACCTTCGTCTCATCGACTGACAACTGGGCTTCTAGAGCTGTACGTCCCATGGTATGGGTGCCCGGCTCCTCTGGTTTACCCTGGGAATGACAAAAATAAGATGCTTCCAGCCACACTGATCTCTTACCAAATAGGGCTGGGACTGAAAGACAGGAACAGAGGCTTGAGACAGGGAGATAAGGCAATCCATCTATAGTAATTTACTTAAAAATATTTCTCCTAGCAAAATGAATCTATTTAAATTAATTAGCACTTCAAAGTACTACAAATGAATGCCTGCTAATTTATTTTGATACTTATGATACAGAAGTGCCATTTCAAAAATCAACCATTAAAAAACATTTTTATTGAATACCCAACACTCTGGCTTTAAGATCTTAAACCAGAGATGAGAAAACAATATTCCTTATCATGTGGCAATTGAAGGATATAAAATGGTAATTAAGTGTATTATTGTATAAACATAAGAAAATCCATGTGAGCTAGAATAATTTAGAGATTTTCATGAAGATATTTCTCAAGGACATTTCACGGTTAAATGCTTATATAAAATAACATTGCTTTCATTAGTTAAAACAGAGAAATACCTTACCTTTCTATTCTCGGAAATGAAAGCAATGTTTTTGATATAGAGGTGCAAAAATACAGAGAGAGAAATAGGAGCTCGTGAAATAAAGCAGTTTAAGAAAACTTTAAAAAGCAGAAGCAGGATTATAAGCAAATGATTTGCTTATAAGCCATTCTACTCTAGGGAAAAAAAGGAAGACATAGAAGACTATTTAAATGATCTTTAGAAACATTTATCAAGAGATAGATGGTCCCTCTGTTGGGAACTTAATTCATTGAGAAAAAATAGGAGCACAGAACTATCTCTGCTACCTTATTAATAGTGGAAAAATTATATGAAGGGCTTGAAAGTAATATTGGAGAATAGGATAAATTCTTAAAAATCAAATCCTGAAATATCTTATCACACGTGTAACCAATCTCTTAACTATGACAGGGTATCAGATCTGAAAGCATTAGCTTATGGTAAGATAAAATTCTCTCACAGAAAAACAGATGAGCCCTTCTGGCTGACAGCTCCCTTTCCAAATGTATTAAGAGAACTAACCTTAATGCTACAGTCCGAGCAATTCAAAACAGAATCTCTCAGCCAAAGCACAGCATCTGGTGTCCACATGCCAATAGACTGTGGAAGATCTGCTAGACAGCACTTGATAGCCTGGAAAGAAAACATGATGGAAGAGCAAACACACCATCTTAAAATAGGTACTGATCAGCAACGCCCATGTTATTTTCCTGTAAATCGCAACAGCGATAGCCACTGATGACGATCGCACTCTTGGGGTAGAGTGTCTGCTATGTTCCTGGCTCTGCTTATTTGTCCTCTGCTGTCTTTACTCCTGTTACGAGCCACGGCTCACACCAGGCACTTCACATACTTATCTTATGATAATTCTGCTTATGGGCCAATGTTGTGAACCCATTTTACAGATGGTGAAATGGAATTAAAGAGCCTAACTCGCATCGGATCACAAAGTTGGGGAGACAGGTTTGAAACTTACATTTAAGTCTTCCCTCTAAGTGCAACTGAAAAAATGAAGTGTCATTTGGATGAAATGACCCTAGTTGCAAAAATCATTTCAGAGGCCGACATGCTTCATTCAGCAGTTCCTGAGTACCTGTCGGTGCCAGACATTTGTGGTCACCTTTGGAAGGAGTTGTAATGAGAGTTAAGGAGGGTATGAAAGATTGAAATTCATAGATACCTAGATGCTTCATTTTCCTCAATGCCTTTTATGTCCCACCATCACAGCACCAACTTCTGTAGAATGGCTGCAGCAGGGAGTAAAAGGTGACCCTAGGGACTCATGGAAGCCTTGAATTGTTTGAGGCAATTATGTGATGGGAAGAAACCCATTTTCAGGATTCCTGGATTCCTTCTTTCCTCTCTAACTCCTGTTCTTCTTTGGGGGCTCCGGGTCTCTCACTGTGCCCCCAGATGAGGTATTTTTCTTCGTGGTATTTTTTCTTTTTTTTTTTTTAAAGATTTTATTTATTTATTTGACAGAGAGAAATTACAAGTACACTGAGAGGCAGGCAGAGAGAGAGAGGAAGGGAAGCAGGCTCCCTGCTGAGCAGATAGCCCGATGCGGGACTCGATCCCAGGACCCTGAGATCATGACCTGAGCCGAAGGCAGCGGCTTAACCCACTGAGCCACCCAGGCGCCCCTTCGTGGTATTTTTTCTTAGAGCAGAGAGAGCAGGCTCTTCCTGCCTGCAGGGGCCAGGTGGCAATGAGGGAGCAAGACAGACCAGATGCGGCCAGCACGCTGGTGAGCAGGGGCCCTACAAAGCACAATGCCACTTCCCAAGCCCCCGCAGAGCACTGCCCCATTGAGGAGAGTGCTCGATATAGTCACATTTTTCAAGTTTGTCAGGAGAAGCTAGAAGTCGGGATTTTTGTGTGAAATTTTCTGAGTTTTAAATCTTGTTAACCAAGTCACAATTTCAAACACTGTAACAGCCAATAGTCCAAACCCAATATTTATGGGTCAGCTTGGGCCTACAGGCCGTCAGTTTGCTATTCTGACTTAGACCTCTTGGGGAGATGTTGTCAGCCAGAGGCTTGGCCCAGCTGGCTCTTCAGATTCCCCCAACTTTGTATCTATGGGATAACAAATCTAGACAGGATTTATAGGGGAAAAAAATGGACTGGCTTTTAACACTGTAGCACAAAGAAAGTACAATTGTGTGGCCTTCTGACAATCAGAGGCAGAAGGATGGATGTCCTTTCCCTTCCAGCTGGGGAGCCTTTTCCAGGTAAGGCTGGCCGTGGGTGGATGTTCTAACAAGGGGAACCAAGTGAAAGTGGCATTTAACGATTTTCAGTATTGTGGCTGAGCAACAACAAGAGTAAAAGTGATTTTGAAAATTGGCTTGAACACAAGCTCCAAAGCTTTTCTGTACTAGTCATTTTAGAACAGGCAGTGGTGACAGGAGTGAGAGAAGGTACAAAAGCCATGCTAATTATGGTCAAGCACCTTTTACTCACTGAATTTTGATGGTAAAAAATATCTTCTGGCAAATATAAGTCAAGCGGCCTTTTGAAATGATAGGTTGTTGAATGATTTTATTAAAAAAAAAAAAAAAACCTACTGTTTTCTGTACAAAACCCTCTATTTCTCCTAAAGGTAGGAAATAGTTTTTAACAATTTTAATTCAAAATAATGCAAAAATTCTAATTATCTGAATTTTTATTAATGGAGGAAGATTAGGCAGAAATTAATCTTTTTACTTAAATCTATGGGGGGAAAACTCATATAAGAAAATGGTTGAATGTAAACAGGTTTCTTAAGAGAATGGCCACTTAATTAAACTAAGAATTCTAGGAGTAGAATTTTCTTATAAGATCCTGAAGCTGTATAGAAGTCAGCACTGGCATCTAATTATTAAAATGGAATCTCTGGGGCGCCTGGGTGGCTCAGTGGGTTAAAGTCTCTGCCTTCGGCTCAGGTCATGATCCCCGGGTCCTGGGATCAAGCCCTGCATCGGGCTCCCTGCTCTGCAGGGAGCCTGCTTCCTCCTCTCTCTCTGCCTGCCTCTCTGCCTACTTGTGATCTCTGTCTAATAATAAATAAATAAAATCCTTAAAAAAAATAAAATGGAATCTCTAACTGGACAACTTAGCCTAATGATACAACATAATTGGGAAAAAAAACACTTATCAAACAATATTCTGTAAGTCTGACTGCTCTTCTTGTCTAAGACAGTCAAATTTTATGTCTGAAAACCAGTAAACAACCATTTCTATTGTTTTTATAAACTTGGGCTTCACTCATTATCAAGATCAAAACTGAGGGGATACCTCACAACATGATTACAAATATAGCCAGATCTCTTTCAGCAAATCCCCCAGCTTGTAACATACAATACCTGAGGTGGTATCACAATTATTTCTTGTAGAAATCGGGGGGGGATTTCCCTGAGTTCGGACACTTTCACAGATGTCACAGTGCCAGAGTCCAGGAACTGAACATCAAGGGCCCGACTGCTGTGAACGTTCGTGATCTGCAGTGAGACAAATGTTGGTTAATTTATAAGCATACTCAAAAGGTCAAGACACGTCTATGCCATTACATTTGTATAACTCTAAAATGCACATAAGAAGGAACAAAGAAAGTATTAATTTTCTTATTTTTTCATTTTAAATTTAAATTCAACTAGGTAACATATAATGTATTATGGGTTTCAGAGGTAGAGGTCAGTGATCCATCAGTCTTATAATATCCAATGTTCACTACATCACATGCTCTCCTTAATGGCTATTACCCAGAAATAGAGGATCAAGATGGTGTAGGAGTAGGAGACCTAAATTTCGTCTGGTCCCAGGAATTCAGCTAATCATACTTATCAAATCATTCTGAACACCTACAAACTCAACAGGAGATTGAAGAGAAGAAGCAACTCTGTGAACAGAACAGTGACCACTTTATGGAAAGTAGGACATGAAGAGAAATTAATCCAAGATGATATATGGGAGGATAGACTACAGGGGGAGGGGCCAGCTGCCAGCAAGTGAGAGCGCAGCAGAGCACAAAAGCAAAACTTTAGAAGTCTGCTCCATGGAGAGACATTGCTCCAGTGGCTAAGTAGGGGGTGGAGTCTTCACTGGGTCTGTGTGGTCTCAGGACTCTTGGGTGTCTCAGAAAGATCAGGATTGTCAGAGTGTGGCAGAGCTCCCAGGTATTGAAGTGGGGAAACCGACTACAGAGACGGAGCTGGGGAGTGAGCTCTCAGCTTGGAGTTGCCATAAACCATGATCAGAGGCACAGTTGGGCCACTACTTTTCGAACAGGGACCCCACATGTGGCAGATCCGGGGAGAGTGCCCCCACTTCCTCCTCTGGGAGGAGTGGCACAGGAGCATGCTGCAGGAATCTGCTGGGTTTGGAGACTCCAAATGGGGCATGAGTCAGAGATAGAAACGCTTGGTCACAGGCTGGGTGAGCACAAAGTGCAGTGAAACAGGCATGATTGACGTCTTTCTCTTTCTCACTGAAGGGGGGACCCCGAGCTCTTGGCAACTCTGGGCCGGAGATTGGGAGGCCACCATCTTCATTCCTGTCCTCCAAAGCTGTATGGAAAGCATTCAGGGAACAAACCCTACCGAGAGCAAACCCAAGCAGATTACTTTGCCCAGCCCCTGGCAAGGGCAGTACAATTCTGCCTTGGGCAAAGACATTTGAGAATCACTGCAACAGGCCCCTCCCCCAGAAGAAAAGCAAGAACTTCCAGCCAAGACCAAGTTCACTGATCGAGAACTGTGGAACTCCAGAGCTCAAGGAAAGCAACACATAGAATTCATGGATATTTTTCCCCCATGATTCTTTAGTCTTTCAAAGTTAAATGTTTTAAATTTTAGTAATTTTTTCTTATTCTATTTTCCTCTTTCCTATTTTAACCAATTTAACCATTTAATCTTATCAATAACTTTTTAAAAATCTTTCTTAATTTTCATTTTTATAGTCATATTCTATCCCTTCATTGTATTTAAACTTATTTTTTGTATACGTATAAGTTTTTCTTTCATTGAAATTTTGGGACACAGTTTCTTCCAACAGACCAAAATATACCCTAAATCTAGCATATGGCTTTGTTCTAGTCTCCAGCCTGATCACATTCTTTCCCTTTTTTTCCCCCAATGAATTGCTTATCTTATCAATTCCTTTTTAAAAATCTTGTTTAACTTTCATCTTTACAGTCATATTCCATTTCTTCCTCATGTTTACCCATATATATAATAGATAGATAGATATGTATAACATATATCATACAAATATAGGTATATGTTTTTCTTTCTTTAAGATTTTGGGAGGTAGTCTTTTCTAATAGACCAAAATATACCCAAAATCAAGTGTATGGCTCTGTTCTATTGACCAGCCTAATCATTTATATATTTTTTTCCCTTTCTTCTCCCTCCAATTTTGGGTCTCTTCTGATTTGGTCATGGTACATTTTTATGGGATCGTTGTTACCCTTTTAGCATTTTGTTCTCCCATTCATCTATTCTTCTCTGGACAAAATGACAAGGCAGAGAAACTCACCTCAAAAAAAGAACAAGAGGCAGTACTGACTGCTAGGGATCTAATCAATACAGACATTAGTAAGATGTCAGAGCTAGAGTTCAAAATGATGATTACAAAGATGTTAGCTGGGCTTGAAAAAAGCATGGAAGATACCATGCCGGTTTCCCTTTCTAGAGAAATAAAATATGTTTCTGGAGAAAAAAAAAGAACTAAAATCTAACCAAGTTGAAATTAAAAAAGCTATTAATGAGGTGCTATAAAAAATGGAGGCCCTTACTGCCAGGATAAATGAGGCAGAAAGAGAAAATTAGTGATATAGAAGCCCAAATGATGGAGAATCAAGATGCCCAGAAAAGGAGAGATAAACAACTACTGGATCACAAGGGGAGAATTCGAGAGATAAGTGATACCATAAGACAAAACAGTATTAGAATAATTGGGATCCCAGGAGAAGAAGAGGGGGGGGCAGAAGGTATATTGGAGAAAATTATAGCAGAGAATTTCCCTAATTGGGCAAAGGGAACAAGCATTAAAATCCAGGAGGCACACAGAACCTCTCACAAAATCAATAAAAATAGGTCAACATCTTATCATCTAATAGTATAACTCACAAGTCTCAGAAACAAAGAGAAAATCCTGAAAGCAGCTCAGGACAGGAGGTCTATAATCTACAACAGTAGACATATTAGATTGGCAGACCTATCCACAGAGACCTGGTAGGCCAGAAAGGACTGGCATGACATATGCATAGCACTAAACAAGAAAAATATGCAGCCAAGAATCCTATATCCAGCTAGGCTGTCATTGAAAATAGAAGGAGAAATGAAAAGCTTCCAGGACAAACAAAAGCTAAAAGAATTTGCAAACACCAAACTAGCCCTACAGGAAATATTTAAAGGGGTCCTCTAAGCAAAGAGAGAGCCTAAAAGTAACAGACCAGAAAGGAACAGAGACAATGTACTGTAATAGTCACCTTACAAGCAATATAATGGCACAAAATTCATATCTTTCAATAGTTACTCTGAATGTAAATGGGCTAAATGCCCCAATCAAAAGACACATGGTATCAAAGTGGATTTTTAAAAAGACCCATTGATATGATATCTACAATACAATCATTTTAGACCCAAAGGCACCTCTAGATTTAAAGTGAGGGGGTGGAAAACAATCTACCATGCTAATGGACATCAAAAGAAAGCTGGGGTGGCAATCCTTATATCAGATAAATTAGATTTTAAGCCAAAGACTATAATAAGAGATGAGTAAGGATACTATATGATACTTAAAGGGTCTGTCCAACAAGAAGATCTAAAAATTTTAAATATATATGCCCCTAACATGGGAGCAGCCACTTATACAAACCAATTAATAACAAAATCAAAGAAACACATCGACAATAATACAGTAATAGTGGGGGACTTTAACACCCCCTCACTGAAATGGACAGATCATCTAAGCAAAAATCGACAAGGAAATAAAGGCTTTAAATGACACACTGGACCAGATGGACATCACAAATATATTCAGAACATTCCATCCCAAAGCAACACAACACACAATCTTCTCTAGTGCCGATGGAACATTCTCCAGAACAGATCACATCCTGGGTCACAAATCAGGTCTCAACTGGTACCAAAAGATTGGGATCATTTCCTGCATATTTTTAGACAACACTGCTTTGAAACTTGAACTCAATCACAAGAGGAAAGAACTCAACTACCTGGAGGCTAAAGAGCATCCTACTAAATAAAGCATGAATGGGACAGCCAGGAAACTAAAGAAGAATTTTTAAAAATTCATGAAAACAAATGAAAATAAAAACACAACTGTTCAAAATCTTTGGGATGCAGCAAAGGTGATTCTAAGAGGAAAGTATATAGTAATACAAGCCCTTCTCAAGAAACAAGAAAGATCTCAAATATACAACCTAACCCCACACCTAAAGGAACTGGAGAAAGAACAGCAAATAAAGCCTAAACCCAGGAGGAGAAGAGAAATCATAAAGGTCAGAGCAGAAACCAATGAAATAGAAACCAAAAGAAGAGTAGAACAGATAAATGAAACTAGGAGCTGGTTCTTTGAAAGAATTAATAAGATTGATAAGTCCCTGGCCAGACTTATCAAAAAGAAAAAAGACCCAAATTAATAAAATTGTGAATGAAAGAGGAGAGATCATAACCAACACCAAAGAAATACAAACAATTAGAAGAACATATTATGAGCAATATACACCAGCAAATTTGACAATCTGGAAGAAATGAATGCATTCCTAAAGATGTATAAATTACTGAAACTGAACCAGGAAGAAACAAAACACCTGAACAAAGCCATAACCAAAAGGGAAATTAAGGAGTAATCCAAAATCTCTCAACAAACAAGAGCCCAGGGCCAGAAGGCTCCCAGGGGAATTCTACTAAACATTTAAAGAAGAATTAATACCTATTCTCCTGAAACTATTCAAAAAAATAAAAATGGAAGGAAAACTTCCAAACTCATTTTATGAGGCCAGCATTACCTTGATCCCAAAACCAGACAATGACCCCATCAAAAAAGAGAATTACAGACCAATATCTGTGATGAACATTGATGCAAAAATTCTCACCAAAATACTAGCCAATAGGATCCAACAGTACATTAAAAGGATTATTCACCACAACCAAGTGAGATATATTCCTGGGCCACAAGGTTGGTTCAACATTTGCCAATCAACTAATGGCATACAATACATTAATAAAAGAAAGAACAAGAACCATATGATCCTCTCAAAAGAGGCTGAAAAAGCATCTGACAAAGTACAGCATCCTTTCTTGATCAAAACACTTCACAGTGTAGGGAAAGAGGGTACATACCTCAATATCATCAAAGCCATCTATGAAAAACCCACAGTGAATATCATTCTCAATAGGGAAAAACTGAGAGCTTTTCCCCTAAGGTCAGGAACATGGCAAGGCTGTCCACTATCACCACTTCTATTCACTATAGTACTAGAAGTCCTAGCCTCAGCAATCAGACAACAAAAAGAAATAATAGACATCCAAATAGGCAAAGAAGAAGCCAAACTCTCAATTTTTGCAGATGATATGCTTAATGGGTCTGTCCAACAAGAAGATCAAAATACTCCACTCCAAAACTACTAGAACTCATACAGAAATTCAGTAAAGTATCAGGATATAAAATCAATGCATAGAATTCAGTTGCATTTCTATACAGCAACAATAAGACAGAAGGAAGAGAAATTAAGGAGTCGATCCCAGATAAAGAAGATGTCACACACACACACACACAATATTATGCAGCTATCAGAAAATTAAATCTTGACATTTGCAATGACATGGATGGAACTAAAGGCTATTGTGCTAAGTGAAAAAAATCAATCAGAGAAAGACAACTATCATATGATCTCAGTGATATGAGGAATTTGAGAAACAAGACAGAGGATCAGAGGGAAGGGGAGGGAAAAATGAAACAAGATGAAACCAGAGAGGCTCTCTGTCTCTCTGTCTCTCTCTTAAGAGGCTCTCTGTCTCAGAAAACAAACTGAGGGTTGCTGGAAGGGAAAGGAGTGGGAGGGAGAGGGTGGCTGGGTGATGGACACTGGGGAGGGTATGTGCTATGGTGAGTGCTGTGAATTGTTTAAGACTAATGAATCACAGACATGTACCCCTGAAACAAATAATACATTATATGTCAATAAAAAAAAAAGAAGGTACAGGCACTAAAAGCTTAGACAAGTTACAATGTCAAGAACAAATACATCATTTGCTTTTCATTAATCATTCTCCCTTCCCTAACTTTCTACATATCACTAAGAGAATGAACATTTTAGTTACCTCCAAGGCAGACAATGGACAATTTGATAGGAAAACAAAAATAATACTAGATATTCATCTAAAGTATTTGACATATGCCAAAAAGGTATTTTGCCAAAAAGGAAGAAACTGATGTGACACAGGAAGAAACTTAAGCTGTCAGACGCTCTACAAAATGTGGCTACTCTAGAAACAGAGCTACCCTAAGTCCCAGAAATTGCATTATTTGGTATTTATCCAAAGGATACAAACACAGGGATTTGAAGGGACATGTGCACCCCAATGTTTATAGCAGCAATGTCCACAATAGCCAAGCTATGGAAAGAGCCCAGTTGTCCATTGACAGATGGATAAAAAAGTGTGGTGGGTGTGTGGGAGTGCGCGCGCACACACACACACAGAGTGGAATATTACTTGGCCATCAAAAAAGATGAAAATTGTTATTTGTTACGATGTGGATGAAACTAGAGGATATTATGCTGAGTGAATTAAGTCAGTCAGAGAAAGGCAAATACCATATGATTTTACTCATATGTAGAATTTAAGAAACAAAACAAATGAACACGGGGAAAGGAAAGAAAAATAAAATAAGATGAAAATTGAGAGGAAGGCAAAACATAAGAGATGCTGAATTCTAGGAAACAAACTGAGGGTTGCTGGGGGGAGGGAGGGTAGGGGGATGGGGTAACTGGGTGGTGGGCATGAAGGAGGGCACTTGATGTAATGAGCACAGGGTGTTATATGTAACAGATGAAACACTAAATTCTACCTCTAAAACTAATTTTTTTAAATGCTACTGCTCTTCAAAAGGCCACAAATGGCAAAGAAAGCCAGAGCACCTGCCAGGTTGGCAGAAACTAAGAAGATATACAATTAATTACAACTTGGGATTCTAGAGCAGAAAGAGAACATTTGTAGAACAGTGTTGGAAAATCAGTGGAGTCTGCAGATTAGTTAATAATATTGTATCAGTGTTGATTTCCTGGTTCTGATAATGGTTATGTAAGACGTTAACAAATAGAGACAGTGGGTAAAGGACATATGAAACCTCTTTGGACTGTTTTTGCAGCTGTGTAAAAGCCTGAAACTATTTGAAAATGAAAAATTAAATAATTCAATATGTTGCATTTTTATGTAATACCCTAAACAACACAGAGCTTTAAAATTCAAATAATGCTGTGTTCTTTTTAATGAGTTATGTTTTTGAGGTTTATAGTTAAATATGCAACTCTTGGTCATATAACCTCAGATCTCAGGCTTCTAACATTCACATTAATGACAAAACTTATTCCCAAACTGCTTTCATTAGATATGATGAAGTTTTACTCAAATAAAGGAAAAATCAGTATAATTAAGTTATCGGAATATTACTACACAGCATCAAAAAATCAATAAATCAATGGTTCTAACCTTCTTAGGGTTGGTTTGAGAACCTTATGAAAATTAGGATACTGTCCCCCCCCCCCAAAATACATAATACACACACCTAATCTGTATACAATTCTATAGGGTTCAGGACCTCTGCCCCCTTAAAGTAGAGGGTCTTGCACCCAGATTAAGAACCTTTGTAACAGACAAAAAAGGAATAAAAAAAATCAAACCCAAGTTTGCAATTTTAGCAATTGGACAAACTAGATATCAAAAATAGAAGGAAAGAACGAAAAGAAAGAAGAAAGAAAGCAAGCAAGCAACCACAAAAATCCAAAACCTGCCTTTGAAAAACATAGAGAAATAACAGCCCTCTTTTCAAATTCATAACTGCACTTGCAAGAAAATAAGAAAATTATGAGGGACTAGAAATAGAGGAGTATGTGAACACTGAAGCCAAAGCCATCCCGGGCAGGAGGGAAGGAGGATCTGAGACCCCCCACCCCCAACAAGCCAGAACTCTCAAAGGGCTACACCCTCACCACCTCCGTGGAAGGGTGACTCTGGAGAGCAATTAGGCAATATCTCATGAAACTGGAGACATCCGCTCTCTCCACCCAGAAACTCCATTCCTTCCTGGGTATCCTGGGAGACATGCACGGGAAGGCTCCTGGCAGTGCTGTCCGTCCGTAACAAAACTTTAGAAGCCATCTAAATATCCATTGTCAGGAGAATGGAGTGATCACGTTGGTATCTTCACACATTATTGTATCAAACATCAGTGAAAACAAATGAACGAGAGCTGCACACACCAACATAAATCTCACACATAATGAATGAAGAAACATGTTTCAGAAGAATCTATACACTCTACTATTTACATGCATTTTATAAACATTATCTGTTAAGTTATATTTTATTAAGTTTTCCTATAAATATCCTATATACATTTCATTTCTGTATTTCTACTATCTCTATATTAGAATATTAATATGTATGTATAAATACAAATAGAGTGAAAGTATAAAGAAATGAATAGGAATGAGAAACCCCTCTTTGGCTGGCAGCCCCCGCCAGGGCAGGAGCAGAAGGGGATGCAGACACGGAGCCTCAACCAGACCGGGCATATTTTCTTTCTCACATGGTAATGAGTACATGGGTGCTTGTTTCATTTTTTTATAAAACTTGTTTGTATGTCTACAGTATTTCCTAATAAGCTTTAAAAAAGAAATCAAGTGACTGCTTTTACCTCTACTCGTAACCATTTTCCTTTGCAATGGAAGAGGCAGACTTTCCCACAGAAGGGTAATGAAACGAAGTACTCAGAGGTCATGTGCTGCAAAACAGAAATGCGTGACACTTTTATTACTCTGAGCAAGGAGCAGATTGCCACACAGTTAGAAAAACATCGCCGTGGCTCAGGCCGACTGGTGAACCCGTATTTAGCCGGGCTCCCCATGAGGAGTGGGCGGTGGTGCGTGCATGAGGGTGATGGCCTGTCCTGTTTCTCAGACATTTGCTGGTGGCCTCCTCTACTCTCCCCCTCGCACGTGGCTCATAAATGAGTGCTGTTAAACTGTCTCCAGATGTCAGTGTGCAGGTCAGTGTGATTCACCCAGGCACTGATGCCTTCAGTTAAACAGGAAGAGGGAGAATGAATCTGCCAAAAACTAGGAGAAGAGCCTGGAGGAAAGTGAGGTTGGGCTAGCCATCCAGAAGGCCTCTTCTTTTCAACTTTTAACATTTAGATTCAAAGATGAGATTTTACTTCCAAAACAAATGTTATCCACACAAATATGGCTATCAGTGCCAGTGAAATGTCAACAAGTCACAGCTGTGGACCTCTACTCCCTCCTCTTTACTGTAGTTTGAAGCTGGGGACCTGCCTGGGACTCTCTTATTCAGGATGAATGTTTCTACTGTCCCCAAAGGCAATGTCTCCATTCAGGTTACCAGAGCACTAGGGACCATCATTTCACCACCATAGGTAATAAGCACATGCATTCCAGTCAGTCACTGGAGGCAGCTTCTCTGGATCTCTCAGATTTCTCCAAGATAGACTAGCTATCTTGGAGAACTATCTCCAAGATAGACTCCAAGATAGAAACCACACTTCAGTAATGACCCTGAGATACAGCTAAGACATCTGTAATACAGGAAGAGGTAAAGCTACAGATCTAAAGATTCTGTTCTAGACTGTAGTCTGAATACAAGTTTAACTTGATTCCACAAATATTTTGGAATACCTGTTCTATATATGACACTAGATTAGGTACTGTAGTTTGTAAGTGAATTAAGTGCCCACCAGTACCTGGTCAGGCTCTGTCTCTGCCCTCAAGAAGCCCATACTCTAGTAAGGCAAACAAATACCCAACAGCTAAACTATCAGGTGGCAAATGACACCATGAGGCATATGCAGAGGTGAGAGGGGAGGGTTCACTTCTAGGAGCAAGGGGGAATATTCTGGATTACAACTATAATGTCCCAATGGAGGTAAGAACACCACCTTAGAACCTTAAAACAAAACCTCTACAGGCCCTCATTCAGAAAATAATACTAGAATCAAAGGGTAAGGAGCTTATTAATACATTTAGACAGAGAACCACATTTACAGAGGTAGTAGGTTCTCAGGGACCAAAAAGAGCATGGGGAGTGGTGCCTAGAAGTTTTATCCTCTTCCTAAATTCCATGGGATTTTTTTTTTTTTTTGCCCCAGGCAGAGGACCCAGCTGGCTGTAGCAGACAAAGTCACAAACAGGTGCACTGTAGCATCAACTGTATCTTGTAAATCACAAATCTGTCAGTTGCCGAGCAATTACTCTGCGCCAGGCACCGTGCTGAGCAGGCCTGCCTCGAGTCTTCATGACAGTCCTATGGATGGCTATACACATTATTATTATCCTCATTTCCTAATGCAGAAACCAGTGGCTTTTTTGTCTTTTAAGATCTGCAGTCTGGGGCTCTTACCCACTATTCTACAACTCCTACCTCAAACTAGTCAAAAGTCATACACTTGTAACCTTTTGTTTGAATTTTTTGGATTAATTTTCAAGGTGGGTGATGCCTGGCCATACCTTGCAATGGAAGTAGTCCTCTATCTTGTGCAGAAGATCGTTGAGCTTGTTCAGACCTTTACAGGGCACCTGGCAGTAGAGTGTGCCATCGGAGCAAATATTAGTCACTCTGACATTGGTGTACATAGCATCAATCTGGAACAAAGGACACACCAAGGATGCTTGAGAATAGAGCCAGCTCTTCTTTCCTTAAGGGCTATCTACTTCAATAATCTCATTGGTCTTTGCATTTTAAAATCTTTTAAGTAGGGGCACCTGGGTGGCTCAGGGGCTAAAGCCTCTGCCTTCGGCTCAGGTCATGATCCCAGGGTCCTGGGATTGAACCCCGCATGGGGCTCTCTGCTCCGCAGGGAGCCTGCTTCCTCCTCTCTCTCTCTCTCTCCGACTACTTGTGATCTCTGTCTGTCAAATAAATAAGTAAAAATCTTTAAAAAAATCTTTTAAGTAAGCTGGAGAATAGATAGGATAATAGAATAATGTGAAAAACTCATTTGGATATCTCTCTTCCCACTGGGTCAGGCACAAAGTAGACAGTTTGCAAACATTAACTTATTACCAAATTTCATTACCTGAAAGGCTAAGAATATCTTTCATTTTGGTTTATTTTCTCCACATTAACTGAGAGAAATCATTATTACATGAAACATATTTTTGTGACATTAACAGAAATGAAAATAAAAAACTCTCACAAAATCAATCCCATCTTTAGCATACTTTCTAACCTGTGTTTATCAGCCACATGAATTTTAGTAATTTTAAAAAATTATAGTCATAATAAAGGTTTCATTTTGGCCATTTTTTTAGTCAAACCATAATACAGAGATCACTCATGGTTGTTCTACCTATGAAACACATGTTTTCTCAATGTTGCCATGAAGTCTACAATGACCATTTTTAACATCCTTTTCTTTAGGGTGGCTGTTCTGTAATTTATTTAAAGATTTCCTTTTTTGGCAGGAATTTGTGTTTTTCACATTTTAAAACTGTAAAAGCTATAAATTTAATAAACATCTTCATGGATCTAATTTTCTCTTCTTTTGTATTATCTGCCCCTCTTATCGTTGCAAAATAATTTCATATAAAATACAGTTTTAGTGTAGACACTGGAATATAAAATGAAAACCCAATTCCTAATAATGACTGTTTATGTTTTGGCCTTCTTTCCCCCTCCCAGCTCCCCCCTACCTTTTTTTTTCTTCATTCACAGGGAATGTGTCCCTATCTATTGCTAGCCTAAAATTTATATCATTCTTTTCCAATAACTTTCCTCCCTATAGTATGTGTAACAGATGACTGTAGTGGTCACCGTGCTACCTGAAGGTGAGCCTCCAGAGACTTGTCACAGATCGCCTTCAAGCAGGTGGCGTTAATATTGACATCATCTTCTCCTGAGGTGTCGTACAGGACAACAAGTGGGATATCCGCTTTTTCAAGTATTTCCACTGCAAAGATCTTTCCACAAGTTAAAGATTCAACCACCTTTACTAAATCGGGATCATCACTTAAAACTTCCAACCCTGTAAAATATTGAATATTTTAATTTCTACTTAATTAGCAGAATCATTCTAAGATTGAACAGGTTTGTTTTGGCCACTTATTATAATTGTGATTCTACTAAAAAAATTCTCACAAAATTTTCCAGGGAAGCTCTGTTTTACAGTCTTCTTCACATTACCCATCCTTAGGTCTTAAAATAGATATTATAGTGTGAATGCCCTTTTAAATGATTATACAAAGGCAGGCAATCTTAAAACGAAAAGTTGGTGCCCTATCAGAATTTGTGTCTCAGGAGAATGGTCTTCACTTTACATACAAACACATATTTAAAACAAGAAAACTAGTAAACATAAGAAGCTATCAATCAGTTATGTCTGTCAGTCACGTATTTGTACTTTTTTCCTAAAAATTTATCCTTGACCTTTTTCATTTTTTTCTAATTAAATATACGATTATTTCATATAAAATAAACATGAATGTATTGGCAATTTACAAAACCACTTTTTTTCTTTGATTCTTCTTAAGCACGCCATGATGATTCTGAGTATACCAAAGAACCTTGTAATTTATCAGAGAAAGATTAAATTGTACTTAATATAATATGGGTATTAGGTGAGTTTTATTGTAGTCCGATAACTCTTTAAATTATTTGAAAATTGTAATTCTATGTAGCATATACATGATAACTCAGTTATTCTATTATACTAATTAAAACTAGCTCATCATTTCCGAAGCGGTGCTGTAAGGCCCATTTCCGTATACTTCCCCTTGAAATCCACAGCACAAGTTCACAGACTGCCTCTGGCCTACCTCTCTCATTCTTGTTCTGTTCTCCAGACATGGAACATTACAGCTTTTACCAAACCTCTCATTTCAGCATCCTAAATCTTGGACTATACTCTTGATATGTTCTTTTCAAAACTGCCTCCCAGGGGTTTGTAAGAGGCTTCTAACATTACTTGAGATTTATCTCACAGACAGAGCCATACTGAGCTCCTCCAACAGACACATTCTTGCTGAGAAGGAGGTATATCTCCAAGGGCTAATATTCATGAAAGAATGGCGATCATTTCCTGAATCGAGCTCAGGCTCTCCTGGCACGATGCTTATACACTTCCATGTCCTTCCTCGTATGAACGTGGCAACCATGTCCTCCGTGGCTGGAGGCTATCCCTACGATGTCACTCATGCACATGTGCAGAGACACACGAACTTGAGCTTGACACAGGTGATGTGTTACTTGCCAATGAACAGCAACCAGAGCCTACCTCAGTGGGAAAGAAGCAGGGAGTCACTTCATAGCACGTCAAACAACGGGATTCAAACTGACCAAACCTCATGATATGGGGCCTCTAGCATTGTTGCTAGGGCAGTCAGGACAACAACAAAACCTTTAAGATGGCCAATACATATTTTTATAATAAAATATATATAAATAAAATATTATAACATATTTACAATGATCACATCTTATAAAGAGGATATTAAATATGAATTTATTCTTATCTTTCAAGAAATAACACATTATAAGACTTTGAAATATTTAGTACATTTTAGGATTTAGCCACCCAAAAGTACAGTGGTAATAATGTATCAAAATGGAGTGAGCATTAAAAAAAGTTCCTCTTACCTGCTAGCTTACACTTGGTAGCTTGGAATGAGAGTGAACAGAACTTTGGGTTTAACTTGTATGCTTTGCTCTTTTCAATATTTTCACTGAAACCGTAGTCAACATAGCATACCTGATGGTAATAGAAATATCACTTAGGTTCAAATAAAATGTTTTAAGCTCACTTCTTTAAAAAAATCTGACACATTAAACTAGTTGCTTATATTTCATAATCAGCATGCTAAGTGGCACCAGACTGCCTGGAAAATGCCAGGGGCGGGGGGTACCCCTGACTCAGCCCAGGAGCGAAAGGGTAGGGCTGGAACCAGGGAAGTAAGGGCTCCTGACTCCAGGCCCCACTCTGCTTTGCCAGTCGGAAGAATGAGGGAAGACTGTGAACTCAGAAGCCTTGGTACCAGCTTCTCAGCAGCACCACCGTCTGGTTCTGCCAGCCCTGACTGCCAAGGGGCAGACTGTCCCTGACTGTCCATCTCACCTTATTCTTTCTTGACTCACACACTTCCACTAAGGATGCATGTCCTTAGACAGTAGTGTTTGTTTCTAGAGAGAGCACCACCTAGAGAGGGAGATTTATCAGATTCGAAATCCCCAAATCACTTGTGACGATGGCCTATTCCCAGCAACTATGCTTTGGAGGACCGAGCTGCTCTCTGTCAGTGACAACAGTGATGTCATGGCTAGACAACAGGGAATTCTACACTGCAAAAATAGGTACTTCTGGTTCATTTTATTTCAGTGATACAAAGCTTGGTTAGGCCTTCGTCCAGCTCAGCATAACACCTTAAATTGGAAAGCACTATATAAACAGAGCCTCTTTTTTGAGAAAAATAAAATCTATAAACACTGAGCTGTGGTTTAGAATGATAACTACAGGATGATAATATGAATCTGAGGGAAGGGGCGCATGGGTGGCTCAGTGGGTTAAAGCCTCTGTCTTCAGCTCAGGTCATGATTCCAGGGTCCTGGGATCGAGCCCCATATTGGGCTCTCTGCACAGCAGGGAGCCTGCTTCCTCCTCTCTCTCTGCGTGCCTCTCCACCTACTTGTGATCTCTGTCTGTCAAATAAATAAATAAAATTAAAAAAAAAAAAAAGAATCTGAGGGAACTGTTGAAAACCTGGTATGCTTCCTAATTCAAACAGGACATTATTAAAACAAAGCAACAACAAAAATCAGAGCAAAGGCATGGCTAAGAAATAATGAGTAGCACAGAGCGAGGTGCTTTCACTTCCTATAGAAAAATTAAGTCCACAGGCCAGCTTCTTAGTACCTAGATTATGATACTAAACACCCCAAACAGAAATTCTGCCCAGCAGAGAATCAAAAGCAAAAAAGAAGAGATGTGGGTACTGCGAACACCTTTCAGACCACCGGATGATTGGGTGTGTGGGGCCTCCATGTCCCATGCCGGAGACAATCACCTCCCAGAGTCCCTATCCTGACTCAGAGCTCGCATGGGCTGAGATCTCTGGTGGCGCCCCTACAGAAGGCAGCCAGCCATTTAAATGTGGGGCCCGTTTCTCCAGTCCCAAGTCATTGGGACTCTGCAGGGGCCTCAGAAGTCAGGAGCACTCCTCTCCTTTCATAACTATCACCACCTACAACTTGGGCTTTGCTCTTCTCAGACCTAGAATGGAGATAACACAGTCTAACAACAGGACACAATCCTCGAAATCATCAGTCCCTAGTGTCACGAGACTAAAGAATAAAGGCTCCAAAATCTTCAGAGGGCTTCTGTAGTGCTTGGAGTGCGTTCTCTTGTCTTCCCTCCTTTCTGAATCGAACACCGCATGGCAAATACTTGCATGTCAGCTGCAGTTTACAGAACACCTGTTGGGGGACTGAGAGTTTGACTCACACCACACCCTGCTCTAGGTCCTTTGCTCTGTGAGGACTGAGTGGGATTTCTCTCCCTAATGCCCTGGGATCGGCACAAGCAGGCTCCCAGTCCTGGAATCCAGCCCCAGGCGATTCCTGGTTCTCTGGCACCACTCAGTGGCCGCAGATCTCACTGTGCCCTGTGCGAGAGAAGCAGCCAGTCTGGGTCAGCACCAGACCACACCGCGTCAGGGCATGACTTCATCCTCCTGTTTCCCATACTCACCAGCTGACAAGTGGAAAGCAAGGAGGGAACTATACTTGCTGTCGGGCATGGCACAGCTCAAGAGGAGTAAGACTGGCTAAGTAGCTGGGGTCTCTCCAGATAAAGGGGGAACTGCATGTCTGTCTGCTTCATGGGCTGTGGGGAACAAGCTCAGACCAGAATCACTCCAACCCCTGCTGTGTGAGGGCTTCGGACTGTACAACACAGGAGATACCCCTCCACTCCTACACTCTCAGCAGCCACGCTATGGCGAGCGCTCCCTCCCCACCAGACACTTGCTTCTTCTGGCTTTCATGACCCTGCCCTCCTGGTTTTTACTTCTTCTTTAGCCATTCTTAATATGTGTGAAAGGTCTTCTTTTCCAGAGGAGGCTCTGGTGAAGATAGGGTCTCTCGATCAGAGAGTTTTCACCCTGGGAAGGGCATTTGAGATGCAAAGAAGGGAATGGAAGGACTTGAGCAAGGGCACAGGACGTGCACAGGCAGAAACAAGATTAGGGCCCAAGCTGCTAATCACACTATGGTCCCCACTAGTCCAGTTCTATGCTTGGTCCTTGGCTTCTAACAGATTTTTTTTCAAACTTTATCTACATATAATTTATACTGAATGAAAAATGTCCATTTAAAGCATATAGTTTGATGGATTTTGACAAATGTATGTACCCATATAATGACCACCATAAGCAGGATACAGACCATATCCACCACTCCAAAAAGTTAAACGCCCTCCACCCCCTGTCCCAGGCAACCACTGATGTGACTCCCATCACTACAGACGGATTTTACCTATTCTTAGACATCATTTACCTGGAATCATACAGGATAACTCTTTTGTATCTGGCTTCTCTCACTTGAACAGTCTGTGAGTTTTATCCATGTGACTGTTTTCAGTAATTCATTCCTTTTTATTGTCAAATAGTATTCTGTTATATGAATAAACTACAATTTCCTTGTACATTCACCGACTGGTAAAACATCTGGGTTGTTTCCAGTTTGGGACTATTAATAATAAAGCTGCTATAAACATGTGTACAAGCCTTTTTGTGGACCTATGTTTTTATTTCTCTTGTGTAATACTTAGAGTCATATGGTAAGTTTAACTTTATAAGAAACTGGCAAACTATTCCAATTATCAGATTCTTAAAGTCAGGTCAATTGCTTAAAAGTTGGAGCTTTGTAGATTTAGTTAAGGAATTTCCTAAATCTCTCCATTAGAGAGGTGGAGAGGGTGGCTAGGTAGTTTGGGTAAGCTTGCCTCTGGAAGGGTCAGGGTCTCTGCTATGGAACCATTTGGGCAAGAAACAGCAAGTGTCTCTTTCTGAACCTCCTAACACTGTTCTTGGGGTCAGGGGTTTTGGGGGAGAGTATCTGATGGACCTAAGCCCAGGTTCAGCAAGTAGTATTTGCACTCTGGGACACAAAACGGGTTATTTTCCAGAGACTGACTTCACCACAATAAATATGTTTCAAATTATGGAACAGAGACTGCAGAAATAGAAGTATATTTCCCCGTTTACAAAACCTAGACAAAACTGTGCCTCGAGAGCGAGCAAGTTCTCCTGTTCATCTGCACTGAGGATAAGAAAAGAGGTCATGCGGCAGAGGCTGACCACCAGGAACATGGCCAAGTCTGGAAGTCTTGGGGCCTGCTGAAAGAAGAGACTGGTGAAAGAGCCCTCTGACCTCTCCAAGAGGACCAAGAGGGCTACACACGGACAGCTCCTGGGGCATGACCCGAGCCCTGTTCATGGTTCTCCTCCCCTGGCTGCAGAAGAGGGGAGAGGAAGAATGTCATGTGCTTTGATCTGTATGCTTCCCTGACTCCAGAGTGCTGACCTGGATAGGCAGCCCACAAAGCTCTGATCAGTGTT
Organism: Mustela nigripes; assembly: GCF_022355385.1. Classification (NCBI taxonomy): domain Eukaryota; kingdom Metazoa; phylum Chordata; class Mammalia; order Carnivora; family Mustelidae; genus Mustela; species Mustela nigripes. Next base: position 33,132,964 of record NC_081565.1, read on the forward strand.
TATTGTATATCTCCTGAGAATGAAAATAAAGGCCTTTTCCTGACTATATCACAGATTTTGAACAGTACCATGGAAAAGTCTATTTTTTTAACTAAAACTCTGAGATAATATGACTACCACTGACTTAAAAGCTGACAGAGATAATGTTTTACAGATATTATCTTGTCAACTGGAAAAAAACTACATGCAGTTACGAAGGACACAATATTAGAAGGAACACTTACATTTGAAAAATAATGTGTTTGTCTTCATAACACTATGACAAAGTAAACAGTGCTTGCCTTTATTTTGTTCTCATCCATTGAGATGATCTGTGCCCGTAACCAAGCATCCTCCTCAGCATTTACTGCCAATAGCTGCCCTACATGCACGGTCTGGACTGGCGTGACCTTAGGGTTCTTACTGTAATACTCTTTCATCTCATCTTCCATTAATTCCTGAGCAGCAGAATAGTCTTTGCCCACATACCTGAATTAGTTAAAGGAAAGAACACACAATGAAGCAACCCAGGAGGAGGGAAACCATAAGAATTCATTAATGTTTGTCTGTGTTTTCCACAGCCATCTCTGGTTCCAGTCTCAGACCTGGCTTATACCAACAGGTAAGAGAACATATATTTAGTAAACATTTCCATCTTGATCAAGGAAACTGTAATATTGTGGAGTTCATGCAAAACAAGACCAGGTCGAACACAGCAGGGTAAACGCGTGGCAGCAGTCCAGATAGCTAGAGGATGTCACAGTAAGCAGACAGGGAAACTACAGGGAGGACGAGGCTGAGAAAAGATTCAAGGGAAGGGAAGAAAGGATATATAGTAGAAAATGGAGATGCCAGTGCAGGCCAGATTAGCAAGAGTAGATTTAAGATTCTGACTAAGGCTGCTGGAAGTCTTTGTAGATTACTGAGAAGAGAATCTAGTTGACAGCTTTGCCCTGAGGCTGGGTTTGAACAAAGCTTGAGCTCTGAAAACAAATTAAATTTTAATAGAGAAAAACAAAGCCTTAAACACACTAAACACGACAATGTGACAAACCCCCCCCCCCCCGCTTATTGAACAAATTTGAGCAAATTATCACAAAATGTTGAGTTTTGATATCCTTAAAGAGATGATATCTTCTAGCTGTATCTCTCTTAAATTATACCCTTTCTGAGAAGTCTTTTAGGATATGACCTATCCCCTTCTATAATTTTCTGCTGTTGGAACTGCAGTCACCTTGTCCAAGTTTATGTTATCAAAACACACTATTTCCCTTTCTCTCACAAATAGGCTGTTGTTTTCTTGACCATCATCTCAGGGATAAGTCCACCAAAGGCCTCCTTCCAGGGTGTAGACTCCAGCAAACCAAGCTCGATGCCTGCAGCAGGAGCTGTCTCGGCCACAGGAGGCCGCCTTTTTGGCTGGGAGCTATGCTGACCATGGAGATGGGGACATGCCAGGAACACACCACCCTCTGGTTTTACTCTTCTAGGTTTTACCAGTGCCCCAAATGGTCCCACAGACCTTTAAGAAACTATTCTTAACGTTCTCATGTATTTTTGGTAACTATCAGCAGGACAGAAGACATCCTATTCAAGCTATTTGTTACTTGAGGAGAAAAAGCTTTAAATAATCCTACACAAAATAGAAAGAATGCCTTTTTTTTGAGGCAATGGCTACTTTAAAACCAAATATTACATGGACATCACTTATTCTAGAGGCCGAAGAAGCTTTGTCACACTTTATGGGTTCAGGTGACTGAGCTCTGCTAATGTGAAGGTGCTGCTGGAGTGCAGGTGCAGGCTTGGCTCCGAAGTCCCCCGGAGGGTTTGCAGCTCTGCCTCAGAGCCTATCTCCTGGGACCCTGACTCTCCTGGGCCTCCTTTTAGTGCTGCTACAGCCCTGGGGGCCCGGTGGGCCAAGGCCTGTGCAGCAGCCTGTGACTTGGCAGTCTGCTCAGCACGGGCACCTGTAAGGGAGGACGGGAGCGGAGTGAAGCAGCATGAAATGTGCTCTCGGCAAGCAGTAGAATAGACTGGCCACAAGGCTTGCGTGGGGTTGATAGTACAGTTGTGGCAAAAATGGTGGGTAGTGGCAAGAATGAGGTCCTACCTTGTCCCCAAATTACCTAAGCAAGTGGGAAAGAATGACAGGTAGGCCAATTCAGTTATGCTGTTAAGTACAAAAACTTTACAAAGTAATTTTTGAAATCAGAGACAAGGGATTTCCGTACTTGATCTGAGGATTTGCTACAACACCTTCTCAGACCCTTTATGAGTCACAGGCCCAGTTTCTAGAACCTACTGCCTGCCTGGGTGAAGATGAAAATACAGAATAGGGCTCAACCCAGCTGGAATCTATAAGTCTTTGGGACTGGTGTGGGGGATGCCAATGACCTAGGGTCAACCTAACAGCACACCTTGTGCTTGCTGGCTGCCAGCCACTGTGCTGAACAGGCAGAATACTAACTCCAGGTCTCAGATTTATACTGGAGAAGGAGATCTAAACAATCTGAGGACCTGGATCTAATCATCCTGAAGGAGATTAAACTCTTTTACTAAAGTCCTGGACCTGATCCAGATTCCTGCCAGCCCTTGGTAGGAACACCAGAAATCCCATGATCTGTCTAGCCCAGTGGTGGGTACACGGTCTGACAACAGAACCAGCAGCTAATAGTAACAGACACCAACGGATCTTGCCAAGGAAGCCGATGTGGATTTCCTTCTAATGCTAAATGGTAGAAGGTAGCATGTGCTCCTCAGCATCTTTCCTCTACGTCAATTTATTAGTGAGCCACAGTGGGATCCCTAACCCTCACAACCCATTTACATCTTCAGGTCATACTGCATCTTAGAATAAAAGCTTTACTCATTTCCTACCTCTGTAGCAAACAAGCCTTCTCCAAAGCTTCTGTATGTTCAAATGGGAGAACTTTATAATTTTTATCTATTCTTTCACTTCAGGAATTTGACAATTTTTTGTGGTCTTTCTTTAGGCATTCCCAGTTTAGCTATGAGTCTCTGGAGGAGTACCAGCCCAAACCATATGGATGCTTTGGTTGAAGAAGCCTGGATACTATCCTGATTCAGCCTTTTCTTTTTCTGTCCACAAGCACACTCCGGGCAGGTGCCTCTAGAGATCTGCTATACACTTCCCATTCTTGATCCTGAGTCAGAAACTCCAAATTATAGTCTTTTAATATCTTCTATGTAGTCTATATTTTCTCCAAAAGTCCACATCAAGTGCCTGGATCTGGACCTTTTTTTTGTAATTCCAATGATCACCAGCCACTTTGACAATGATTGTTATCAAAAGGTCTGAGTAAGTAAGCAGAGTAGCTTTGGCTCCAAGGGCTAATTATACTAGGTAGGCAGTGCTTAGGTTTTCTGAATTTTGTGAAACGCTACATAGTCCCAGATTTAATAGTATTACCTATCTACTGAGTGACTTACTTTTTCTATGGATCAGGTATTGCTTTTGACATACATAGTTATCAGCATGCTTTCAACATAGATTTTGTTTCACATTCAGAACATACTATCACTCCAATTTTTAAAACTGTTAGTTATCTTTTCTCACAAGAACAGATGTATATTTTTAAAAATCTAACAAATATTAAGAATATATGCAGATACCGATTTTTTAAAGTGCTTTGATTTCAAGATTCTCACCACCTACTGGGAAAGACAAATGTACATATATAGTTATAATGTGGAAGAAATAAAAATTAATCTAAGAGATACAAACACAAGAAGTTCCAGCAGTTGAGAGAAATGTGCAAAATATGAAAACAAAAATTATTATACTTCATTATAACTCTACGCAACTAAGAATATACTATTCTTCCTCAATTCCCAGCATCCGTGGGAAGAATAGCCAAGTGACAGTAGTATACCAGGGTCCTAAAGAATTAGAAAATAAAACTCACCTGATAACCACTTCGTTTGTGTTGCTCAGTTCAACCACCAATACTGATGGGGACGCCTCAGTCGGAATGATTAATGGAGGAACTGCTATATTCTCCACAAAGGTATCCGCACATTTGGCAATATTTTCTTCTATCTGCAAATACTCTTGTTCAATCATAGACTTGATATCATAATCTCCATGTGCTTGCCCTGCATCCTTCAGGATTTTGTCAGTGGGCAATGGAAGTTTAGCATAGAGAATGGCCTTCTGGGGATTTCCAGAAATGTAGTCTATGGTGCATACATCAGAAAACGAGGCAAGATTTTTTAAGGCATCCTCAGGAAATTTCACTTTGTACATGTCCTCAAAGGCTTTGGGGAGTGCACTGGCCCAAAGACCACTTGAGTATTTTGCCAGAAGCTCCGCAACTTTCTCTTTCAAGTCTCCTGGCATAACTGTTGGACACTCTTTTAATGGTGGTATTGGTTTTGGGGCAGGTAGTGGGGATGGAGGCACTTTTTCACCATCCAGTTCACCTCTCAAAAGCTGCTTTCTCTTAGCTGGATAAAGAAGTAAATCTTGACCACCACTGCAAGGTTTTTCCACCTGAAATTTTTAAGTAAAGCAAATGACAGATATCTCAACGGCTATTAACAACCTGAAAACATATTAATGCATTTTAAGTAAGAACAACACTGTTTTCAAATTAATCAAGAGAACACAAAGTGTACACTTTACTCTTTTCAACTACAAAGACTTGATGCATTTCCTTCATCTACAAATAACATCATGAGCCACATTTCAGAAAAAACAGGGAAATAGAATAGCATTAATTTCACTTATGAGGCATCTGATCTCCAACAATCCTATGAAATCCTGAGAGTTTCAGCCCTACAAACCACACATCTCATTGAGTTCTCTGTCAGATCCAAAGCAATAGCTTACAAAAACAGACTAAATATAAGGTAGGATGAAGCTATGAAAGGTATCAGAATGTCAGGAATAAACTGTTGGGGGAGAGCTAGGAAATATTTAGACAAAATGGAAGCACCATTTTTTTTTTCTTCTTCCTGTAATGTCCTGAGAAAACCCTTAACTTTCCATTATTTAGAAAAAGACCCTCCAGAGGGAAGGTGCAGTTTTTACAACCACCAAAGTAGAAAGTTAGCTGAAAACTGCCCCTCCAAAGAACAAGAGATGAAAATGCCTAGCATTTGTATGTCATCCAATCTCTAATTTGATCTGTTTAACATTTCTGAGAGGCATGGCTTGATGGCATCTCATATAAGAGAAGAAAGAAAAACTGATGTATGGCACCATTTTCTCCAAGTTTTAAGCCTGTATGTTATTGGTCTGCAAACTACAAGCTGCAGCCCAATGCAGCTCATCACCTGCTCTGGCCTTGCCTGTGAGCGAACATGATTTTTATCTTTTTAAATGGTTGAAGAAAAACAAAAGAATTATTTTGTGATGTGAAGATGGTATGAAATACAGTGTTCATAAAGTTTTGTTGGGACACAGCCGTGCCCATTTGTGCAGGTGTTGTGTTTGGCTGCTTTTGCACTTCAAGAGTGGAGTCAAGCAGCTGTGCCAGATGGTGGGTAACAATGACAGCTGTTGGCCCTCAAAACTGAAAACATTTACTAGCTGGCCTTTTATTTTAAAAAAGATTCTCAACTTGATTAGACTGAAGTTAGCACTCCCAAGTTTAAAAACATAAAACAGATGTAATTTTTTTCAACTAAAACTTCAAGATTTTCATGAAAATGTGTTTTTTTCAGGCATTCTATAGTGATTGCTACCTATCCTCCACAAAATAGGTCTTTATCTCTCTTCAATTATCTGGTAAATAGGCTTACAAAAGATACCTACTACTGTATCCCCAGCTTACAACAATCTCCCCAAAGATAAGAACTGCTATACTATGGGTAACAGTGTGGTGTCCATTACTCATTGTGCTCTGGTACATCCAACCAGATTGTCATGTGATCTCCTGTTGCATCCCCCAAATAGAAAGCTTTCCTCTAGCCTTCACGGATGACCAAGGTAAGTCAACAGCCACTTGAAATGTGTCTTTTATTATATACTTGGTATGATAATCAGCAGCTCATCATTTCAGTTATCTCTTAGGAGATACCTTCTTTACACCTTCTTCAGTCTTCCTGATCCACATACATACCTGAGGAGGGAGTCATTGGCCTACTGTTCTGTAGGACAAGATTCAAGGTCAAAACCCTACCCTTTTCCTCCATATTTTCTTTGTTTTGTTGGCTCTACATTCTCCCCCCGCCCCCTCCACTTTTGGCTGGGATGTGGCATGACCTGGAACTCCACATCTTTACTCACTCCACCTCACCCTCACCCCTAACAGGAGAGATAGGTAAGTAACAGAGAAGATTAACTCCCTACTCCATGGAGTTTAAACCACCTCCTTTGGCACTCATCAGAAGATTCTGGTATCTAATATGCCTTAAACTTTTTACCCCATAAGTTCATTATATTTAGTTTCATTTCTGCCTCACTTGGAACTGCAGTGAAATACTTCTCTCACACCTCTCTGAGACTTTTTGTTTATAGTAGACATATTAGTTTTGGTATATGAGAGGCTCAAGGATTTCAAACATCGATTTCTTCAGGAGCCCCATTTGTTCATACAAATGTCTTTATCCTATACACCTAGAAACTTTCTTCTTCTTAATTCCAGAAGTCTTTGCTTCTTCCTTTCTAATTTTACCTGTAAACTTAAATTCCTAAAGCCCAAATCCTTTGAGTCTATGGAAGGCTCATCTGCTAACTCTGCAGCACGAGGCACTGAGGTAAACATACTGTCTCTCATGGAATCAGAATTTTCTCTGGGATTCTATAATAGAATCAATATTGTCCAATTAAAAGGTTTTCTGAAACAGTTGTATTGGTCTCATCCACTGGGTAGTTTCCACTGGGTAGTGGTTCTTTGTGTTGAAGCTTTAAGTTCTTTCTTTCTTTCTTTCTTTTTTTTAAAGATTTCATTTATTTATTGTTTGTGAGAGTGAGAAAGAGAGATAATGCAAGAGAGCATAAGCAATGGAGAGGGAGAAGCAGGCTTCCCACTGAGCAGGGAGCATGACATGGGGCTCAATCCCAGGACCCTGGGATCATGACCTAAGCCCAAGGCAAGTGCTTAACCTACTAAGCCAACCAGATGCACCAAAGCTTTAAGTTCTAAATTTCATTTTTATGGTCACCATCCAAAAAAAAAAAAAACCCAATACAGAACCATAAAATCACATTTACCTGGAGGTCTGCTTCTGAGCAATCCAAGCATTAGCAAGGTTTTGAACTCAAAAAGAAACCAATTTAAAAACTCAACTTCAGCAGTAAATAAACACCCCTGAGTACCTTGCAACAGTGAAAACATCAAAGAGTTACTGACCAGAAGCTAGTATTCTATGATCAGCCAGTTCACAGAAAGAAAGAATGACTGGTTGATGGCCTCCTTAAGAGCTCAGTACTTTTGTGCTAAAGCTGAGGAGTGCTAGAAAAGTCAGACAATTGAAAAAGAGATGAGAATATGGTGCTCAGTGACACCACCGGGACACAGTGAACACAGACTGATAGGTTGGATCTGTAGCCCATAAGGACAGTGGGTGGGGCATATCCTGCATGCAGGAAAATAGAGATGAGCTAACCCACCCATCTAACGTTCCACACCACCTACATCTGCCGCCAGCTCTGCGGTTTACCAGTACTAGTGGTGCTGAGCCCAACATATTCAGAAACAGTTACAATTTTTAGTTGCTTCTGTTTAAGAAAGTATAAGTGCAACTTCTTTCAAGATATGTCTCCAAAGGCAAAGGAAAAAAAAGTGAAGATGAACTTTTGGGACTTCATCGAGATCAAAAGCTTCTGCACAACAAAGGAAACAGTCAACAAAACAAAGAGGCAACCCATGGAATGGGAGAAGATATTTGCAAATGACAGCACAGACAAAAGGTTGATATCCAGTATCTATAAAGAACTCCTCAAACTCAACACACACAAAACAGACAATCATATAAAAAAAAATGGCAGAAGATATGAACAGACACTTTTCCAATAAAGACATACAAATGGCTATCAGACACATGAAAAAATGTTCATCATCACTAGCCATCAGGGAGATTCAAATTAAAACCACATTGAGATACCACCTTACACCAGTTAGAATGGCCAAAATTAGCAAGACAGGAAACAACATGTGTTGGAGAGGATGTGGAGAAAGGGGAACCCCCCCTTACACTGTTGGTGGGAATGCAAGTTGGTGCAGCCACTTTGGAGAACAGTGTGGAGATTCCTCAAGAAATTAAAAATAGAGCTTCCCTATGACCTTGCAATTGCACTACTGGGTATTTACCCCAAAGATATAGATGCTGTGAAAAGAAGGGCCATCTGTACCCCAATGTTTATAGCATCAATGGCCACGGTCACCAAACTGTGGAAAGAACCAAGATGCCCTTCAATGGACGAATGGATAAGGAAGATGTGGTCCATATACACTATGGAGTATTATGCCTCCATCAGAAAGGATAAATACCCAACTTTTGTAGCAACATGGACAGGACTGGAAAGAGATTATGCTGAGTGAAACCAGCCAAGCCGAGAAAGTCAATAATCATATGGTTTCACTTATTTGTGGAGCATAACAAATAGCATGGAGGACAAGGGGAGATGGAGAGGAGAAGGGAGTTGAGGGAAATTGGAAGGGGAGGTGAACCATGAGAGACTATGGACTCTGAAAAACAATCTGAGGGTTTTGAAAAGGTGGGGGGTAGGGGGTTGGGGGAACCAGGTGGTGGGTACTAGAGAGGGCACGGATTGCATGGAGTACTGGGTGTGGTGCAAAAACAATGAATACTGTTATGCTAAAAAGAAATAAAAAAAGAAAAAGAAAAAAAGAAAGTACAAGCGTTTGTGGCATCTTCCACAGAGATTTGCTCAAAGATAAAGGTAAAAAGTGCCTTGTAGAGGGTAACCCCTGAGTGTTTACAAACCTTCTGCCCAGCAAAAACTCTCTCCACCATCTTGGATGAGTAGTTCTATGGACTGTATACAATTTAAGGCTCACAGTCTCTTTCACCTCTCACTCCTTTCTCCTAGTAAGGACTTTCTGCTGACACTGACTGCCAACTATTTACATTAGGATAGAACTCATGTCATTTTCCTTCAGTGTGTCGAAGGTCAGGCTCTTGCTCCATTTCCTTCAGGAAGACGATGGCATCTTCTCCTGGTTAAATGTGTGCAGAGCTTTTGGGGATGATCTTGGCTGGCAGCTGTGATTCCCTGTGCCTTCTAGGCTCAGTACGTACTAGGCATGCTCTCATTATCTTTGGCAGCGGAGGCGGTACCCCTTGGATAACAGAAACTCACCTCATCTTGGAGTTTTGATTCCTTTGACTTTAGTCACCCACTGCACCTTATCTTTTTCAGTTTAACCTTTTGTTCTTTCATTAGCTTTTCCTCTGTCTTCACTGAGCCCAGTTCCTTTGTAGAGTTCACTGGGCATATCTCTGGTTTCCAATGGGTTCTAACCTGCTTTAATTTAAGCTTTAATTGAGGGCTGCCCCTCAAGAAAGAGCGGCCCTTTCCCTAAATACCTGCTGCGTGTCTATGCTGCACTGGCAGCTGCTTTTTATAGCTTGTCCCATTTCACGCCAGCGACCTTATGCAATGGACAGAGTCACATTTTAGAGCAGAGTGGGGCCCTGGAAGGATGATTTGTATGTTGCAAGTAAGACAGCTAAGAAATGGCAAGGCAAACATGGAACTCCGAAGCCCAAACTCCTCCTATCCTGCTCTGGCGCCCTGTGGGCAGTTGTTCCATTTCACGTCCCAGCGCAGCAACATCATCCACATCAACATCTCTGTTCTCATTTCGCCACAGTGCTATTCTTTCTTCTATTGAGATGCTCATGGAAATTAAATTTAAAAACTATTTCAATGTGTTCACTGAGTTTTTTTTTTTAATTGGTGAAAGATTAGAAAAGAAATTAGATTCTGATTAGATATTGTGGCTCTACTTTTAAGCCCTCAGTTTATCTTTTCACTGCTGCTTCTCCTGGCATTTTTATCTAGATGGTATCCATGCTGTTAAGTTCGAGGATGCATCCATGCTGTTTGATTTATGTTCACTTCCTTAGAAAATCCAAGTTCGTCAGTTTTAGCCCAGAAATATCCAGGATTTTAAAAAGATCGCTTCATTTTGCATGGCCTGACAGGTAGCTTTATTATCTTAAACTATTAATTACCACAATTAAAGAAAAGTTCCTGAACATCCAAAAATATAAAGATGTATCTTTGTAAGTGGTGGAACTGTTGTCGCCTATGATATTACAGAAATTACTGTATTGATGCAATTCAGAACTCTGAGAATTTTTTAAGAGTCCGAGGTATTAGAGTTACTCAACAATGTAAAGAACAGTGATTTCTAAGGGGTAGGGAAATGTCATTTAACAAAAATGCAGATTAATAGTAAACGACTTTTTGTAAAAGCATGAATTAGTACAATGGACAGTTTTTTCATCACTCGCATTTTATGTTCTAGAATTCATGCTTTCATCACAAAATGTTATATTCACAATTAAGGCCTGGCGTGCCTCCTGCGCAACTCAGAACGTTGCCCCGGCCATCCTGAAGTGGCCCTGTGCTCCTTCTCTAGGTCTCTGAAGTGGGGAGGGAATTTTTCTCAGTTGCGCGCATGTGGTCCTGTGTGGCTCTAAGACAAGCTCCCCAGCTCTCGGTGCAGCAGCAAATAAGACTTTAAATAAATACACATGTGCTGCCTCATGTGGGAATGGAGAGGTTTCTCTCTCCACGCATAATGCAGAGAGTGGGGAATGCCGACAAAATCTCAGGTGTCTAACAGTCATTGTCATGAGATTTAGAATTTTACTAGAAAGCAAAGTCTGTCAGGCTCTGGATCCTGGGTGACCTCCCGGTTGGGGGGTCCCTGCCAAGTTCCCACCAGCTGATGATTCTAGGTGGCCTCTAGGTCTGCTTGCCTCTTGAGTTTCTTCTTGAGCCATTCTCTCCTTATTGAATTTCTTTCAGTTTCCTGAAAAAGCTTTTCTCTCCATCTCAGGGCTCTGGCACCAGCTGTCTCCTTTGCCTGCTTTCTTCAGCTCACCTCTAAGGTTTCAGTGTAGCAGTCTCCTCCTCCGGGAAGTTTTTCTTAACTCGTCTAAGTTGGGCCATTTCCCTAACACCCTGGACTTCTCCTTCAGTACAGTCACAGGCTTCTCCTTATTAGTTCAATGTTTATTTGCTCCCTTGGACAGTGAGTGCCATAAGGGCAAGCAAGGACCATGTCTGTCTTGTTTACTGTCATCCTTAGCACCCAGGGCAGTGTCTGGCTCAGAGAAGCATTTTATAAATCCTAGCTAAACACAGCAGTTAAGAATATTATTAAAAAGACCAGCATTTTAGAACAGCTAAAAGGTGTCACCATCCTCCTCCTAGGACTGAGTGGGAATTCTCAGACTCCAGTATCCTTGGTCTAGAGACCCATGATCTTGGGCTCTTTGCCTTTCCAGGATAGCTTCTGCACAATTTCCAACTTTCCTCACAAGTTGTCTAGGAATCCCATGCAACAGGCTCATCACTGTGAACATGACTATATTCTCTTTAGCTTTCACAACTCAGTCCACATTTTGTTGTTGGAGAGATTAAGGTTAAGAACAACAGAGTCAAAGCATCCTTCCACCTGCATCAAAAGGTAACCCAACATCCTTGTAAAGTGGCTTATGGCACATAGCTGGTTAGAACCTCCATAAAAGTAAAACTCAGAGGTGCTCTTTGGTCCCAGAAGCTCATATTGCCCATTCTGATATTAGTGGAAACACTATTACTATTCTGATATTAGTGGAAACACCACTATTCTGATATTAGTGGCTATTTCTGAGTTTGTCATGCACATATGGTGCATCCATTGTACACAGGTATAAATGGGTGATCTGGCTTTCCTAACTTTATTTTTCCAGCTTTTTATATAGAATGTTTTATATGATTGGGAGAGAAAGCATCTTTTAGAAGAAATAGGGAAAAGTGCTGCACTTGGGTTTCTTCTTTAGTTTCACAACAAGCTGTGTAGAGAGATACACACTACCAAATCTTCCTTACCCAGAATTTTCTATGTTGCATTTGAGAAAAGACACGTCTATCATAGCATCAGCTCTGGGCATGCTATCAGCATTTCTGCTTTTCAGGAAGGTGAAAAGCAAGAAGTCAGAAGACAGGGGAAACAACTATGGTTTAACTGTTTAACATGGTCTAAAAATAACTATGGTGTAATCATTTAAAACCATCTACCAGCAGACTGTTAAAAATGTTCAGAGGTTATAAGAAAACAGTTTTGAAAAGATTAATAGACATCAACAAGACTGGCAGTTTTGGCATCCTAGACACACTGCTTTAACACTAAGCAAATTCTCATCCTTAATAATTTATAGTGCTTGCATCTAAACAATCCTACTCAAAGTTGAGGGACACGGAATATAGATAAGAAAGGTATATTCTGTGTCTTTTTCATGTTCTACCTTCACTGTCTGAACATTATCATGCAACAAAGATGAATTGGAGAAATCAAAAAATAAAAAGTCAATTGTTTTGGTAATTGAAATTTAGTAAGAAACCCTTTATTGTAGATAAAGTTTTAAACATCAAAGAGATACTCTCTTGCCTACAATCCTAGCAAGAGAAATTTTAGAGTTTTGCAGATAGTTAGCAAAGATGAAAATTTCTCCCCAAAAGCCATAAATTAAGCTACACAGACACTAGTAGTTATCATGGAGTATAAAATAAAGTAGCCTGAAACAATAATGCATTAAGATCTGTGGAGTTAATTTTTAAAAATTTACTCCAAAGACAACTTTTTTTTTTTTTATCAAACCTTTATGTGTATCCTGACAAAAAGGGGCTCTAAGTTCATTGAAGATATGCTGTACGTTTATGACTATCTGTAGATTTAAAAAATAAAAGAGCCCTATGCATTCGGAGAAGGGGCTCCAGGCCTTGCACCTCTAAACTGAGCAGCCCAGCAAAACATCCAAAGTCCCCTCAAGATGAGGGAACACTGAGGGGGCACATCAATGGTGCTAAATCTGCACCCAAGGAGAAAACTCACCCTAGGAAAGAGTAAAAATGGAATGAAATGAGTGGCAAACAACAGGAATTCCCATTATAAGAGCAAACCCTATATTCCACATAAATCAGGAGTAACATAGTCCATAAATATTCTTGCCTCTATAAGTTATAGGGCAAAAGCCCATTTCCAGAGTTTGCCATTTCTCCTTGTTTTCCCACTTTTCACTGTGTATTCTGACATGTGACTTGGTCCTAAGGGGTCCTTGGCATCTACCCCGTGATTGGTACCTGCAGGTGCACAGTAAATGGTATATAAATAAAGGTCTGGATGATGAAGGAATGACTCTTGCCTGGAAAGTGACTGGGACTCTAATGGGTGTCAGAAACCTGAAGGAAAAAGTGGTTACAAATACATGTTGTCTTTAGGCCAGGTGCTTAGAAAAAGAGTGGTCTGTGCTTTATCCAACAAGGTTGGGGACCAAAATATATATTCGGTTAGATAAATGAAAGCCCTCTATCAAACAAAAATCATATACATACTTAATTCTGCAAGCTTAGAAGTCCCAAGTAGCTTGCCATTTAAAATAGTTATACATCACTGAATATATTCTATGTAAATGACAACATTAAGAAACATAATAACTTTTGGGATGCCTGGGTGGCTCAGTGGGTTAAAACTTCTACCTTCGGCTCAGGTTATGATCCCAGAATCCTGGGATCGAGCCCCACATTGGGCTCTCTGCTCAGCAGGAAGCCTGCTTCCCTTCCTCTCTCTCTGCCTACTTGTGATCTCTGTCAAATAAATAAATAAAATCTTTTTATAAAAAAAGAAACATAGTAACTTTAGTTTAAGAATCTAATTGTCTCTATTGCTGGCTGAACTAAGATTTCTAATAAACTATTCTGATCTATCATTTTATTATAATAGACTCTCAAGTAGAAACAGGTATAGAAATTGATGTCAGTTCACTTGTCAATTTTTTTCCTCCAAAGAACTTTATAAACATTTTAAATCACAACTCTGTATTAATTTAATAATTAAAATAAGGTATTCTATAAATAGCCAAAATAATAAGCATGTAAAATTTGAGGCTAATAAAGTTTTATTACCAGTAAGTTTAATTTATTGAAAATGGCAAAGTTAGTAATATCTACTGGAAGCAGGTCAATACAAAATAGTATTCATATTAAATGCACTTAAAAATAATTTAAGACAAAATATATAAAAACAGCAATCACAACACACATAGCCCTCAATCTTGACATACTTCTATAAATAAGAACTGATATATGTTAATCTTAGAGATAAATACTAATGAAGCAATATTAATAAATCAAGTGCTTCGTGCTCCCAGAGTGAAGGTGATATGACTAATAACTCAAAATCTGAAAGTGGGGCAGGAAGAAGGCATCAGAAGGAAGGAACAGGAGAAACATACCGTGCAAATATGAGGCCAGTGTTCAAATTGTTGTAAAATTCCTTGATTAAGTTCTTCTTTATATAACTCTTTGTAAAAATGTGGAAGCTTAGATATCCAAATGCCATTGTTATGCTTGTTTAGTATTTCCTTTATGCGGTTCTGAACCTCATCCATTTTATAAGTGTAAGAGGCAGGAGGCGTGACATTTGGTTTTTCAACAGTCTGATTTAAATTATCTTTAAATTAAAAAAATGACAGAATTAACCAGAAGGCTTAACATTTTAGATTATCCCCATTACCTAGTATTTGTGTCATTGGGCTTTGTTACACTTCAGGTTTTATGGGGGTCGAGGGATTTAGAAGCAAGCGGGACTTAGGCCAAGCAGGACTATAACAACTTCATTCTAAATTTTAACCGTGAAACAACCAGCAGGCTCAACAGTCACCCACAGATGGAAACTGCTTCCCTTATGTTATCAGTGTGATTCCTAATTTAATTTAAACAAAGCAAGAATGATCTTGCTTTATAAAGAATAATAAATTTTATTATTTAACCAATAATTTCTGAAGTGCAACTAAGAAAGGTTAAATTAAGACAATACTGGATTATACGCAATGCTCAATTTAAAGCTATATTCCACAAAGCATTAAGATAATGCCTTAATCATTAGGTCAAAGAACATTTTATAGAAAATAAAAAATTGTCTAGGTTTTGTGCTTTATTAATGAGAAAAATAATTAAGCAATATACAGAAGTTCAAAAATTAATCCACCTACAGTAATCATCCTAGCCTCGGCTTATAAACTAAATAAAAGCTCTAGTGTTCACAGATAAGTATTACTAATTTGTTTTTATTTCATCAATCCAAATCATTTATCTTTTATAAGTGATTTTTATATGAAGTTTTGGCTCTCTTTACTCACACTTATTTTTTATCTAAAACTTAGAATGCCTGAGCTAACATCCTAAGACAATAAAGAAATTTGAGTGTCTATAGCTGACAGTTTTGGAATTTTAAGAACAATGAAATTCATTCCAAACCTCTTCACTGGGACACAGATTAGAGTGTATTAAAGATTACCATCTACAAGCAAAATATATTTGTACTTTAATGAGACAGTATTCCTACTGGGATTCAGCAAATTTTATCCTATTTCAAACTGGCAGGTAGAGAGATACACAGACTGGTTTGGGAACACTGGCCTCTGAGGATCCAGAAAGCCAAAGGGGAAGCTGTTCCTTGAGGCTGGCTAGATGCTGACTTTGCCTTATCCACCACAAGGCACAAGACTTAGTTTGGCTCAGCAAACAAATGAGTCCATCTAAAGGTATCACTAATTTATTTAGATTTGCCCCAAATAATGATACAAAAGGACCAGGAATAAGGAAAAGATGAGCTTCTGAGAACCAGACCTCCTTTAAAGGGAGAATGTCAGAACTGATGCACAGTTGGGAGTCTTTGCAAATGCACCTGTTCTGGAGGGCCACTGGGAGTCCCCTAAGCTTGTGTGCCTTTTGTTAAACAAATCAAGGAAGCAATCTCTTTTACAGGTAGGAGAGACTGTGTATAAGGGTGTATACATCAGTGCCAGGTAAACTGCAATCATTCTGAAACAAGTCCTCATGGTTCTGTAGAGAAAAGCTTATTCTAACTTAAAAAGATTTATAGTCTCTAAAGGGTATACAACTTTACTGAATTGCCATGTTTCAAAAAATGCATGTGTAACAGTAATTGATATAAACAAAAAGCATATTCAATTAGTTTCCATAAGAAATACCGGAGATGTGTTCTTATGGGAAAAATTATTTTGACTCAGTAAGAATCACACTTAAAGTAGCAAATCATTTGAAATCACACTTAAATTTCAGGCAACATAAGTACTGATTGTGAAGCGCTGTGTCCCTCAGGTGGATCTTTTAGCAGGGAATTTACACTTTGGTTGGAAAAGACAAGATAATGAGTGTGTATATTTTTAATCTTCAGAATCTTTGACTTAACTGTTTTCGTAACAGTCCTTTTGGATCTTATAACCCAAGGAATCATTTATATTCGTACTTAGATGCTTAGTGGTCATTGTACACAGTTTACGGTCCCAGGCTTCTCAATGGTGGAGTATCTGAAACCATTTTAGGAGTTGAAGTCCCATATTTGTGTACTTTAAATGTCACCCCCTAATGAGTGAGAGGGTGGCAAGGGACACAGGTGCCTCTGCAGGTGACAGACGGAAGTGAAACAGGAGTGGTCTGATGTGAGGAAGGCCTTACCTCAGAATGAGGATATCCCTGGAGGTATTGTTTGTTCTTTAGATCACTTCATGTCAGAACATAAAGAAATGAGAAAAGGAGGGAGGAGAGATATATTCCAAGTAGGATAAGGTGAGAGCAAATGTGAAATACCACCACCAGCAGGGGCTCTGAGGTTCCAGAAACCAAAAGGTATCATAAAGATAATGGTTAGCACACATACCACTCACTTCCTTAGCACACGTTCTTGAGAGATGCATCTGAAAAGGTGGTGGAAGGGATGCCTTTGGGCTAAACCTAAGGTGTTATAAAAAAAGAAGAAAAAGTAAGTTAAAATTCTAATAGTGAAGCCTATGTCAAGTTTTAAACACCACTTTTCATTTAAAGTCTCTGCAGCACTGAACAGCAAAACAAGTCAGAATATTCCAAAATGAGCAAAAATGAAAATGATACCTGGTACTATTAGCTTTCATGTTTCATATTCACCCAGAGAAAAATGTGTTAAAAGCTAAATTTATTTTTTAAATTTTAATGTAGTCATGTTTATTAGTCTTTTTATTATGGTTTTCACTTTTCTTTTTTTTTTATTATGTTCAATTAGCCAACATATAAGCACATCATTAGTTTTTGATGAAGTGTTCAACAATTCATTAGTTGCATTAACACCCAGTGCTCATCACCACATGTGCCCTCCTTAATACAGGGTGATGGGTATTAAATGCTAAATTTAAACGAGAACTTTATAGGTTTTATTTATTTATTCATGAGAGACAGAGAGAGAGAGGCAGAGGGAGAAGCAGGCTTCCCACCGAGAAGGAGCCTGATGCAGGACTTGATCCCAGGACTCTGGGATCATAACCCAAGCCGAAGGCAGATGCTTAACCATCTGAGCCACCGGCGTGCCCTAAACTGGAACTTTAAAAGAACTTGGAAGTTAGATTTACAATTAATCACCTTTAAGGGACTAGCCATATAAAGTAAAAAAAAAAAAAAAAAAAAAAAAAAATCATGCAGAGAGTAAGTACTTGAACATAAAGAATATTTTAGAATATAACTAAAAAATGAAGGACTTCTATCACCAGGAATTGAAATGAGTTACAAAATTACATTTATAATCTTTGAACAGAACTAAAATGATACAGAGCATAGAAACACTCAATTTACAATTATAAATTGTAAATTACATACAATTTACATTGTATCTGAGCATATGAAAAAAAGTGGCATTCCAAACCACAGAGGGGATTGCTCAAATAACAAGGAGAAAAGAAGAAACATAGATTCCCCATATCTCACACCTTACTCAAGTAATAATTTTTATATAAATTATATTGGATATATGTAGGAAGATTTCTCCAAATAGGAGGACAAAGAACCCCCCCACACACACCATTTCTGTTCATATCAGTCTCCCTCACTAGACTCCAAGTATCTTAATGACCTGTTCCCAGTGCCTAGGATACTGCTTGGTATAAGCAAGGGAGAGTGAATGTTGAAGGGTGAATAAGATGATTGAATGAATCAATGACTGCATCTTGCCCATCAGTGGGTATGGGGCCAGAGTGGGTGACAATGACACAGTACATATATTTTCCAATTTGGGGACGGCATGGAATACTCTAAAAATTAGCTAAATTCTTTGGAATGAAGCACATCTCATAATATTTTAATTCTATAATAAACTATTAAATGTTAGACTACCAATACAACTTATTTAATATATGATGCAACGATAAGAGCTTCATATTTATGTATTAATGCATCTGGGTCATAATAGAAGATGTCAAAACATATCCAACTCCTATTTATGCAGAAATGGTAGAGAGACAGCACTCTTTTCACTTGCACCAGAGCCATAAAAATGTAAACTGGAACCCTCCCCTGCTCTGAGTCTGCTTTGAGGGTTCTAGTAGCAGGCAAAGGACTGTGAGCAAGAGGAGGGCACAGAGAGATTATGGCAAGGACAGATATGGATGAGGAATGGGTAGATGCGATGGATGGGAAAGAAAACAGTTAACATAGCAAAAGAAAGCTTTTAAGGGAAACTGCAGGGACACATGAAAAACAAACATAATAAGATGAAAGAGATCCAATCAATTCTATAACAGTAAGTATAAAACATTTACTATTTTGTTTCTTAAAAGACAAATAGTGGGGCGACTAGGTGACTCAGTCAGGTGGGCATCTGACTCTTGACTTTGGCTCAGGTCATGATCTCAGGGTCATGAGACTGAGCCCTGAGGTTGGGCTCTGCACTGGGCATAGAGCCTGCTTTGGATTCTCTCTTTCCCTCTCCCCGCCACCCGACTTGTTCTCTCTTAAAAAAAAATAAAAATAAAAATAAAAAGGATAAATATTTAGACTGGCCCCCCCAAAATCCTCCATCAAATCTAAACATATGCCATTCATTAAAGACACATTCTTAACCTACAAACACTTACTTAAGGACCTACTATGCGCACGCATGGGGAGACAGTAATGATCTGTGATTAGGAAGAGAAACACACCCCTAGCTCACGGACTATACATATAGTTGAGAAAACTGTGGTAAGCAGCTATGACATGGCCCCCAGTGATTCTTGCCTTGGTATCTACAGCCTATTTATAAAAGCTTGGAGCACCACCCCAGTGCTCGCCTTGAGTCACTTGCTTCCAACCAACAGCATATGTCAAGGTTGAGGGTATTACAAATGATTATGTCACAAAAGATTCTAATTTTCCCCCGTTAGCACAAATGGACATATTGGGGAGGCCTATGTAGAAACAAATTGAAGATGGTCTTTGGCCAACAGCAGGGAACTTGGGCACTGAGGAAAACCTGAAAGGAAATGATTATGCCAACAACAATGTTCATCAGCCCAGAGGCAGATCCTTGCTTAACTCATTGCAGCCACAGCCAGTACCTTTGCTGCAGCCTCGTAAGAGACTGAGGCAGACAACCCAGCTAAGCAGTGTCAGATACCTGACCCACAGAAACTAGGAGATAATATGCATTATAAGCTACTAAATCTATATAATCTCTTACATGAAAATAGATTATAATGCACTGACAAAATCTATTTATAAAAGCAAAATCTACTAAGTGCTATGATAGCGGCAATAGGTATAATGAAAGCACAGCATAGAAGCAAGAGCCCCTATCAGGAGTAGAGAGAGGAAGAAGTAGAGAGTAAAGGTTATTAACACATTACAGAGTTATAATAATCTGAATAACTTGGCACAGCAAAAGAATAAACAGGTAATTAATGATTCTGAATTGGAAAGCCCAGAAACTGAGTTATATATTTATAACAATTTATTATTGGTAAAGACAGTATTTGAAACCAGTGTGGAAAGAAAAGATTCTTTACTGATTGGTATTAGGACATCTGGCTAATAACACTGCAAAATCTCATGTTATACAAAACCACATAAATTTGGGATTAAGGACTTAATGAAAGCATAACATCCTAAAAGAACACAGAAGACCTGTTACATAATAGTGGGGTATAAATGCTTTTCTAAGCATAACACCTAAAGACAGAGCCACAAGGGAACAGATTAATAGAGGTAACTATGCAAAATTTTATTAAAGTTTTTATATAATGGAAATACCAAAATTAAATAAACTGAGGAAACATTACCAATATATTACAAGAGGTCAACATCCTTAATTTATAAATTATTTTTACAAATGAGAAAAGAAAAAAAACAGGAGAGTTGTTGTGCAAAGGGCAAAGACAAGTAATTCACAAAAGATCTATAAATGGTTGAGTAAACATTTAAGAAAATTATGACCTCCTTAAGAATCCAAGTCAAAGAAATCGACATTAAAACACAGCTACATTTTTTTCACCTTTTAGAGTATCAACTAAAAAAGTGATGCCTAGGGGCGCCTGGGTGGCTCAGTGGGTTAAGCCTCTGCCTTCAGCTCAGGTCATGATCCTAGAGTCCTGGGATCAAGCCCCGCATCAGGCTCTCTGCTCAGCAGCGAGCCTGCTCCCCCCACCCCCCTGCCTGCCTCTCTGCCTACTTGTGATTCTCTCTCTTTCTCCCTGTCAAATAAATAAATAAAATCTTAAAAAAAAAAAAAAAAGTGATGCCTAGTGTTGGCAGGGGTATAAATAAACAATCACATCGTATACTTCTAGAACATAATTGGTATAAACTGCGTGGAGCACAAATTAGTAATAGCCTTAGTATGTATACTCTTTTACCCAATTTTATCAATTTATTCTAAGGAACTAGTTATGAATATATGCAAGTTCTGTTCTACAGAAATGTTCATCATAGAATTGGTTACAATAATGGAAATCATTTACATTCAACAATAGGTGGTTGGGCAATGGACTTCCCTGACAACATGAAAAATGATAATGTAAGGGCACCTCTCTGGCTCAGTCAGAAGAGTATGCGACTCTTGATCTCCGGGTTATGAGTTAGAGCCCCACATTGGGTGGAGAGATTACTTAAAACAAACAAATTTTAAAAAATTGATAATGTAGAAGTATTCTTAATCATGTGGGTTAAAAATATATTACCTTTAAAACAGTTTATAAAATAGTAATACATAGTTTGATTTCCACTTGTATTTTTTAAAGGTTTTATTTATTTATTTGATGGCAAGAGAGATCACAAGTAGGCAGAGAGGCGGCAGAGAGAGAGAGGGAAGCAGGTTCCCTGCTGAGCAGAGAGCCTGATGGGGGGCTTGATCCCAGGACCCTGAGATCATGACCTGAGCCGAAGGCAGAGACTTAACCCACTGAGCCACCCAGGCACCCCTCCACTTGTATTTTTAAAAACTTACATACAAATAAATATTAAATATATATATTTAAGCGTATGTAAGTTTTTATATATCAGATATATATCTAATATACAAATATATAATTTATAGATAAATATTATATATAAATATATACATAATATATAAACATATTATTTATATATAAATATATATTATAAATTAATATATTAAATATATTTAATATTTATGTGTGTATATATATATATTTAATATTTACGTATCATTTGGGACAGAGAGTGAGCAGAGGGAGGAGCAGAGAGGGAGAGAGAATCTCAAGCTGACTCTAAATGAGCACAGAGCCTGATGCTATCTCATGACTACCAGATCACAACCTGAGCCAAAACCAAGAATTAGAAGCTTAACCAACCAGGTACACTTAAAATAGATAGATATATTCTTTAAAGATTTACTTATTTGAGAGAGAGAGAGAGAGCGAGAGTATGTGGAAGGAGGGGCAAAGGGAAAAGGCAAGAGAGAATCCTCAAGCAGACTCCACACTAAGTGCAGATCCCTACACAGGGCTCCATCCCAGGACCCTGAGATCATGACCTGAGCCAAAATCAAAGGTCAGATGCTTAATCAACTGAATTATCCAAGTGCCTCCAAAAGATAGATATTTTTAAATGGTTACATTTATGTTTGGATTAGAGGCAATTTTTTAATTTCTTTCACTTCCTTATACTTTGCAAATTTTCTATACCATATATATAATACTTTTACAGTCAGAACAAAGCAATAAATGTTTTTTAGAACATGCTTCCTACAAATATTTTGGATGTACTAAACACACAACTACTTTAAAGATGCAAAGACTCAGAAACCAACACTAAATTTATATTCATTTAGCTTAAATTTGAAGGATGCCTTTTTGATCATGGTGTCTGTTGGCTAATGCCAGACAGCCATTTATTCCTATCCAAAGTCCATGATTTTTATACACAGAGCAATTTGTTCTCTCTTTCTAATGGGCCTAATGGGAACCTCAACCTTCAGCTCTGCATTTATCTATGTTTTATGGATAAATATATTAAATATCTAGTTTAGTAATCTTATCACTTAATAAAAATACAATGGTCATGAATTATATTATTTTAAAGATTAATATTTCCTTCCCTCATATAAATCAGAGAAATCACAAATCAATCATATATCCTTATTCCCAATTCCTCTCTCTGTTTTACTGGTGACACATAATAAACTTAGCTTGATACCTGCAGTATTAGAAAATACCCATCATGTTGTCTTTCTAGAACCTTCCAGTTTGTTAACTGGCAGGCATGAATTCTTAACCAGAGATTTTGAGAAAGGGCTTCTGGGACCCAAGAATCTTCTTGAATTAATATACAAAGATGTATGTATATGTTTTTTTAAATTTTTATTATTTTCATTTATTTTTCTGGGAAGATCATTTAGATCTTTTATCAGCTTCACAGAAGATTTAGTGAGCCCTCAAATATTAAGTTAATAATGGTTTTAACTATGTAATATTTCTCTTAAATAAATAAATCTTTAAAAAGACCTGGTATTCCCCTATAGATGATGTGTCATTTCTCTCTGGCGGTTTTCAAGATTTTTTCTTTGTCTTTAGTTTTTAGAAGTTTAATTACGATGTGTCTTCATGTGAGTTTCTATGGATTCATCCTGTTTAGGACTCTCTGAACTCTTCAATCTGTAGTTTACATCCTTAGCCAAATTTGAGAGGTTTTTGAGCCATTATGCTGTCAAATACTCTTTCAGCCCCACTTTTTCCTCCTCTTCTAAGTCTCTCCTGAGATAATACAAATGTTAGACTTTTTCTTATTCTCCCCATAGGTCCCTAAGGGTCTTCTGGGTGTTTTATTTCCATAAGGCCCTCAGGCTTTGCTAAGTGGTTCTTTTTTTTTTTTTCCCTAATTTGTTTGTTTTACTTTTTTGAAGGAAGTCTATTTACTCTGCTGTTCTTAGTGGGTCATTTCTATCGCTCTATCTTCAAGTTCACTGATTCTCTCCTCTGTCATACTCATTCTGTTATTGAGCTTACCCAGTGAATTCTGTATTCTGGTATTCCATTTTTTAGTACTATAGCTTCCTATTTTGGTTCTTTTTTATATGTTCTATTTCTTTGGTGAATTTCCAATTTTTCCACTTTTTTCAAATTATTTGCAATTGTTCATTGAAGCGTTTTTAGGAGAGCTACTTTAAAATTTTTGACAGATAATTATATATATATATATGTTTTTATCATGTTATGTTAGTCATCATACAGTATATCAGTACATATGGTTCTTTTTTAAGATTTTGTTTATTTATTTGACAGACAGAGATCACAAGTAGGCAGAGAGGCAGACAGAGAGAGAGAGGAGGAAGCAACCTCCCTGCTGAGCAGAGAGCCCGATGCAAGGCTTGATCCCAGGACCCTGGGAGGTCCTGGGATCATGACCTGAGCTGAAGGCAGAGGCTTTAACCCACTGAGCCACCCAGGTGCCCCAAGTACATACAGTTTTTGATGTAGTGTTCCATGATTCATTTTTTGCATATAACACCCAGGGGTCATTACAACACGTGCCTTCCTTAATACCCATCACCAGACTAACCCATTCCCCCACCCCTCTCCCCTCTGAAACCTTCAGATATTTCCCAGAGTTCACAGACTCTCATGGTTCATCTCCTCCTCTGATTTCCCCCCCTTCAGTTCTCCCTTCCTTCTCCTAATGTCCTCGATGCTATTTCTTATGTTCCACATATAAGTGAAACTGTATAATTGTCTTTCTTTGCTTGACTTATTTCACTTAGCATAATTCCCTCCAGTTCCATCCATGTTGATGTAAATGGTGGGTATTCATCCTTTCTGATGGCTGAATTTTTGTCAGATAATTTCAACATCTGATTCATCTTGGCATTGGCATCTGTCAGTTGTCTTTTCTCATTCAAGTTGTCATTATCCTGGTTCTTAGTATAACAAATGATTTTTTTATTCTTTCCTGGACAATAGGACATATGTTGGGAGACTGAATTCTATTTGAAAGTCACATGTTAGCAGGTAGTTACCCTGCTTAGGTTTAGCACATAGCTCCTGGCCCACTTTTATAGGCTGTAGTTCCAATGATAAGTTGTTTTTCATTGCCCTTATGGTACATTTATTTGTTGCTGTTGGGGCTCCTTCTTGATCTCTGCAGGTGCTGCCCATAGGAGCAGAATGCACTTCCCTGGGCCTAATGCTGCCAGGTGGAAGGGTGAGAACACAGTAGGCTGTAGGTCAGAAAGCGCCATCTTGGGCCTGCTCTTTGGGCTGCTTAGTGCTGGCACAGCCTCTGTTCAATCACTGCAGGCGCTACGTGGAGGAATGGAAGGCATTCATCTAGGTTGCCCATTGTCACTAAGAGGCAGGTAGGAGACACCAGACCTAGAGAATGCTCCCCTGTGCCCACAGTCCAGAATGTCTAAGTTTTGATGTCATTTTATAGATTCAATTCAAAATGGATCTTGAAATTTAGGCACACAACTAGAGGAGCAATGGTACCTCAGTCACATATTAGACCCAACTAGTGCTTTGGGTCAAGATCCAAGTTTTAACGATATTTTCCCAGACCTTATCAAAATTATAACTAGCATTAAACATATACTATTATGAAAAAATTTACCTAACTTATTAAAAATAACAAATTCCTTCTAAATATTCTAATATGGGGGACAGTGCTGGGATTTTTGAACACTGATTTAGAAGGATATGATACAACAAAATTTATTTTATAAAGACACAAAAAGAATGAAAGAATGTGATAATGATTCATCTATGTGAGGAGTTGGTAAACTTTTTCTGTAAAGGGTCCACTAGTATACATTTCAGATTTTGCAGGCTATACTATCTCTGTACAACTACTCAGCTCTGTGGTTGTGCAAAAGCAACCACAGACAATATATAAACAAAAGGATATGGCTTTGTTTCAGTAAAAATTTATTTACAAAAAAACAGGCAATGGGACAGATTTGGCCCATAGGTCATGGTTTGCTGACCTGAATTGCCTTATAAAGCTATAAGACTTAGAGCCAGAAAGGAACTTTGAGATCACCTAGAACTTTGAGATCATTTAACATTTTCATTAAATGAATGAGGAAACAACAGCCCAAAAGATGAAGTAATTTCACTTATTCACCTGGCTAATAAATGGTAGCCCCCAAACTAAGACTTTAAGTTTGTCCTTATTCTGTCCAATATTCTGATGTATGGATGTATGATGCTACTGTATAATTATACTATATATATATATATATATATATACTGTATATATAAATATGACTATTAGAGCACAATGGAATGTATAAACCAATATGATTGTATTAAAAATTTATAAAAGGAATTATAAGAAATATTTTCAGAAAAAATTGTAAGTTATGCTGAAATAGCATCTTAGAATAACTTGTGAGAGCTTTGCTGTTTTTTCTTGTGAGAGCTTTCAACATGAATTTTATAAGGAGAGATTACCAAAAATGCAGAGAAAATATAAAATGAAGATATTCAGACAATGACATTTAGATAGCAGGAAAAGTGGCTTTGTAGTAATGATACATTTCCCTCCTACATGTGAACTTACATTAGATAAACCTGAAAGTATTTCCTTCTTGACCTAAACACACATTTTTAACATTAATTATCCTATGTTCTCCAAACTTCTCCTTTTAGCCAGATAAAGCCCCAAATACCTGTTGTTTGTAGGTATGGTCACATGCCTCTGCCCTGGAACATCTTTGAATACATCGCTTCCGATAGTTGTGTGTAATGTGTAAGGCGGCATTTCAGCATCAGACTTAATTCCAAGAGAGTTTCCTTTGTCTCTTAACAGTGTTGGATTAGGTTTTTTGCTGATAGAAAAATCTGAAGAAATTCCTGGTTGTCTGAGGGTTGCTTTTGGTTTCCCTATGAAGTTAGGCATATATAATAAAATCAATTAGCTTCCCCAGAACCTAGTTTCACTATCCCACTCCCCTGTCCAGATGTTTTCTCTGGGTCTCTATTCTTAGAACAATGTGTAAGAACACAAGGAAGTTGTCACTACAGGGTTTGTCAGTAGGGGAAGAACAGATTGGCATTTAGCTGATGACAGTCTTTAAAATGTGGCTTCATCTGCTAAACTAATCAGTACCATCCCTCTACTCACCAATCAATCCTTCCATGACAGCCACTTTACGCTGCTACAAATGCAGCATACTCAGTTTCCCTGTCTCTTCTTCATCTATTTAAATTCTTCCCATCGCCCAAGGTCTGGGTCAAGTCCCCCTTCACCATGAAGTCCTCCACTGCCATTCTCACCACAATTGCTCCCTCGTTGAAAATGCTCACTGTGGCATTTAAGCATCTACTCTTGTATATTATCTTTGAGCTACATCTTGATAATTTAGTTTTAGAATGATTATAAGCTCTTTGAGATAAGTGTCCAGTAAACACTGGCTGAGTTTCCTACAACACCTTTGTGTATTATGTAACTCGTGATTTTTTCCTGAAAATAGAGGATTTTAGTATAAAAATATAAAGACATGGTTTTTGTATAAAGACATGATTTGCTAAATAAGTCACAAATCCTAGATTCTTGGTTTATCCAGCATTCTAGATTAGGCTTTCCCCTAAGTAACTTAAAAGAATAAAGCAATACTTTACCATAATAAAGCTTAATTAAAATCTACTCTTGAGTTAGTTCACACTGTGTGGTAACTTAGTAGGTCATGCCCATCATCTGGTGATGGAAGTCAATTTCAAATGGAAATATCAGCTTTACGATTTCCCCCTTGACATGTGAATGTTAACAAATATAGGTGTTTATCATGAATACAAGCAATGCTTCCGTAATTCCCGATGATAATGTATTCATAGACAGGCTTAAAATTTCAGCATATGAGAAGGACGTACCTTCTAGAAAAAATGGCATGGTTTTCTTTACTCTCATCTGACAGTTAACTTGCCGCCCAGTTTTCCTTTTAGAACTCCTCTGACGGGCCACAAGCTGAGCAATTCTCGCAGTTTCTGTGCAGGCCATGGCATAGCAGGTAATCTGTTCATGAGCGGCAAGGGGAAAGGAGAAATATTTCTCAGATTCACTGGTGCCTAGAGGCTCATTTTTGAAAGTGGATCTTAGTGAGTTTACATATCCCAAATCAAACTATATGCAAATGTTTAAGTCTCTCTCCTTGATACTGTGAGAGCAAAATTACATATTCTACAAGAGAAACCAAGAATAGTCCAGCATATTGAATAATCCCTCCTCAAATTGAAAATTGTACTTATTCCTTAAATAGCTACTCATTAAGCATCTACAATGTGCTAGGTACTATGGGATTAACAAATGAACCAGAAGAAACCTGTGTCACACATAGTATCTCATATAATCCTTGAGATATATTTTATTCCCATTTATATATGGGTAAGGGAGGCTCAGGAAAGTTAAGCAAACTTCCTGTCACACAGCTGGGCCATCTCTCTGAATGCAAAGTATGGACTCATAACTGCTACTGGTATTACCTCTCAAAGACCACCCAACCCTAATCTTGTCACTGAAGTGGATTAACCAGGTGACTTGGGATAAATCAGTTTCCCTCCCACATCTTAGTATTCTCAGCTGTAAAGGGGGAGTGGGCTTAGATCTGGGGGTTTCAAGCTGCTCGATGGCAGCTCTAGGGCCTCACAATGGCAGAGGGGTGGTGAGGGCAAGGCAGGCCAAGCAGAGGCCCTGGACCCTGTGGCACCTGCTTAAAACACGGCAGCTCCGCTTTTAACTTTTGAAAAAACTGGTGTGACATACAGGAGATTTTTATTTATTTTTTTTCCAAGTATGTAGGTCTCTAAAGCCCCACCTAGTGTTAAAAAGCCTCTGATTCTAAGTTGAGAGCAGGAATAGGAAAGCAAAAAATGAGGCTTTATATAAGCCAAGATATACTCCTATTCTTTGGCCCAGTATTTCTATTACTGAAAATACATTACAAGAAATGACTGAAGAAAAATGTACATACCCAAATATGCACAATAGGGGTTATTTTAATAATCAAAACTTGGAACCATTAAAAATGTTCATAATAGGAGAGCAGGGTTCAGTGAATTATAGCATAGTAGCCATATGAGGCATTATTAACTTATTAACTCATGCAGACATTTAATCATTCACACATTCAAACATATATTTACTAAGCACCAACTATTAGAGGTGAAAAAAAACAATCATTCATCCTCAAGAAACTTACAAAGGAAAAAGACACAAAGAGACTAAAAAAACATTGTGTCAAGTGCTATCTTGGGTATATTACAAAGTGCCAAGTAGACAGAGGGGAGGGCTTAGCACTGTCTGGCAGAATCAGGGATGTTGAAACAAGTTTTATTATTACTATAATAGTTAACTAATTTATACATCCTCCTTATAAAAATTACTACAGGTCAGGTGAGCCTTCCCTTTGATCACTCTCTCAATCCTAGTCACCTTTTCCCTCCTCCACTGCCTTCCCTATGCCACCAAACAGAACAACTATTACAAGTTTTGGGGAGAAATAGCCCAGATTTGTTGTATCTATCTACATATGCAGAAGTGTACCCAGAAGAATGTGCTGTTTGGGGAGGTGGGTGATTTTTGTCTTTTGGACAATGGTTGTATATATCTTTCACACTGTGGATTGGGCAGATACAAAGAGGTGAAACTGTTGGGTCACAGGGTATGTGCAATAAAACATTTCATTATTACTACCCCAAATTGTTATGTTATACATAAAATGTTCTTCTGGAGAAACTAAAAAAACTAAATCATATGAGCGTAACGGTGTGAAGGACAGAACAGCCTAGAGAACAAAAAGATTCAAGACAAGGAGAATGGTGGGACTAGCCCTGTAATAATCCAAGTGCTGAATACTCTGCTAGGGATTGAACTAGGGTCCAGATAATAGGAACAGATAGGAAGGAGGTCAAACCATGAGAATTTAAAGGTGTTTATTAGCTTTGGTAACCAGGAGGTCATTACCACCTGGGCTAAAACAGTTGTAGCAAGTTTGTAATGCATGTAGTGTGAGACCCGGAAGTTAGGTCTCCAGTAGACTTATTTTGCTTGAATGCTGAAGACTGGATAAACTTTAACTTTAAAATGTTTGATTTAACATGAATAGGGTCTACTTTTACAATGAAAAGAATTTGAGGGATCAAGTAAAAGACCTAAGAAGTCTAGGCTGTGCTTTGGATGCTGTTCTAACACTACCAACTTCAAACCACTTAGCTAGTACTTTTCCACTTTCACTTCTAGCCTAGTTAGGAGATCAGAAGTGCCAGGCAGGTAATCAAGATTGGTTTGACTCTTGTGACATGCACAATTACCTTCTTACCTCTCCAGATCTACTAGTCTCTATCCTCACAACTGCTGGCACACTTCTCAGATAGGCTTCTAGTGTAGGGTAACCTAACTGCTTAAAGGGGATCCAGTCTCCAGTCAAGGATCTGTACTCTCCTTGGAGCCGGGGTAATGCTATTCCGTTCTTATGAGACTGTAGGACAGCTCGTAGCATTTTTGAAACCAGATCTGCTTCCAGCATCTTCACCTATAAGAACACAATAGAAGGTTACTATAATAGGATTCATTAGTTTGTGGATTCAAATAGATTTTCAGAGTGTACATGTGTTAGATTATCCCACCAACTATTACTGACTATTTTCTGCGCTATTACAGTAGAGAAATAACCGCTATGGTGGAGAAAAGCACAGAATATTATGAGAACACAGGGAAGTCAGAAGGGCAAAAAGACTAGTCTGCAGAGGGAAGACAACCGGGAATTTTTCCCAGATAAGGAGAGGCCTGAATGGAATTCTGAAGGACATGGAGGAATTAGCCAGGCAAGGAGGAAAAGGATGTGTGGGGTCAGGATGGGGAGAGGTATCAGCCTCTAAAGGGAACAGGAAGTTCAAAAGGCACAGAGGTCAAATAGAAGTACATGGTTGATTCTGAGGAATTCCAGGCAGTTACGTGGCTGAACATGATTGAACAAAGACTCTAAAATTATAAGCTGAGGACTGAAAGATGGGGGTAGGAGAGGTAGAAAGAGGCAGACCCAGATGAGACTCCTATATTATGTTAACATGTGCATTTCAGCAAATATAATGTGGAGACTTGGGGATATTTTAAAAAGGGGTATAAAGTGTTAAGTTCTGCACTTTAGAAAAGGTAACTACTCAGTAGTGGAGAAGATAAATGCAAGGGAGAAAAATTAATGAGCTGTAAAGATACTTGGAAATGTGGAGGACTTGATAACAGGGCCCTGCAAATAAACAAAAAATCAATTTGAGAGGTAATTAGGAGGTAGAAGCAACAGAAATTGATTAACTGGTTTGGACAATGAGGGAAGTTCCCAAGTTTCTAGCTTAGAAACATGGTGGGTAGTAATGACCCACACTGGATGAGGTAGAACAGGTTTGTAAGAAAGGAAGAGAATGAATCGCTTTGGGACATATGGAGACTGGGGTCCTTGTAGGTCAGCCACACAGATATATTCGCTAGGAATTCAGGTTAGAGATCTGAAGTGGGTTTAGAGTTTTTGGCCTTCAAAATATATGTGGTATTTGGTATCCAGGGAGTAAAAATTAAGGTTAAGGATGGACCTCTACGGAAGGCTGTCATTAAAGCATGGGCAACGAAAGAAGAATCTATAAAAGGCTGAAAAAAAGTGACCAGAGAGATATAAGTAGAAAAGGCAGAGCTGGTGTCATATAAACAAAAAGAGGAAAGAATTAGAAAGTATCATACCTAGCAAAGAGGTCAAGCAAGAGAAAAAAAGAATTTTGGTACCTAGGAAATCTGTGGGGACCCTGGCTAAGGATTTTCATTGGTCATTAATTGGCATTTTTCAAGATTAACCACTCATACTCTCTTTGGACTAATAGTAAATGGAATGGTGATACAACAACAGAATGACATTCAGGAAGCCAAGAAAAGTGGACTTAGCAAGGCAAGCCATGGAAAACTTGTTAAAAAATTCTTCCTTCAACAGTGCTACACAACAGAACTTTCTGTGCTGATGGAAATATTTTGTATCTGTGCTGTCCAATACATATGGTGACTGAGCACTTGAAGTGTGGCCAGCACGGCTGAGGAAATGAATTTTTAATTTAACTGGAATTAAATGTGTCTAGTGGGTACTATATTAGTACAGAATTCTTGACAGTCTTATTCTTTCTCTGGTTTAGATAACAAAAAGGAGGAATATCATACAATGCTAGCAATTCCTTCATTTGTCCATTTTGAAAAGGAGATAAGATAGCAGCTTATTAGTGAGTGCTCTTAATGACAAATATAATACTCCAGTGACAGCAAGGTTTATATGGCAAATAACCTAAATACTCATTATATACTTCCCTTTACGAAACATTAGCTCTCTTCAAACTGTCACCACCAGCACCAACATTTAGTTAATACTATGTGTATATACACAATGTGTAGTATGCTACTATTTGAAAGGGGAATGTGATAAAGACATATATTATAAACCTTATGGCAACAACTAAAAATTTTTTAAAGAAGCATAATTAATAAGCCAGTAGTAAAGATAAAACAGAATAAAAAATTCAATTAAAAAACAATGAGATGTACACCTTAAACTATATAACACCATATGTTAAGTACATTGGAATTTTTTTTAAAAAGCAATTAAAAGTAAAAAAAAAAAAATTGGGCAAAAAAGTGGGGGGTGGGGGTGGAGCCAGAAACAACAACTGCCACAAAGAACAGGTAGCACGAATAGAAAACATCTGGCAAAATGGTAGATTTAAAGGTGGCCGCAGCAAAAATTACATCAAATGTAAACATTGAAAATGTAAACATTGAAAATATCTCAATAAAAATTTAGGATTGATGGAGTGGATATAAAAGACTTACCAATACACTATATATGTGTTATTTTAAATAGATATAAATATCTATTTATATCTATAAATAGATATAAATTATATATCTATAAATAGTTATTTTAAATAGATATACAACATAGGTTCAAAGTAAAAAGACAGAAAAAGATATGCCATATTAATTAATACCAGAACAAGGAATATCACTTGGGATAAGGACAGACATTACATAATTAAGGAGTTAATTCATCAGGAAGCTATTACAATCCTAAACATGAGTGCACCAAATATCAGTGCTTCGAAACACACGAAGCAGAAACCAATGGAGGTGTAAGAATATCTTCACAATTATTTGGAAAATTCAAAACTTCTTTCTCAGTAATGCAGAACCAGTAAACAAAAACCACTAAAGATATAGAAGAGCTGATTAACAACATCAATCAAACTGACCTGATATTTATAAAAGACTCTACTCCAATAATAGCATAATATACATTCTTTTCAAAGACAGAATACACTCTGGGACTTAAGGCAATTCTTGACCAATTTAGAAAAACTGAAATTATACAGAGTATCCTGTGACCAGAAAAAAACTAAATTAGATATCAATAACAGAAAGATAGGTGGACAATCCCTTTGTATTTGCAATCTTAATGACATGCTTCTTAAAAAAAACCAAGGGTAAGAAAGGAAGCCTCCTTCAAAACAAAAACATCAGAAAATATTTTTAAATAAATGAAAATATAATGTCCAAAAATTTGCTGGATGGCATTAAAACAATATTTTAAGGGAATTCTGCAGCATTATATGCTTATGTTAAGAAAGAAGAAAGGTCCCAATTCAGTGATCTAATCTACTACCTTGAAAAAAGAGCAAATTATACTAAAAGTAAAAGGAAGAAAGTAATAAAAATGAGAGCAAAATCAGTATTGAACTGATGAAACACATCAGCAATGAAATAGAAAAGAAAGTTAAAGAAAAAATAATGAAACCAAAACTACTTTTTTAAAAACATCAATAAAATTGATAAACTTCCAGATAGACCAATAAAGAAAAAAAGAGAGAAGATGCGAATTATTATTAATGGGATTAAAGAACAGGCCATCAATACAGGTCTTACAGACATTAAAAAGCAAACGTCTCTAAACTTATAAACTTATGCCAATAAATTTTGTCAATTAGATAAAATGGAATAAATTCATTAAAAGACACAAATTCCAAAGCTTATTCAAGAAGATATAAATAATCTTAATATCCCTATATCTATTAAGGAAGTTGAATTTGTAGTTAAAAACCTTCACACAAGGAAAACTCAAACCCAGATGGTTTTTCAATTCTACCAAAAACTTCAAGAAAAAAATACTACCACTTTACAGAAACTCTTCCAAAAAACATAAGGGAAAGGAATACTTCTAAACTCATTGTATAAGGCCAGCATTATGCTGATACTGAAACCAGAAAAAGGCATTATAAGAAAAGCACAAACCAACTTCCTTCATTAACATAATTGCAAAAATTCCTAACAAAATATTAACAAACCAAATCCAACAATATGTAATAAGGATAACACATCATGATCAACTATATGGTTTACTCTAGAAACAAAAGACTGGCCCAACATTCGTAAATCAACCAATGCAACTGACTGTATCAACACACTAAAGGAGAAAAACCACATAGTAATAATAGGTGAAGAAAAGACATCTGACCAAGTTCAAAATCATTTATGATAAAAACTCTCAAAAAATAAGAAGGGGACCGCCTCAACCTGATAAAGAACATCTGTGAAAAATCCACAGCTAACATAATACGTAACAAGAAAAGAACGAAAGCATTCTCCCTAAGATTGGCAACAGGGCAAAAATGTTCACTCTCTTCATTCCTATTCACTATCACACTGGAGATCCTTGCCAGTGCAAAAAGACTGATTTCCAGATTTAGTTAAAAGTATATTAATCAATGTAATGTAGGTATTGTCAAAAGGACAGTCATCAATGGAACAGAATACATAACCCAGATATAGACCGACACATATATAGTCAACTGATTTTCTTTTTTCTTTTCTTATTTTTTTTTAAGTTTCCAATCAGTATTTTTTTTTTTTTACTGTGTTATGTTAGTCAACTGATTTTCAACAAAAATCAGTTGACTAACATTGATTTTGCCGAAAGAAATTCAATGGACAAAGTTCAATGAAGAGTTCTGGAACACTATTTATCCATATCCAAAAAGTGAACTTTAAACTATATTCAAAATTAAACTAAAATAAAAACCCAGACTACTTAGGTCCTACTTGAAAAAACTAAAACTGTAAAATGTTTAGAAAAAAAACAAAGGTGTAAATCTTTGGGATCTTGGGTTTAGCAAAGATTTTTTATTTTTAGAATACAGAAGAAAAAATTGACAAATTGGATTTCATCAAAATTTTAAATTTATGCTCTTTTAAATATAAATTTCTGTTGAGAAAATGAAAAGACAAGCCACGGACTGGAAGGATATAGTTTCATAAAACTCCTGGTAAAGGACAGGTAACCAGTGTATGTAAACAACCCTCAAAACTCAATAAGAAAATAAAGAGCCCATTTTAAAACATGCAAATTATTTGAACACATACTGTTTACTAAAGTAGAGATGTAGATGGCCAAAAAACACATTCTTCATTAGGGAAGTGAAAATTAAATCCACAATGAGGCATCACTACCCATCTATTAGAATAAGTTAAACTTTTTTAAAAAACCAACAGTATGAAGTGTTGATAAGAATGCAGAGCAACTAGAATTCTCATACATGTCTAATGGGCTTGCAGAACAATATTTTGAAAAGTCATGGCTTGACAGTTTCTTATGAAGAAGCATGCTTTTATCATACAATCCAAAAAACTTATATGTTGGTCATTACCCAAGAGAAATAATGACATATATTCATATAAAAACCTGTACCTAAATATTTATAGTAGCTTTATTCATAATTACCACCCAATTAAAAACAATCCATCAGCAGGTGAATGAATCAACTAGCATTGCATATCCATGCAATTAAGTAGTATTCCACAATTAAAAGGAACAAATTATTGATACATAGAACTGTATGGATGATTCTCACACTATGCTAAGTGGGAGAAGCCAGACACAAAAGGCTATATGCTGTATGATTCTATTTATGTAACATTCTGAAAAAGGCAAAACTATAGGCATAGAAATTAAATCAGAGGCTGCCAAGGGATGGGAGTATAGGGAGGGGACAGACTGTAAAGAAGGCACAGGGCAATTTTGGGAATGACAGAAATATTCTCTCTTGATCATAGAACTATAGGGGCACCTGGGTGTCTCAGTTGGTTAAGTGTCTGCCTTCAGCTCAGGTCATGATCCCGGCGTCCTGTGCATCAAGCTCCCTGCTCAGTGGGAAGCCTGCTTCTCCCTCTCCCACCCCTCTGCTTGTGTTCCTTCTCTCTCTGTGTCTCTGTCAAATAAAGAAATAAATAAAATCTTTAAAAAAATTCATAGAACTATAAACAAAAGAGGGGGACTTTTATTATATGTAAAGTATATATCAATAAGTCTGAGAAAAAGAAGTTCTTTCAAGTTGTGCCACTTTGCAGGCAGCTCTCACCCTCTCATACACATGCTGTCCTGGCTCCTGGAAGCCACTGATCTGCTTTCTGTCAGGATAGATCACTTTTTCCTGGTGTTCTTGAGTTTCATCCATGTTTCCACACTTAACAGCAAAAACTTCTCATACTATGATAAGCAGTATTTCACTGTGTAGACATGCCAAAATTCATTTATCCATCTGAATGTTGATAGACATTTGGGTTGCTTCCAATTTGGGGGTATTACAAATAAAGCTGCTTTGAATTATATAAATCTTTGGGTAGACATGTTTTTCTTTCTCTTGTGAGAATCCAAGTTCTGAGATTTGGATTTTCTAAAAATTTAATATACGTAATAATTCTAGGAGGAAATTGTTCTCATTCTATAGATGAGAACGCCAAAGCTGAGGGAAGGTAAATCACCAAGACATGATAAGATGTATGGAAGTCACTCATAGGGATGGTTCAGATTCCAAGTCAGTGATACTGACAGGCACTCTAAAGGGTAAAAAGAAAATTCATGGCAGCAAAAGATGACAGCTGTAGTGTCTCAGAACCTCCATTCCCTTGATGTCCAACTACACTTTCCTGAGTGTGTTGGGTAGCAGCTCAGAAAGGATGGCTTTGACACCTATATTTCAAGGTTGCCAGGAGTTAAATCTAACATGTAAATTCTGGCTCTTAAATAGTAAACTTCCAATATAAGAGACAGACTTTGATTTGTAATGGTTCCTGGCTCAACAGTTAAAGATCACTGAACTGGGGCACCTGGGTGGCTCAGTGGGTTAAGCCGCTGCCTTCGGCTCAGGTCATGATCTCAGGGTCCTGGGATCGAGTCCCACATCGGGCTCTCTGCTCAGCAGGGGGCCTGCTTCCCTTCCTCTCTCTGTGATCTCTTCCCTTCCTCTCTCCTACTGTGATCTCTCTCTGTCAAATAAATAAGTGAAGTCTTAGGGAAAAAAAATTTTAAACCTTCACTGCAGTTATTTCTTCAACTAGGAAAAACCATAATGGAGGCTGGCCAAGTTCTAATTTGTAAGAGGAAAAGCCAAAGGATAGCCTATTAACCTCCCAGAGCCAAGCCTCCCCAACTTTTTTACCCCCACCTTTCCCGTCTTTCCTTTAAAACTCTGTCTCTCCCACCTGTTCATCTAGAGGTCTTCTGAGTAAAGCTGGACTTTGCATCTCTGTATATCTGCAGATGGGCCCAGACTATGAATTATGCACACGTGACATGTAGATATGATGCCAGGAGGTCAGCACACAGGTAGGAATACACCCACTTGCGTGCAAGCAGGGCACCTGGATCCATTTGGACCAGACTGTTTAGTACTGGCTCCTCCCTAGTCAGAAGCACTATAAACTCCTGCTGAGACTATCAGTAGGAAGGACCTATCCTTCACCTTGAGGAGGAGTTTCTACTGCCTCCTCCTCTTCTTTCTGGAAAGAGCATCTGTTCCATTACCACCTCCTCACCATGGTCTACTTTTCTCCAGCTACATTAGCGGGTGGGCAGCAATCACTAATTTGTGGGGTTAAAAAAAATTCTCATAGCGTTCTACTCACTAATGGACATCCTGTGACTAAAACATAATAGAGCTCCAGTATGCTGCTGGCTCGA
The DNA here is from genome assembly GCF_022355385.1 of Mustela nigripes. Taxonomy (NCBI): domain Eukaryota; kingdom Metazoa; phylum Chordata; class Mammalia; order Carnivora; family Mustelidae; genus Mustela; species Mustela nigripes. The sequence goes on from NC_081565.1 coordinate 33,170,442, forward strand.
AAGGACAAGTCTAATCCCATCTTAGAAGCTAATCAGAGACTGGTTCTCTAGGCTGCCCTATGTGAAAGCTTTCTACTCCTTCCACCCTTGGGAGAGCCACTTCAGACGGCTTTCTCTCAAATGTCCCCTTTACCTTCCCAAGGTCTGCTCTGAAAGAACTGCTGGTAAGGATCTCCCAAACATTAACCATTTGGGGGTGTTGCTAACTAGTAGTTGATATATTGATTTTGATTTGATTGTGGGGAGAGACGAGGGATTGTGGAAGGCTGTGCCCATGCCTCCTCTTGCTGGTGTCTCCAAGTTCAATATCACTATGCAAAGAGCACTTATTTTCCTGGAACAAATCCTTTCTCCTGGGGCTCTCACCTCCTTCTCTGTAAAATGAAGCAACTGAGTATTAGTGACTCTCAACTCCTTACCACCATCACCACGTGATGCATGAAGACAGACAGGCTGACATTCACAATTCCCCCACTCCTGACTGTCTTGTGGTGATCGCTCTAGTCCATGCCAACAGCATCTTTTGCCTGGATTGGGGCAACTGCCTCCTTGCTGGTCTCAGCTTCCACTTCGCTTCCTAGAATCTATTTTCCACCAGGGGCCACACAACTCACTGCCGCAGTTTGAATATTGGCTCAAAGGTTACCTTCTCAGCAAGGCCGTTCCTGGCCACCCTATCCAAAATCCAAACTATTATGCTGGCTGTCCAGTATTCCCTACACCCCTTCCCTACCTTATTTCCCTCCTTTGCACTTATTACCACCCAGTAGTCCTATTTAATTGTACCATCTGTTTCCCCAACTTGATTATGAGCTCTGTGAAAGCTGGAATTTGTGGGGGGTGGCTCAGTGGGTTAAAGCCTTTGCCTTCGGCTCCGGTCATGATCTCAGGGTCCTGGGATCGAGCCCTGCAACAGGGTCTCTGCTCAGCAAGGTGCTTGCCTCTCGCCGCACCCCCCCCCCCCCCCCCCCCCCCCACCGCCTGCCTCTCTGCTTACTTGTGATCTCTGTCTGTGAAATAAATAAA